>NC_068424.1:8674954-8952454 GCF_023373465.1 Oncorhynchus keta
CCAAGAACAGTGAAATGCTTTTCTCTCAAACTCCAAAACCAACAACACACTAATCAAGATCAATGTTGTACTAACAATAAACAAGGTAGAACAAAAAGACACAAAAAATACAAAATAAGAAATAAGAAGAACACCAGAAGTAAGTAAGCTATATCCAGGGTCTGTTCCAGGGTCAGTAGCTATATCCAGGGTCTGTTCCAGGGTCAGTAGCTATATCCAGGGTCTGTTCCAGGGTCAGTAGCTATATCCAGGGTCTGTTCCAGGGTCAGTAGCTATATCCAGGGTCTGTTCCAGGGTCAGTAGCTATATCCTGTTCCAGGGTCTGTTATCCAGGGTCTGTTCCAGGGTCAGTAGCTATATCCAGGGTCTGTTCCAGGGTCAGTAGCTATATCCAGGGTCTGTTCCAGGGTCAGTAGCTATATCCAGGGTCTGTTCCAGGGTCAGTAGCTATATCCAGGGTCTGTTCCAGGGTCAGTAGCTAGGGTCTGTTCCAGGGTCAGTAGCTATATCCAGGGTCTGTTCCAGGGTCAGTAGCTATATCCAGGGTCTGTCAGTCTATATCAGGGTCAGTAGCTATATCCAGGGTCTGTTCCAGGGTCAGTAGCTATATCCAGGGTCTGTTCAGGGTCAGTAGCTATATCCAGGGTCTGTTCCAGGGTCAGTAGCTATGTACAGGGTCAGTTCCAGGGTCAGTAGCTATATCCAGGGTCTGTTCCAGGGTCAGTAGCTATATCCAGGGTCTGTTCCAGGGTCAGTAGCTATATCCAGGGTCTGTTCCAGGGTCAGTAGCTATATCCAGGGTCTGTTCCAGGGTCAGTAGCTATATCCAGGGTCTGTTCCAGGGTCAGTAGCTATATCCAGGGTCTGTTCCAGGGTCAGTAGCTATATCCAGGGTCTGTTCCAGGGTCAGTAGCTATATCCAGGGTCTGTTCCAGGGTCAGTAGCTATATCCAGGGTCTGTTCCAGGGTCAGTAGCTATATCCAGGGTCTGTTCCAGGGTCAGTAGCTATATCCAGGGTCTGTTCCAGGGTCAGTAGCTATATCCAGGGTCTGTTCCAGGGTCAGTAGCTATATCCAGGGTCTGTTCCAGGTCAGTAGCTATATCCAGGGTCTGTTCCAGGGTCAGTAGCTATATCCAGGGTCTGTTCCAGGGTCAGTAGCTATATCCAGGGTCTGTTCCAGGGTCAGTAGCTATATCCAGGGTCTGTTCCAGGGTCAGTAGCTATATCCAGGGTCTGTTCCAGGGTCAGTAGCTATATCCAGGGTCTGTTCCAGGGTCAGTAGCTATATCCAGGTTCTGTTCCAGGGTCAGTAGCTATATCCAGGGTCTGTTCCAGGGTCAGTAGCTATATCCAGGGTCTGTTCCAGGGTCAGTAGCTATAGCCAGGGTCTGTTCCAGGGTCAGTAGCTATATCCAGGGTCTGTTCCAGGGTCAGTAGCTATATCCAGGGTCTGTTCCAGGGTCAGTAGCTATATCCAGGGTCTGTTCAGGGTCAGTAGCTATATCCAGGGTCTGTTCCAGGGTCAGTAGCTATATCCAGGGTCTGTTCCAGGGTCAGTAGCTATATCCAGGGTCTGTTCCAGGGTCAGTAGCTATATCCAGGGTCTGTTCCAGGGTCAGTAGCTATATCCAGGGTCTGTTCCAGGGTCAGTAGCTATATCCAGGGTCTGTTCCAGGGTCGGTAGCTATATCCAGGGTCTGTTCCAGGGTCAGTAGTTATGCAGGGTCAGTAACTATATACAGGGTCAGTAGTTATATACAGGGTCAGTTCCAGGGTCATAGCTATATCCAGGGTCTGTTCAGGGTCAGTAGCTATATACAGGGTCAGGGTCAGTAGCTATATACAGGGTCAGTAGTTATACAGGGTCAGTAGCTATATCCAGGGTCTGTTCCAGGGTCAGTAGCTATATCCAGGGTCTGTTCCAGGGCAGTAGCTATATACAGGGTCTGTTCCAGGGTAGTTATATACAGGGTCTGTTCCAGGTTCCAGTAGCTATCTGTACAGGGTCAGTAGCTATATCCAGGGTCAGGGTAGCTATATCCAGGGTCTGTTCCAGGGTCAGTAACTATGCACAGGGTCAGTAACTATATACAGGGTCAGTAGCTATGTACAGGGTCAGTTCCAGGGTCAGTAGTTATATACAGGGCCAATAGCTATATACAGGGTCAGTATATACAGGGTCAGTAGTTATATACAGGGTCAGTAGCTATATACAGGGTCAGTTCCAGGGTCAGTAGCTATATCCAGGGTCAGTTCCAGGGTCAGTAGCTATATACAGGGTCAGTCTGTTCCAGTTATATACAGGGTCTGTTCCAGGGTCAGTTATGCACAGGGTCAGTAACTATATACAGGGTCAGTAGCTATATACAGGGTCAGTTCCAGGGTCAGTAGTTATATACAGGGTCAGTAGCTATATACAGGGTCAGTAGTTATATACAGGGTCAGTAGTTATATACAGGGTCAGTAGCTATATACAGGGTCAGTAGTTATGTACAGGGTCAGTAGCTATATACAGGGTCAGTTCTATATACAGGGTCAGTAGTTATATACAGGGTCAGTAGCTATATACAGGGTCAGTAGTTATATACAGGGCCAATAGCTATATACAGGGTCAGTAGCTATATACAGGGTCAGTAGTTATATACAGGGTCAGTAGCTATATACAGGGTCAGTTCCAGGGTCAGTAGCTATATACAGGGTCAGTTCCAGGGTCAGTAGCTATATACAGGGTCAGTAGTTATATACAGGGTCAGTAGTTATATACAGGGTCAGTTCCAGGGTCAGTAGTTATATACAGGGTCAGTAGTTATATACAGGGTCAGTAGTTATATACAGGGTCAGTAGTTATATATAGGGTCAGTTCCAGGGTCAGTAGTTATATACAGGGTCAGTAGTTATATACAGGGTCAGTAGGGTCAGTTATATACAGGGTCAGTTTATATACAGGGTCAATCTCAGGGTCAGTAGTTATATACAGGTCAGTAGTTATATACAGGGTCAGTAGTATATATAGGGTCAGTTCCAGGGTCAGTTATATACAGGGTCAGTAGTTATATACAGGGTCAGTTCAGGGTCAGTAGTTATATACAGGGTCAGTAGTTATATTCAGGGTCAGTTCCAGGGTCAGTAGTTATATACAGGGTCAGTTCAGGGTCAGTAGTTATATACAGGGTCCAGGGTCAGTAGTTATATTCAGGGTCAGTTCCAGGGTCAGTATATACAGGGTCAGTTCCAGTCAGTAGTTATATACAGGGTCAGTAGTTATATACAGGGTCAGTAGCTATATACAGGGTCAGTAGTTATATACAGGGTCAGTAGCTATATACAGGGTCAGTAGCTATATACAGGGTCAGTAACTATATACAGGGTTCCATGGTCAGTAGTTATATACAGGGTCTGTAGTTATATACAGGGTCAGTAGTATATACAGGGTCAGTAGTTATATACAGGGTCAGTAGTTATATACAGGGTCAGTAGTTATATACAGGGTCATTAGCTATATACAGGGTCAGTAGCTATATACAGGGTCAGTAACTATATACAGGGTCTGTTCCATGGTCAGTAGTTATATACAGGGTCTGTAGCTATATACAGGGTCAGTAGTTATATACAGGGTCAGTAGCTATATACAGGGTCAGTAGTTATATACAGGGTCAGTAGCTATATACAGGGTCAGTAGCTATATACAGGGTCAGTAGCTATATACAGGGTCTGTTCCAGGGTCAGTAGCTATATACAGGGTCTGTTCCAGGGTTAGTAGCTATATACAGGGTCAGTTCCAGGGTCAGTAGTTATATACAGGGACAGTTCCAGGGTCTGTAGCTATATACAGGGTCAGTTCAGGGTCAGTAGCTATATACAGGGTCAGTAGCTATTTACAGGGTCAGTAGTTATATACAGGGTCATTAGTTATATTCAGGGTATGTTCCAGGGTCAGTAGTTATATGCAGGATCAGTAGCTATATACAGGGTCAGTAGCTATATACAGGGTCAGTAGTTATATACAGGGTCAGTAGCTATATACAGGGTCAGTAGCTATATACAGGGTCAGTAACTATATACAGGGTCTGTTCCATGGTCAGTAGTTATATACAGGGTCTGTAGCTATATACAGGGTCAGTAGTTATATACAGGGTCAGTAGTTATATACAGGGTCAGTAGCTATATACAGGGTCAGTAGCTATATACAGGGTCAGTAGCTATATACAGGGTCAGTAGCTATATACAGGGTCTGTTCCAGGGTCAGAAGCTATATACAGGGTCTGTTCCAGGGTTAGTAGCTATATACAGGGTCAGTTCCAGGGTCAGTAGTTATATGCAGGATCAGTAGCTATATACAGGGTCAGTAGTTATATACAGGGTCAGTTTATATACAGGGTCCGTAGCTATATACAGGGTCAGTAGTTATATACAGGGTCAGTAGTTATATACAGGGTCAGTAGTTATATACATGGTCAGTTCCAGGGTCAGTAGTTATATACAGGGTCAGTTCCAGGGTCAGTAGTTATATACATGGTCAGTAGTTATATACAGGGTCAGTTCCAGGGTCAGTAGTTATATACAGGGTCAGTTCCAGGGTCAGTAGCTATATACAGGGTCAGTAGCTATTTACAGGGTCAGTAGTTATATACAGGGTCATTAGTTATATTCAGGGTATGTTCCAGGGTCAGTAGTTATATGCAGGATCAGTAGCTATATACAGGGTCAGTAGCTATATACAGGGTCAGTAGTTATATACAGGGTCAGTTCCAGGGTCCGTAGCTATATACAGGGTCAGTAGTTATATACAGGGTCAGTAGTTATATACAGGGTCAGTAGTTATATACAGGGTCAGTTCCAGGGTCAGTAGCTATATACAGGGTCAGTTCCAGGGTCAGTAGTTATATACAGGGTCAGTAGTTATATACAGGGTCAGTTCCAGGGTCAGTAGTTATATACAGGGTCAGTAGTTATATACAGGGTCAATTCCAGGGTCAGTAGTTATATACAGGGTCAGTAGTTATATACAGGGTCAGTAGTTATATACAGGGTCAGTTCCAGGGTCAGTAGTTATATACAGGGTCAGTAGTTATATACAGGGTCAGTTCCAGGGTCAGTAGTTATATACATGGTCAGTAGTTATATACAGGGTCAGTTCCAGGGTCAGTATATACAGGGTCAGTAGTTATATACAGGGTCAGTAGTTATATACAGGGTCAGTATTATACAGGGTCAGTTCCAGGGTCAGTAGTTATATACAGGGTCAGTAGTTATATACAGGGTCAGTTCTATAGGGTCAGTAGTTATATACAGGGTCAGTAGTTATATTCAGGGTCAGTTCCAGGGTCAGTAGTTATATACAGGGTCAGTTCCAGGGTCAGTAGTTATATACAGGGTCAGTTCCAGGGTCAGTAGTTATATTCAGGGTCAGTTCCAGGGTCAGTAGTTATATACAGGGTCAGTTCCAGAGTCAGTAGTTATATACAGGGTCAGTAGTTATATACAGAGTCAGTAGCTATATACAGGGTCAGTAGTTATATACAGGGTCAGTAGCTATATACAGGGTCAGTAGCTATATACAGGGTCAGTAACTATATACAGGGTCTGTTCCATGGTCAGTAGTTATATACAGGGTCTGTAGTTATATACAGGGTCAGTAGCTATATACAGGGTCAGTAACTATATACAGGGTCAGTAGTTATATACAGGGCCAGTAGTTATATACAGGGTCAGTAGCTATATACAGGGTCAGTAGCTATATACATTTACATTTAAGTCATTTAGCAGACGCTCTTATCCAGAGCGACTTACAAATTGGTGCATACACCTTATGACAACCAGTGGAACAGCCACTTGCATCTAAATCTTGTTGGGGGTGAGAAGGATTACTTACCCTTACTTACCCTATCCTAGGTATTCCTTGAAGAGGTGGGGTTTCAGGTGTCTCCGGAAGGTGGGTGATTGACTCCGCTGTCCTGGCGTCGTGAGGGAGTTTGTTCCACCATTGGGGGCCAGAGCAGCGAACAGTTTTGACTGGGCTGAGCGGGAACTGTACTTCCTCAGTGGTAGGGAGGCGAGCAGGCCAGAGGTGGATGAACGCAGTGCCCTTGTTTGGGTGTAGGGCCTGATCAGAGCCTGGAGGTACTGGGAGGTGCCGTTCCCCTCACAGCCCGTGGCGAGCACCATGGTCTTGTAGCGGATGCGAGCTTCAACTGGAAGCCAGTGGAGAGAGCGGAGGAGCGGGGTGACGTGAGAGAACTTGGGAAGGTTGAACACCAGACGGGCTGCGGCGTTCTGGATGAGTTGTAGGGTTTAATGGCACAGGCAGGGCCCAGCCAACAGCGAGTTGCAGTAATCAAGACGGGGAGATGACAAGTGCCTGGATTAGGACCTGCGCGCTTCCTGTGTGAGGCAGGGTCGTACTCTGCGGATGTTGTAGAGCATGAACCTACAGGAACGGGACACCGCCTGATGTTAGTTGAGAACGTCAGGGTGTTGTCCAGGATCACGCCAAGGTTCTTAGCGCTCTGGGAGGAGGACAAAATGGAGTTGTCAACCGTGATGGCGAGATCATGGAACGGGCAGTCCTTCCCCGGGAGGAAGAGGAGCTCCGTCTTGCTGAGGTTCAGCTTGAGGTGGTGATCCGTCATCCACACTGATATGTCTGCCAGACATGCAGAGATGCGATTCGCCACCTGGTCATCAGAAGGGGGAAAGGAGAAGATTAATTGTGTGTCGTCTGCATAGCAATGATAGGAGAGACCATGTGAGGTTATGACAGAGCCAAGTGACTTGGTGTATAGCGAGAATAAGAGAGGGCCTAGAACAGAGCCCTGGGGGACACCAGTGGTGAGAGCGCGTGGTGAGGAGACAGATTCTCGCCACGCCACCTGGTAGGAGCGACCTGTCAGGTAGGACGCCAATCCAAGCGTGGCCGCGCCGGAGATGCCCAACTCGGAGAGGGTGGAGAGGAGGATCTGATGGTTCACAGTATCAAGGCAGCCGATAGGTCTAGAAGGATGAGAGCAGAGGAGAGAGTTAGCTTTAGCAGTGCGGAGCGCCTCCGTGATACAGAGAAGAGCAGTCTCAGTTGAATGACTAGTCTTGAAACCTGACTGATTTGGATCAAGAAGGTCATTCTGAGAGAGATAGCGGTAGAGCTGGCCAAGGACGGCACGCTCAAGAGTTTTGGAGAGAAAAGAGAGAAGGGATACTGGTCTGTAGTTGTTGACATCGGAGGGATCGAGTGTAGGTTTTTTCAGAAGGGGTGCAACTCTCGCTCTCTTGAAGACGGGAGGGACGTAGCCAGCGGTCAGGGATGAGTTGATGAGCGAGGTGAGGTAAGGGAGAAGGTCTCCGGAAATGGTCTGGAGAAGAGAGGAGGGGATAGGGTCAAGCGGGCAGGTTGTTGGGCGGCCGGCCGTCACATGACGCGAGATTTCATCTGGAGAGAGAGGGAGAAAGAGGTCAGAGCATAGGGTAGGGCAGTGTGAGCAGAACCAGCGGTGTCGTTTTGACTTAGCAAACGAGGATCGGATGTCATCGACCTTCTTTTCAAAATGGTTGACGAAGTCATCTGCAGAGAGGGAGGAGGGAGGGGGGAGGATTCAGGAGGGGAGGAGAAGGTGGCAAAGAGCTTCCTAGGGTTAGAGGCAGATGCTTGGAATTTAGAATGGTAGAAAGTGGCTTTAGCAGCAGAGACAGAGGAGGAAAATGTAGAGAGGAGGGAGTGAAAGGATGCCAGGTCCGCAGGGGAGGGAGTTTTCCTCCATTTCCGCTCGGCTGCCCGGAGCCCTGTTCTGTGAGCTCGCAATGAGTCGTCGAGCCACGGAGGCGGGAGGAGGACCGAGCCGGCCTGGAGGATAGGGGACATAGGGAGTCAAAGGATGCAGTAAGGGGAGGAGGAGGGTTGAGGAGAGGCAGAATCAGGAGATAGGTTGGAGAAAGTTTGAGCAGAGGGAAGAGAAGATAGGATGGAAGAGGAGAGAGTAGCGGGGGAGAGAGAGCGAAGGTTGGGACGGCGCGATACCATCCGAGTAGGGGCAGTGTGGGAAGTGTTGGATGAGAGCGAGAGGGAAAAGGATACAAGGTAGTGGTCGGAGACTTGGAGGGGAGTTGCAATGAGGTTAGTGGAAGAACAGCATCTAGTAAAGATGAGGTCAAGCGTATTGCCTGCCTTGTGAGTAGGGGGAAGGTGAGAGGGTGAGGTCAAAAGAGGAGAGGAGTGGAAAGAAGGAGGCAGAGAGGAATGAGTCAAAGGTAGACGTGGGGAGGTTAAAGTCGCCCAGAACTGTGAGAGGTGAGCCGTCCTCAGGAAAGGAGCTTATCAAGGCATCAAGCTCATTGATGAACTCTCCGAGGGAACCTGGAGGGCGATAAATGATAAGGATGTTAAGCTTGAAAGGGCTGGTAACTGTGACAGCATGGAATTCAAAGGAGGCAATAGACAGATGGGTAAGGGGAGAAAGAGAGAAAGACCACTTGGGAGAGATGAGGATCCCGGTGCCACCACCCCGCTGACCAGAAGCTCTCGGGTGTGCGAGAACACGTGGGCGGACGAGGAGAGAGCAGTAGGAGTAGCAGTGTTATCTGTGGTGATCCATGTTTCCGTCAGTGCCAAGAAGTCAAGGGACTGGAGGGAGGCATAGGCTGAGATGAACTCTGCCTTGTTGGCCGCAGATTGGCAGTTCCAGAGGCTACCAGAGACCTGGAACTCCACGTGGTCGTACGCGCTGGGACCACCAGGTTAGGGTGGTCGCGGCCACGCGGTGTGGAGCGTTTGTATGGTCTGTGCAGAGAGGAGAGAACAGGGATAGACAGACACATAGTTGACAGGCTACAGAAAAGGCTACGCTAATGCAAGGAAATTGGAATGACAAGCGGACTACACGTCTCGAATGTTCAGAAAGTTAGCTTACGTAGCAAGAATCTTATTGACTAAAATGATTAAAATGATACAGTACTGCTAAAGTAGGCTAGCTGGCAGTAGCTGCGTTTGTTGACACTACACTAATCAAGTCGTTCTGTTGAGTGTAATAATTTCTACAGTGCTGCTATTCGGGGCTAGCTGGCTAGCTAGCAGTGTTGTTTACGTTACGTTGAGTTAAAAGAACGACAATAGCTGGCTAGCTAACCTAGGAAATCGGTCTAGACTACACAATTATCTTTGAAACAAAGACGGCTATGTAGCTAGCTATGTAGCTAGCTACGATCAAACAAATCAAACCGTTGTACTGTAATGAAATTAAAATGTGATACTACCTGTGAATGCGACCGGGTTGTTGAGTTCTATTCAGTAGACGTTGGCTAGCTGTTAGCTGTTGGCTAGCTAGCAGAGTCTCCTACGTTAAGGACGACAAATAGCTGGCTAGCGAACCTCAGTGAATTAAGATAATCACTCCAAGGCTACACACACTAAACTACACAATTATCTTGGAAACAAAGACAGCTATGTAGCTAGCTAACACTGAACTAATCAAGTCGTACAGTTGAGTGAATAGCACTACAGTGATGCTAATCTGTGTGCGTTAGCTAGCGTTGCTAGCTCCTGGGCGAATAGCAGTGAAGGCTACGTTAGGGCGACGAAATACGAAATACGATAATTATGCAATTATCTCTGATACAAGGACGGCTATGTAGCTAGCTAAGAAGAATGGCTAAGATTATGTAGTTAGCTAACAGTAAACTAATCAAGTCGTACAGTTGAGTGAATAGCACTACAGTGATGCTAATCTGTGTGCGTTAGCTAGCGTTAGCTAGCTCCTAGGCGAATAGCAGTGAAGGCTACGTTAGGGCGACGAAATACGATAATTATGCAATTATCTCTGATACAAGGACGGCTATGTAGCTAGCTAAGAAGAATTGCTAAGATTAGACAAATCAACCGTTGTACTATAATGAAATGTAATGAAAAAGTTATACAACCTGCAGAGCGAAGTGCGAATGCGACCGCTCGCTCCAACCGAACCGGTCATCATTGGGTTGGTGACAGATCTGTCATCATCAGGTGGCTGAGGGAGCTGTTATCATCATCAGGTGGCTGAGGGAGCTGTTATCATCATCGGGTGGCTGAGGGAGCTGTCATCATCGGGTTGCTGAGGGAGCTGTCATCATCGGGTTGCTGAGGGAGCTGTCATCATCGGGTTGCTGAGGGAGCTGTCATCATCGGGTTGCTGAGGGAGCTGTCATCATCGGGTTGCTGAGGGAGCTGTCATCATCAGGTGGCTGAGGGAGCTGTCATCATCGGGTTGGTGAAGGAGCTGTTATCATCAGGTGGCTGAGGGAGCTGTCATCATCGGGTGGCTGAGGGAGCTGTCATCATCGGGTTGGTAAGGGAGATGTCATCATCGGGTGGCTGTGGGAGCTGTCATCATCGGGTGGCTGAGGGAGCTGGCATCATCTGGTGGCTAAAGGTAGCTGTCATCGTCGGCTGGCTGAGGGAGCTGTCATCATCGGCTGGCTGAGGGAGCTGTCATCTTTGGCTGGCTGAGGGAGCTGTCATCTTTGGCTGGCTGAGGGAGCTGACATCGTCGGCTGGCTGAGGGAGCTGACATCGTCGGCTGGCTGAGGGAGCTGACATCGTCGGCTGGCTGAGGGAGCTGTCATCGTCGGCTGGCTGAGGGAGCTGTCATCGTCGGCTGGCTGAGGGAGCTGTCATCGTCGGCTGGCTGAGGGAGCTGTCATCGTCGGCTGGCTGAGGGAGCTGTCATCGCCGGCTGGCTGAGGGAGCTGTCATCGTCGGCTGGCTGAGGGAGCTGTCATCGTCGGCTGGCTGAGGGAGCTGTCATCGTCGGCTGGCTGAGGGAGCTGTCATCGTCGGCTGGCTGAGGGAGCTGTCATCGTCGGCTGGCTGAGGGAGCTGTCATCGTCGGCTGGCTGAGGGAGCTGTCATCGTCGGCTGGCTGAGGGAGCTGTCATCGTCGGCTGGCTGAGGGAGCTGTCATCGTCGGCTGGCTGAGGGAGCTGTCATCGTCGGCTGGCTGAGGAGCTGTCATCATGCGACTGGCTAAGGGAGCTGTCATCGTCGGCTGGCTGAGGAAGCTGTCATCATCTGGTGGCTGAGGGAGCTGTCATCATCGGGTGGCTGAGGCAGCTGTCCTCATCGGGTGGCTGAGGGAGCTGTCCTCATCAGGTGGCTGAGGGAGCTGTCATCATCGGGTGGCTGAGGGAGCTGTCATCATCGGGTTGGTGAGGGAGCTGTCATCATCGGGGTGGCTGAGGGAACTGTCATCATCGGGGTGGCTGAGGGAGCTGTCATCATCGGGTTGGTGAGGGAGCTGTCATCATCAGGTTGGTGAGGGTGCTGTCATCATCTGGTGGCTGAGGGAGCTGTCATCATCGGGTTGGTGAGGGAGCTGTCATCATCGGGTGGCTGAGGGAGCTGTCATCATCATCGGGTGGCTGAGGGAGCTGTCATCATCGGGTTGGTGAGGGAGCTGTCATCATCAGGTTGGTGAGGGTGCTGTCATCATCTGGGTGGCTGAGGAGCTGTCATCATCTGGTGGCTGAGGGAGCTGTCATCATCGGGTTGGTGACGGATCTGTCATCATTGGGTGGCTGAGGGCCCTGTTATCATCATCAGGTGGCTGAGGGAGCTGTCATCGTCGGGTTGGTGAGGAGCTGTCATCGTCAGGTGGCTGAGGGTGCTGTCATCATCGGGTTGGTGAGGGAGCTGTCATCATCGGCTGGCTGAGGGAGCTGTCATCATCGGCTGGCTGAGGGAGCTGTCATCATCGGCTGGCTGAGGGAGCTGTCATCATCGGGTGGCTGAGGGAGCTGTCATCATCAGGTGGCTGAAGGAGCTGTCATCATCGGGTGGCTGAGGGAGCTGTCATCATCGGGTGGCTGAGGTAGCTGTCATCATCGGGTGGCTGAGGTAGCTGTCATCATCGGGTGGCTGAGGGAGCTGTCATCATCTAGTGGCTGAGGGAGCTGTAATTATCCGGTCGGTGAGGGAGCTGTCATCATCTGGTCAGTGAGGGAGCTGTCATCATCTGGTCGGTGAGGGAGCTGTCATCATCGGGTCGATGAGGGAGCTGTCATCATCGGGTTGATGGGGGAGCTGTCATCATCGGGTTCATGGGGAGCTGTCATCATCGGGGTGGCTGAGGGAGCTGTCATCATCGGGTGGCTGAGGGAGCTGTCATCATCGGGGTGGCTGAGGGAGCTGTCATCATCGGGTGGCTGAGGGAGCTGTGATCATCTGTTGGCTGAGGGTGCTGTCATCATCTGGTCGGTGAGGGAGCTGTCATCATCGGGTCGGTGAGGGAGCTGTCATTATCGGGTCGATGAGGGAGCTGTCATTATCGGGTCGATGAGGGAGCTGTCATCATCGGGTTGATGAGGGAGCTGTCATCATCGGGTTCATGAGGGAGCTGTCATCATCGGGTTGGTAAGGGAGATGTCATCATCGGGTGGCTGTGGAGCTATCATCTGGTCAGTGAGGGAAGTGTCATCGGGTCGGTGAGGGAGTTGTCATCATATGGTTGCTGTGGGAGCTGTCATCATTGGGTGGCTGAGAGAGCTGATATCATCTGGTGGCTAAAGGTTGCTGTCATCATCGGCTGGCTGAGGGAGCTGTCATCATCGGGTGGCTGAGGGAGCTGTCATCATCGGCTGGCTGAGGGAGCTGTCATCATCGGCTGGCTGAGGGAGCTGTCATCATCGGCTGGCTGAGGGAGCTGTCATCGTCGGCTGGCTGAGGGAGCTGTCATCGTCGGCTGGCTGAGGGAGCTGTCATCGTCGGCTGGCTGAGGGAGCTGTCATCGTCGGCTGGCTGAGGGAGCTGTCATCGTCGGCTGGCTGAGGGAGCTGTCATCGTCGACTGGCTGAGGGAGCTGTCATCGTCGCCTGGCTGAGGGAGCTGTCATCGTCGCCTGGCTGAGGGAGCTGTCATCATCGCCTTGCTGAGGGAGATGTCATCATCTTGTCGGTGAGGGAGTTGTCTTCATTGGGTGGCTGAGGGAGTTGTCTTCATTGGGTGGCTGAGGGAGCTGTCATCATCGGCTGGCTGAGGGAGATGTCATCATCTTGTCGGTGAGGGAGATGTCATCATCTTGTCGGTGAGGGAGTTGTCATCATCGGGTTGGTAAGGAGATGTCATCATCGGGTGGCTGTGGGAGCTGTCATCTGGTCAGTGAGGGAAGTGTCATCGGGTCGGTGAGGGAGTTGTCATCATCGGGTTGATGTGGGAGCTGTCATCATCTGGTGGCTGAGGGAGCTGTCATCATCGGCTGGCCGAGGGAGCTGTCATCATCGGCTGGCCGAGGGAGCTGTCATCATCGGGTGGCTGAGGGAGCTGTCATCATCGGGTGGCTGAGGGAGCTGTCATCATCAGGTTGGTGAGGGAGCTGTCATCATCAGGTTGATGAGGGAGCTGTCATCATCGGGTTCATGAGGGAGCTGTCATCATCGGGTTGGTAAGGGAGATGTTTAGTTTTAGTTTAGTTTAGTTTATTTTATTTTTACAGGGACAGTGCACATTAATCAACGTTTCAGTAAAAGTGCCGGTTTTAGCCAGCCGGCTAATTTTCAACCGCAGTCCCTGGGCAGGTTATTAAAAACAATTACAATATAGACAATAGCACCATAGACATAGCAACATAGCAACATAGCAACATAGGACAAGCAAGACATAGCATACAGACAGAGCAACATAGAACAAAAAGCAGCAAGACAAAATTCATAAAAGCAACAAAGTGTTTCCATACCTCACAAGCTACAGACAACATGGAAGGCGGCAACACACAGCTAGGGACCATGTTCACAAATCTGATTGACCTTTAGCCATGTCTTCAAGCATTTTGTGAAAGTGTGATATGTGGTGCAGTTATGTGTGTCTGATGGCAGTGTATTCCAGACATGGGAAGCTCTCACAGAGAATGCAGATTTACTAAAGGTGCTTTTCCTTAGGGGAACTATACAGTCACCTCTCATGGCAGACCTTGTGGATCTGCTGCCATATGTCTGGGTTTTCTGTTTAACAAAAATATTGAGTGGAGGGGGAGCCAGGCCATTAAGGATCTTGAATACAAGACATGCGTCGGTGTACTGCACAAGATTTTCCCAACTCAAGAGCTCATGTTTTCTAAGGATGTGACAATGATGATGGTTATTGGGCTTCCTATCAAGCACTTTGAGAGCCTGTTTGTAGACAGACTGAATAGGTTTTAATGTTGTACAGCAAGCTTGGGCCCAACTAGTCATCATCGGGTGGCTGTGGGAGCTGTCATCTGGTCAGTGAGGGAATTGTCATCGGCTGGCTGAGGGAGCTGTCATCATCAGGTGGCTGAGGGAGCTGTCATCATTGGGTTGGTGACGGATCTGTCATCATTGGGTGGCTGAGGGAGCTGTTATCATCATCAGGTGGCTGAGGGAGCTGTCATCATCGGGTTGCTGAGGGAGCTGTCATCATCAGGTTGCTGAGGAGCTGAGGGTTGCTGAGGAGCTGTCATCATCAGGTTGGTGAGGGAGCTGTCATCATCGGGTTGGTGAAGGAGCTGTTATCATCAGGTGGCTGAGGGAGCTGTCATCATCGGGTGGCTGAGGAGCTGTCATCATCGGGTGGCTGAGGCAGCTGTCCTCGTCGGGTGGCTGAGGGAGCTGTCATCATCGTCATCATCGGTGGACGGATCTGTCATCATTGAGGGCTGTCCTCATCAGGTGGCTGAGGGAGCTGTCATCATTGGGTTGGTGACGGATCTGTCATCATTGGTGGCTGAGGGAGCTGTCATCATCAGGGAGCTGTTATCATCGGGTGGTGAGGGAGCATCATCGGTGGCTGAGGGAGCTGTCATCATCGGGTGGCTGAGGGAGCTGTCATCATCGGGGCTGAGGGAGCTGTCATCATCGGGTTGGTGAGGGAGCTGTCATCATCAGGTGGCTGAGGGAGCTGTCATCATCAGGTGGCTGAGGGAGCTGTCATCATCGGGTGTCATCATTGGCTGGCTGAGGAGCTGTCATCATCAGGTGGCTGAGGGAGCTGTCATCATCGGGTGGCTGAGGGAGCTGTCATCATCGGGTGGCTGAGGGAGCTGTCATCATCGGGTGGCTGAGGCAGCTGTCATCATCGGGTGGCTGAGGGAGCTGTCCTCATCAGGGTGGCTGAGGGAGCTGTCATCATCGGGTGGCTGAGTAGCTGTCATCATCGCTGATCTGTCATCATCTGGGCTGGGGAGCTGTCATCATCTGGGCTGAGGGAGCTGTTATCATCAGGGAGCTGTAATCATCTGGTGGCTGAGGGAGCTGTAATTATCTGCTGAGGGAGCTGTCATCATCGGGTTGGTGATCATCTGGAGCTGAGGAGCATCATCAGGTGGCTGTCATCATCGGGTGGCTGAGGAGCTGTCATCATCGGGTGGCTGAGGTAGCTGTCATCATCGGGTGGCTGAGCTGTCATCATCGGGTGGCTGAGGGAGCTGTCATCATCGGGTGGCTGAGGGAGCTGTCATCATCGGGTGGCTGAGGGAGCTGTCATCATCTGGTGGCTGAGGAGCTGTCATCATCTGGTGGCTGAGGGAGCTGTCATCATCAGGTGGCTGAGGGGCTGAGCTGTCATCATCAGGTGGCTGAGGGAGCTGTCATCATCTGGTGGCTGAGGGAGCTGTCATCATCTGGTGGCTGAGGGAGCTGTCATCATCGGGTGGCTGAGGGAGCTGTCATCATCTGGTGGCTGAGGGAGCTGTCATCATCTGGTGGCTGGGGAGCTCATCATCTGGTGGCTGAGGGAGCTGTCATCATCTGGTGGCTGAGGGAGCTGTCATCATCTGGTGGCTGAGGGAGCTGTCATCATCTGGGGCTGGCTGAGGGAGCTGTCATCATCTGGTGGCTGAGGAGCTGTCATCATCTGGGTGGCTGAGGGAGCTGTCATCATCTGGGTGGCTGAGGGAGCTGTCATCATCGGGTGGCTGAGGGAGCTGTCATCATCTGGGTGGCTGAGGGAGCTGTCATCATCGGGTGGCTGAGGAGCTGTCATCATCTGGTGGCTGAGGAGCTGTCATCATCTGGTGGCTGAGGGAGCTGTCATCATCGGGTGGCTGAGGTAGCTGTCATCATCGGGTGGCTGAGGGAGCTGTCATCATCGGGTGGCTGAGGGAGCTGTCATCATCGGGTGGCTGAGGGAGCTGTCATCATCTGGTGGCTGAGGGAGCTGTCATCATCGGGTGGGAGCTGTCATCATCTGGGGAGAGGAGCTGTCATCATCTGGTGGCTGAGGGAGCTGTCATCATCTGGTGGCTGAGGGAGCTGTCATCATCTGGTGGCTGAGGGAGCTGTCATCATCTGGTGGCTGAGGAGCTGTCATCATCTGGTGGCTGAGGGAGCTGTCATCATCTGGTGGCTGAGGAGCTGTCATCATCTGGGGCTGAGGGAGCTGTCATCATCTGGTGGCTGAGGGAGCTGTCATCATCTGTGGCTGAGGGAGCTGTCATCATCTGGTGGCTGAGGGAGCTGTCATCATCTGGTGGCTGAGGAGCTGTCATCATCTGGTGGCTGAGGGAGCTGTCATCATCTGGTGGCTGAGGGAGCTGTCATCATCTGGTGGCTGAGGGAGCTGTCATCATCTGGTGGCTGTCATCATCTGGGGCTGAGGGAGCTGTCATCATCTGGTGGCTGATCATCTGGAGGAGCTGTCATCATCTGGCTGGGAGCTGTCATCATCTGGTGGGTGAGCTGTCATCATCTGCTGGCTGAGGAGCTGTCATCATCTGCTGAGGGAGCTGTCAGGGAGCTGTAATTATCTGGCTGAGGAGCTGTCATTATCTGGTCTGTCATCATCGGGGCTGAGGGAGCTGTCATCATCGGGGCTGAGGAGCTGTCATCATCGAGGGAGCTGTCATCATCGGGTGGCTGAGGGAGCTGTCATCATCGGGTGGCTGAGGTAGCTGTCATCATCGGGCTGAGGGAGCTGTCATCATCGGGTGGCTGAGGAGTTGTCATCATCGGGTGGTCATCATCTGGTGGCTGAGGAGCTGAGGAGCTGTCATCATCTAGTGGCTGAGGGAGCTGTCATCATCTGGTGGCTGAGGGAGCTGTCATCATCTGGTGGCTGAGGGAGCTGATGAGGGAGCTGTCATCATCTGGGGCTGAGGAGCTGTCATCATCTGGTGGAGGAGCTGAGGGAGCTGTCATCATCTGGGGCTGAGGGAGCTGTCATCATCTGGTGGCTGAGGGAGCTGTCATCATCTGGTGGCTGAGGGAGCTGTCATCATCTGGTGGCTGAGGGAGCTGTCATCATCTGGTGGCTGAGGGAGCTGTCATCATCTGGTGGCTGAGGGAGCTGTCATCATCTGGTGGCTGAGGAGCTGTCATCATCTGGTGGCTGAGGGAGCTGTCATCATCTGGTGGCTGAGGGAGCTGTCATCATCTGGTGGCTGGCTGATCATCTGGGGCTGAGCTGTCATCATCTGGTGGCTGTCATCATCTGGGAGGGAGCTGTCATCATCTGGTGGCTGAGGAGCTGTCATCATCTGGCTGGCTGAGGGGCTGAGCTGTCATCATCTGCTGGCTGAGGAGCTGTCATCATCTGGTGGCTGAGGGAGCTGTCATCATCTGGTGGCTGGGAGCTGTCAGGGAGCTGTCATCATCTGGTGGCTGGGGAGCTGAGGTGGCTGAGGAGCTGTCATCATCTGGTGGCTGAGGAGCTGTCATCATCTGGTGGCTGAGGGAGCTGTCATCATCTGGGGCTGAGGGAGCTGTCATCATCTGGTGGCTGAGGGCTGTCATCATCTGGTGGCTGAGGAGCTGTCATCATCTGTCTGTCATCATCTGGGTGGCTGATCATCTGGGGCTGAGCTGTCATCATCTGGTGGCTGAGGGAGCTGTCATCATCTGGTGGCTGAGGGAGCTGTCATCATCTGGTGGCTGTCATCATCTGGGTGGCTGAGGAGCTGTCATCATCTGGTGGCTGAGGGAGCTGTCATCATCTGGTGGCTGAGGGAGCTGTCATCATCTGGTGGCTGAGGGAGCTGTCATCATCTGGTGGCTGTCAGGGCTGAGCTGTCATCATCTGGTGGCTGAGGGAGCTGTCATCATCTGGTGGCTGAGCTGTCATCATCTGGTGGCTGAGGAGCTGTCATCATCTGGTGGCTGAGGGTGGCTGAGCTGTCATCATCTGGTGGCTGAGGGAGCTGTCATCATCTGGTGGCTGAGGAGCTGTCATCATCTGGTGGCTGAGGAGCTGTCATCATCTGGTGGCTGAGGGTCAGGTGGCTGTGTCATCATCTGGTGGCTGAGGGAGCTGTCATCATCTGGTGGCTGAGGGAGCTGTCATCATCTGGGCTGGCTGAGGGAGCTGTCATCATCTGGTGGCTGAGGGAGCTGTCATCATCTGGTGGCTGAGGGAGCTGTCATCATCTGGTGGCTGAGGGAGCTGTCATCATCTGGTGGCTGAGGGCTGTCAGCTGGTGGCTGTGTCATCATCTGGTGGCTGAGGGCTGTCATCATCTGCTGAGGAGCTGTCATCATCTGGTGGCTGAGGGAGCATCATCTGGTGGCTGAGGGAGCTGTCATCATCTGGAGCTGTCATCATCTGGTGGCTGAGGGAGCTGTCATCATCTGGTGGCTGAGGAGCTGTCATCATCTGGTGGCTGAGGAGCTGTCATCATCTGGTGGCTGAGGGAGCTGTCATCATCTGGTGGCTGAGGGAGCTGAGGGGCTGAGCTGTCATCATCTGGTCGGTGAGGGAGCTGTCATCATCTGGTGGTGAGGGAGCTGTCATCATCTGGTGGCTGAGCTGTCATCATCGGGTCGAGGGAGCTGTCATCATCTGGGAGCTGTCATCATCGGGTCGATGAGGAGCTGTCATCATCGGTCGAGCTGTCATCATCGGGTGTCGATGAGGGGAGCTGTCATCATCATCATCGGGTCGATGAGGAGCTGTCATCATCGGGTCCATGAGGCTGTCATCATCGGCTGAGGAGCTGTCATCATCGGGTTCGAGCTGTCATCATCTTGGAGCTGTCATCATCGGTAAGGGAGCTGTCATAGTCGGGTGGCTGAGCTGTCATCAATGGGTGGCTGAGGAGCTGTCATCATTGGGTGGCTGAGGGAGCTGTCATCATCTGGTCGGTTCATGAGGGAGCTGTCATCATCATCTGGTCAGTGAGGGTGTCAGTTGGTGAGCTGTCATCATCGGGTTGCTGGGGAGCTGTCATCAGGTCGGTAGCTGTCATCATCTGGCTGAGGGAGCTGTCATCGTCGGGAGCTGTCAGCTGTCATCATTGGTCGGTGAGGGTGGCTGAGGAGCTGTCATCATCGGGTTGGGGAGCTGTCATCATTGGGTGGCTGAGGGAGCTGTCATCATCGGAGGATGTCATCATCGGGTGGCTGTGGGAGCTGTCATCATCGGGTGGCTGAGGGAGCTGTCATCATTGGGTTGGTGAGCTGTCATCATCGGGTTTGTGAGGGAGCTGTCATCATCGGGTGGCTGAGGGAGCTGTCCTCATCGGGTGGCTGAGGAGCTGTCATCATCTGGTGGCTGGTGTCCTCATCGGGTGGCTGAGAGCTGTCATCATCGGGTGGCTGAGGGAGCTGTCATCATTGGGTGTCATCATCGGCTGGCTGAGGAGCTGATCATCGGCTGGCTGAGAGGAGCTGTCGTCATCGGCTGGCTGGTGAGGGCTGGCTGAGCTGTCATCATCGGCTGGCTGAGGGAGCTGTCATCTTTGGATGGCCGAGGGAGCTGTCATCATTGGGTTGCTGAGGGAGCTGTCATCATCAGGTGGCTGAGGGAGCTGTCATCATCGGGTTGGTGAGGGAGCTGTCATCATCTGGTCGGTGAGTTAGCTGTCATCATCTGGTCGGTAAGGGAGCTGTCATAGTCGGGTGGCTGAGAGAGCTGTCATCATTGGGTGGCTGAGGGAGCTGTCATCATCGGGTGGCTGAGGGAGCTGTCCTCATCGGGTGGGTGAGGGAGCTGTCCTCATCTGGTCGGTGAGGGAGCTGTCATCATCGGGTTGGTAAGGGAGATGTCATCATCGGGTGGCTGTGGGAGCTGTCATCTGGTCAGTGAGGGAAGTGTCATCGGGTCGGTGAGGGAGTTGTCATCATCGGGTTGGTAAGGGAGATGTCATCATCGGGTGGCTGAGGGAGCTGTCATCATTGGCTGGCTGAGGGAGCTGTCATCTTTGGATGGCCGAGGGAGCTGTCATCATTGGGTTGCTGAGGGAGCTGTCATCATCAGGTGGCTGAGGGAGCTGTCATCATCGGGTTGGTGAGGGAGCTGTCATCATCTGGTCGTGGCTGTCAGGGAGCTGTCATCATGTTATCATCGGGTGGCTGAGGGAGCTGTCATCATCGGTCTGGGAGCTGTCAGGGTTGGTAGGGAGATGTCATCATCGGGTGGCTGAGGGAGCTGTCATCTGGTCAGTGAGGAAGTGGCGGTGAGGGAGCTGTCATCATCAGGTTGGTGAGGGAGCATCATCGTCTGTGGGAGCTCATCTGGTCAGTGGGGAAGTGTCAGGGTTGCTGTGGGAGCTGTCATCATCGGTTGGCTGAGGGAGCTGTCATCATCTTGCTGAGGAGCTGGCTGAGGGAGCTGTCATCATCGGGTGGCTGAGGAGCTGTCATCATCGGGTGGCTGAGGGCTGTCAGCTGTCATCATCGGTTGGTGGCTGTCATCATCAGGTGGCTGAGGAGCTGTCATCATCGGGTGGCTGAGGGAGCTGTCATCATCGGGTGGCTGAGGGAGCTGTCATCATCGGGTGGCTGAGGGAGCTGTCATCATCGGGTGGCTGAGGGAGCTGTCCTCATCGGCTGGCTGAGGGAGCTGTCCTCATCGGGTGGCTGAGGGAGCTGTCCTCATCGGGTGGCTGAGGGAGCTGTCCTCATCGGGTGGCTGAGGGAGCTGTCCTCATCGGGTGGCTGAGGGAGCTGTCCTCATCGGGTGGCTGAGGGAGCTGTCCTCATCGGGTGGCTGAGGGAGCTGTCATCATCGGGTGGCTGAGGGAGCTGTCATCATCGGCTGGCTGAGGGAGCTGTCATCATCGGCTGGCTGAGCTGTCATCATCGGCTGGCTGAGGAGCTGTCATCATCGGCTGAGGAGCTGTCATCATCGGCTGGCTGAGGGAGCTGTCATCATCGGCTGGCTGAGGGAGCTGTCATCATCGGCTGGCTGAGGGAGCTGTCATCATCGGCTGGCTGAGGGAGCTGTCATCATCGGGTTGGTGAGGGAGCTGTCATCATCGGGTGGCTGAGGGAGCTGTCATCATCGGGTTGGTGAGGGAGCTGTCATCATCGGGTGGCTGAGGGAGCTGTCATCATCGGGTTGGTGAGGGAGCTGTCATCATCAGGTGGCTGAGGGAGCTGTCATCATCGGGTTGGTGAGGGAGCTGTCATCATCAGGTGGCTGAGGGAGCTGTCATCATCGGGTGGCTGAGGGAGCTGTCATCATCGGGTGGCTGAGGGAGCTGTCATCATCGGCTGGCTGAGAGAGCTGTCATCATCGGCTGGCTGAGGGAGCTGTAATCATCGGGTTGGTGAGGGAGCTGTCATCATCTGGTCGGTGAGTTAGCTGTCATCATCTGGTCGGTAAGGGAGCTGTCATAGTCGGGTGGCTGAGGGAGCTGTCATCATTGGGTGGCTGAGGGAGCTGTTATCATCGGCTGGCTGAGGGAGCTGTCATCATCGGGTGGCTGAGGGAGCTGTCATCATCGGGAGGCTGAGGGAGCTGTCATCATCGGGTGGCTGAGGGAGCTGTCATCATCGGCTGGCTGAGGGAGCTGTCATCATCGGCTGGCTGAGGGAGCTGTCATCATCGGCTGGCTGAGGGCTGTCAGGCTGGCTCATCATCGGCTGGCTGAGGGAGCTGTCATCATCGGCTGGCTGAGGGAGCTGTCATCATCGGCTGGCTGAGGGAGCTGTCATCATCGGCTGGCTGAGGGAGCTGTCATCATCGGCTGGCTGAGGGAGCTGTCATCATCGGCTGGCTGAGGGAGCTGTCATCATCGGCTGGCTGAGGGAGCTGTCATCATCGGCTGGCTGAGGGAGCTGTCATCTTTGGATGGCTGAGGGAGCTGTCATCATTGGGTTGCTGAGGGAGCTGTCATCATTGGGTTGCTGAGGGAGCTGTCATCATTGGGTGGCTGAGGGAGCTGTCATCATCGGGTCAGTGAGGGAGTTGTCATCATCGGGTGGCTGAGGGAGCTGTCATCATCGGGTTGCTGTGGGAGCTGTCATCATTGGGTGGCTGAGGGAGCTGGCATCATCTCTTGGCTAAAGGCTGCTGTCATCATCGGCTGGCTGAGGGAGCTGTCATCATCGGCTGGCTGAGGGAGCTGTCATCATCGGCTGGCTGAGGGAGCTGTCATCATCGGCTGGTTGAGGGAGCTGTCATCATCGGCTGGCTGAGGGAGCTGTCATCATCGGCTGGCTGAGGGAGCTGTCATCATCGGCTGGCTGAGGGAGCTGTCATCATCGGCTGGCTGAGGGAGCTGTCATCATCGGCTGGCTGAGGGAGCTGTCATCATCGGCTTGCTGAGGGAGCTGTCATCATCGGCTGGCTGAGGGAGCTGTCATCATCGGCTGGCTGAGGGAGCTGTCATCATCGGCTGGCTGAGGGAGCTGTCATCATCGGCTGGCTGAGGGAGCTGTCATCATCGGCTGGCTGAGGGAGCTGTCATCATCGGATGGCTGAGGGAGCTGTCATCTTTGGATGGCTGAGGGAGCTGTCATCTTTGGATGGCTGAGGGAGCTGTCATCTTTGGATGGCTGAGGGAGCTGTCATCTTTGGATGGCTGAGGGAGCTGTCATCTTTGGATGGCTGAGGGAGCTGTCATCTTTGGATGGCTGAGGGAGCTGTCATCTTTGGATGGCTGAGGGAGCTGTCATCTTTGGATGGCTGAGGGAGCTGTCATCATCGGCTGGCTGAGTGAGCTGTCATCATCTGGTGGCTGAGGGAGAAGTCATCATCGGCTGGCTGAGGGAGCTGTCATCATCTGATCTGTGACGGATCTGTCATCATTGGGTGGCTGAGAGAGCTGTCATCATCGGCTGGCTGAGGGAGCTGTCATCATCGGCTGGCTGAGGGAGCTGTCATCATCGGCTGGCTGAGGGAGCTGTCATCATAGGGTGGCTCAGGGAGCTGTCATCATCGGGTGGCTCAGGGAGCTGTCATCATCGGCTGGCTGAGGGAGCTGTCATCATCGGGTTGCTGAGGGAGCTGTCATCATCTGGTGTGTGACGGATCTGTCATCATTGGGTGGCTGAGAGAGCTGTCATCATCGGCTGGCTGAGGGAGCTGTCATCATCGGCTGGCTGAGGGTGCTGTCATCATCGGGTGGCTGAGGGAGCTGTCATCATCTGGTCGGTGAGGGAGCTGTCATCATCTGGTCGGTGAGGGAGCTGTTCAGTAGGAACAGTCCCTGTGCAGTGGGAACAGTCTCTGTGCAGTGGGAACAGTCCCTGTGCAGTGGGACCAGTCCCTGTGCAGTGGGAACAGTCCCTGTGCAGTGGGAACAGTCCCTGTGCAGTAGGAACAGTCCCTGTGCAGTAGGAACAGTCTCTGTGCAGTGGGAACAGTCCCTGTGCAGTGGGACCAGTCCCTGTGCAGTGGGAACAGTCCCTGTGCAGTGGGAACAGTCCCTGTGCAGTGGGAACAGTCCCTGTGCAGTAGGAACAGTCCCTGTGCAGTAGGAACAGTCTCTGTGCAGTGGGAACAGTCCCTGTGCAGTGGGACCAGTCCCTGTGCAGTGGGAACAGTCCCTGTGCAGTGGGAACAGTCCCTGTGCAGTGGGAACAGTCCCTGTGCAGTAGGAACAGTCTCTGTGCAGTGGGACCAGTCCCTGTGCAGTGGGAACAGTCCCTGTGCAGTGGGAACAGTCTCTGTGCAGTAGGAACAGTCTCTGTGCAGTGGGACCAGTCCCTGTGCAGTGGGAACAGTCCCTGTGCAGTGGGAACAGTCCCTGTGCAGTAGGAACAGTCCCTGTGCAGTAGGAATAGTTTCTTTAAATCTAATTAAAAACAGAAATTCTCAACTATGCAACAGGGCCATGTACATATGCTAATTAGGATCATATTAATTATCTTTAAATTGGGTAATTAGGCAATCTCAATTAAAGCCTTGTTTATTACACTACATGAACAGGAAAGGTGTTTGAAGTTCCTTCCACTGTGCCTCCTGTTCAGAGTGTGTGGGAGAGGGAGGGAGGCTCGACTGGGCTCGCTGCCACATCCCAATCTCACACACACATATATACACACACACACACACACACACACACTTGGCGGTGTCTTTAATAATTAATCAGTCCCAGATCATATAAGGGACACACCCACAGCTTTCATCATTACATAGCATATGGTTCAACAATGAAGCTGCTGCTGGTAAAGTATTAATGACAGAGAAGAGACAAGAGTAGACATCATCTCTCTCTCTCTCTCTCTCTCTCTCTCTGTCTCTCTGTCTCTCTGTCTCTCTGTCTCTCTGTGTCTCTGTGTCTCTGTGTCTCTGTGTCTCTGTGTCTCTGTCTCTCTCTCTCTCTCTCTCTCTCTCTCTCTCTCTCTCTCTCTCTCTCTCTCTCTCTCTCTCTCTCATTATTCTGTATTTTTGAAATTCCCAATCTAAGTAACGTAAAGACTAAATCCCCATCAAAATTGGTCAAAAAGTCGGTCTTCTCACAACCGTCTGTTTCGTCCAAACGGCTTGGCGAATAGAAAGATGAGACTCTCACAAACACGATGCTGTCATGTTAGCTTTGTAGAACCTCTTACAATTTCAGAGGTTAACCACCATTTCATTTTAATTCTCAGTCAACGGATTAACTCTGGGGCCCCAAGATAAAGAACCCTGGCTATTGATGGAAAAGAGGCGTGTCCAGACTGGGACTGGTACTGAGGTACTGAGAGGCATGTCCAGACTGGGACTGGTGCTGAGGTACTGAGAGGCATGTCCAGACTGGGACTGGTGCTGAGGTACTGAGAGGCATGCCCAGACTGGGACTGGTGCTGAGAGGCATGTCCAGACTGGGACTGGTGCTGAGGTACTGAGAGGCATGTCCAGACTGGGACTGGTGCTGAGGTACTGAGAGGCATGTCCAGACTGGGACTGGTGCTGAGGTACTGAGAGGCATGTCCAGACTGGGACTGGTGCTGAGGTACTGAGAGGCATGTCCAGACTGGGACTGGTACTGAGGTACTGAGAGGCATGCCCAGACTGGGACTGGTGCTGAGAGGCATGTCCAGACTGGGACTGGTGCTGAGGTACTGAGAGGCATGTCCAGACTGGGACTGGTGCTGAGGTACTGAGAGGCATGTCCAGACTGGGACTGGTACTGAGGTACTGAGAGGCATGTCCAGACTGGGACTGGTGCTGAGAGGCATGTCCAGACTGGGACTGGTGCTGAGGTACTGAGAGGCATGTCCAGACTGGGACTGGTACTGAGGTACTGAGAGGCATGTCCAGACTGGTACTGGTACTGAGGTACTGAGAGGCATGTCCAGACTGGGACTGGTACTGAGGTACTGAGAGGCATGTCCAGACTGGGACTGGTACTGAGGTACTGAGAGGCATGTCCAGACTGGGACTGGTACTGAGGTACTGAGAGGCATGTCCAGACTGGGACTGGTACTGAGGTACTGAGAGGCATGTCCAGACTGGTACTGAGAGGCATGTCCAGACTGGGACTGGTACTGAGAGGCATGTCCAGACTGGGACTGGTAATGAGAGGCATGTCCAGACTGGGACTGGTAATGAGAAGTGCTGAGAGGTTTGTCCAGACTGGTACTGAGAGGCCTGTCCAGACTGGTACTGAGAGTTACTGAGAGGCATGTCCAGACTGGTACTGGTAATGAGAAGTGCTGAGAGGCCTGTCCAGACTGGTACTGAGAGTTACTGAGAGGCATGTCCAGACTGGTACTGAGAGTTACTGAGAGGCCTGTCCAGACTGGTACTGAGAGTTACTGAGAGGCATGTCCAGACTGGTACTGAGAGTTACTGAGAGGCATGTCCAGACTGGTACTGAGAGCTACTGAGAGGCATGTCCAGACTGGTACTGAGAGCTACTGAGAGGCATGTCCAGACTGGTACTGAGAGCTACTGAGAGGCATGTCCAGACTGGTACTGAGAGCTACTGAGAGGCCTGTCCAGACTGGTTCTGAGAGCTACTGAGAGGCATGTCCAGACTGGTACTGGTAATGAGAAGTGCTGAGAGGCCTGTCCAGACTGGGACTGGTAATGAGAAATGCTGAGAGGCCTGTCCAGACTGGGACTGGTAATGAGAAATGCTGAGAGGCCTGTCCAGACTGGTACTGAGAGCTACTGAGAGGCATGTCCAGACTGGTACTGAGAGCTACTGAGAGGCATGTCCAGACTGGGACTGGTAATGAGAAGTGCTGAGAGGCCTGTCCAGACTGGTACTGAGAGCTACTGAGAGGCATGTCCAGACTGGTACTGAGAGCTACTGAGAGGCCTGTCCAGACTGGTACTGAGAGCTACTGAGAGGCATGTCCAGACTGGTACTGAGAGCTACTGAGAGGCATGTCCAGACTGGTACTGAGAGCTACTGAGAGGCCTGTCCAGACTGGTACTGAGAGGCATGTCCAGACTGGTACTGAGAGGCATGTCCAGACTGGTACTGAGAGCAACTGAGAGGCCTGTCCAGACTGGTACTGAGAGCTACTGAGAGGCCTGTCCAGACTGGTACTGAGAGCTACTGAGAGGCCTGTCCAGACTGGTACGGAAAGCTACTGAGAGGCATGTCCAGACTGGTACTGAGAGCTACTGAGAGGCCTGTCCAGACTGGTACTGAGAGCTACTGAGAGGCCTGTCCAGACTGGTACGGAGAGCTACTGAGAGGCATGTCCAGACTGGTACTGAGAGCTACTGAGAGGCCTGTCCAGACTGGTACTGAGAGCTACTGAGAGGCATGTCCAGACTGGTACTGAGAGCTACTGAGAGGCATGTCCAGACTGGTACGGAGAGCTACTGAGAGGCATGTCCAGACTGGTACGGAGAGCTACTGAGAGGCATGTCCAGACTGGTACTGAGAGCTACTGAGAGGCATGTCCAGACTGGTACTGAGAGCTACTGAGAGGCATGTCCAGACTGGTACTGAGAGCTACTGAGAGGCATGTCCAGACTGGTACGGAGAGCTACTGAGAGTCATGTCCAGACTGGTACTGGTAATGAGAAGTGCTGAGAGGCCTGTCCAGACTGGGACTGGTAATGAGAGGTACTGAGAGGCCTGTCCAGACTGGTACTGAGAGGCATGTCGATATGGTTTGCCCAGTGGAGCTTTACTTGGCTCATCGCTCTCTACCACTCCCTGTGGTGGGCCGGGCGCCTGCAGGCTGACCTCGGTCGTCAGGTGAACGGTGTTTCCCTTGACA
Organism: Oncorhynchus keta; assembly: GCF_023373465.1. Lineage (NCBI taxonomy): Eukaryota > Metazoa > Chordata > Actinopteri > Salmoniformes > Salmonidae > Oncorhynchus > Oncorhynchus keta. The sequence continues at coordinate 8,702,257 of NC_068424.1, forward strand.
CATTGGTGCAGCTGGATTCCGGGTTAAGCGTGCGGGCGGGTGTTAAGAAGCGGGTCATGTTTCGGAGGACTCATGACTGGATCTTTCGCCTCCCTTAGCCCGTCGTGGAGTTGCAACGATGAGACAACATCAAAATTGAGGAGAAAAAATGGGTAAAAACAAATATTATTCAAATCAACGTTTGTCTCATGTTTCCATTCAGCCGTTCTGATTCTGAAAAGCCTTTTCAGAAACCTCTGCCTAATGTTCCTATTTAGCTTCACCACAGCAGCTCTTCTAGAGTAACCACAGCAGCTCTTCTAGAGTAACCACAGCAGCTCTTCTAGAGGAACCACAGCAGCTCTTCTAGAGGAACCACAGCAGCTCTTCTAGAGGAACCACAGCAGCTCTTCTAGAGGAACCACAGCAGCTCTTCTAGAGGAACCACAGCAGCTCTTCTAGAGGAACCACAGCAGCTCTTCTAGAGGAACCACAGCAGCTCTTCTAGAGGAACCACAGCAGCTCTTCTAGAGGAACCACAGCAGCTCTTCTAGAGGAACCACAGCAGCTCTTCTAGAGGAACCACAGCAGCTCTTCTAGAGGAATTGCAATTGCTCTTCAGACTTCTTTATTCATTCATCTATCCAAATAATTTGATTCTACCAGCACAATGAAAAACGTAAGCTTTGGTTTCATGGCAATGACACGGAAGACCTGCTTTAATCTGAGCTTGATATTTTTTGCCAGCCAAGTCACATCACTGATACCTCACTCACTGCCGGGGTTTATACTTCAGCGCAGCTTAATTTGTTGTTCGATGCTTCAAGGTTTCTGTTTGGACCCTATCTGAAGATAGGTTACTAATGATCTCAAGGAGTCTGATGGCTCAGAGTGAAAGAGCGACACGGTGACAGGTCAAAAGTAGTTAGACTATTTAGAGAATAGGATGCCATTTGGGATGCAGGCTGTATTGCGTTATTCAATGGGAAAGAGAAGAGAGAGGAGTTTCTATTTACATTTATGCTTAGACAAAACCTGTCATCTGTGACAATGTAATCTGATCACATACAAGACAAAAACAGTTAGTAATCTGTGACAATATATTCTGACTACATGCAAGGAGACAATATATTCTGACTACATGCAAGGACAGGCAAGGTGACAATATATTCTGACTACATGCAAGGACAGGCAAGGTGACAATATATTCTGACTACATGCAAGGACAGGCAAGGTGACAATATATTCTGACTACATGCAAGGACAGGCAAGGTGACAATATATTCTGACTACATGCAAGGACAGGCAAGGAGGACAATATATTCTGACTACATGCAAGGACAGGCAAGGTGACAATATATTCTGATTACATGCAAGGACAGGCAAGGTGACAATATATTCTGACTACATGCAAGGACAGGCAAGGAGGACAATATATTCTGACTACATGCAAGGACAGGCAAGGAGGACAATATATTCTGACTACATGCAAGGACAGGCAAGGAGGACAATATATTCTGAATAAATGCAAGGACAGGCAAGGAGGACAATATATTCTGAATAAATGCAAGGACAGGCTAGGAGGACAATATATTCTGAATAAATGCAAGGACAGGCTAGGAGGACAATATATTCTGAATAAATGCAAGGACAGGCTAAGAGGACAATATATTCTGAATAAATGCAAGGACAGGCAAGGAGGACAATATATTCTGAATAAATGCAAGGACAGGCAAGGAGGACAATATATTCTGAATAAATGCAAGGACAGGCTAGGAGGACAATATATTCTGAATAAATGCAAGGACAGGCTAGGAGGACAATATATTCTGAATAAATGCAAGGACAGGCAAGGTGACAATATATTCTGATTACATGCAAGGACAGGCTAGGAGGACAATATATTCTGAATAAATGCAAGGACAGGCTAGGAGGACAATATATTCTGAATAAATGCAAGGACAGGCAAGGTGACAATATATTCTGATTACATGCAAGGACAGGCTAGGAGGACAATATATTCTGAATAAATGCAAGGACAGGCTAGGAGGACAATATATTCTGAATAAATGCAAGGACAGGCAAGGTGACAATATATTCTGATTACATGCAAGGACAGGCTAGGAGGACAATATATTCTGAATAAATGCAAGGACAGGCAAGGAGGACAATATATTCTGACGACAGGCAAGGAGGACAATATATTCTGACTACATGCAAGGACAGGCAAGGAGGACAATATATTCTGACGACATGCAAGGACAGGCAAGGAGGACAATATATTCTGACTACATGCAAGGACAGGCAAGGTGACAATATATTCTAACTACATGCAAGGGCAGGCAAGGAGGACAATATATTCTGACTACATGCAAGGACAGGCAAGGAGGACAATATATTCTGACTACATGCAAGGACAGGCAAGGTGACAATATATTCTGACTACATGCAAGGACAGGCAAGGTGACAATATATTCTGACTACATGTAAGGACAGGCAAGGAGGACAATATATTCTGACTACATGTAAGGACAGACAAGGTGACAATATAAAAATCATGAATGACTAGTTACAGAGATGGTGTTGTATACGGACTTAAACACATTAAAGTCATTATATTATAAATGTTTATGTACATTGGCCTCCAAGTCCCATGACCTGGAAGTGAAACGACCTTAATAATCATGGAGTTGTTCTGTTCTATTCGTAGACCTCGAACTAAAGCTACATAATGATCAGTAGACTCATTGAAAAAACACGCACGCACGCACGCACGCACGCACGCACGCACGCACGCACGCACGCACGCACACACACACACACACACACACACACACACACACACACACACACACACACACACACACACACACACACACACACACACACACACACACACACACACACACACACACACACACACACACACATAGTGGAATGTAATTTATCCTGTTCTCTTGTCAATAGAGATTTTATGATGAGGGCCAACGCTCTAACCACTAGGCTACCTGCTGGTTACTGGGCCAACGCTCTAACCACTAGGCTACCAGCTGGTTACTAGTCCAACGCTCTAACCACTAGACTACCTGCTGGTTACTGGGCCAACGCTCTAACCACTAGGCTACCTGCTGGTTACTAGTCCAACGCTCTAACCACTAGTCTACCTGCTGGTTACTGGGCCAACGCTCTAACCACTAGACTACCTGCTGGTTACTGGTCTAACGCTCTAACCACTAGGCTACCTGCTGGTTACTAGTCCAACGCTCTAACCACTAGACTACCTGCTGGTTACTGGGCCGACGCTCTAACCACTAGACTACCTGCTGGTTACTGGTCTAACGCTCTAACCACTAGACTACCTGCTGGTTACTGGGCCAACGCTCTAACCACTAGACTACCTGCTGGTTACTGGGCCAACGCTCTAACCACTAGACTACCTGCTGGTTACTGGTCCTACGCTCTAACCACTAGGCTACCTGCTGGTTACTGGCCCAACGCTCTAACCACTAGTCTACCTGCTGGTTACTGGACCAACGCTCTAACCACTAGGCTACCTGCTGGTTACTAGTCCAACGCTCTAACCACTAGGCTACCTGCTGGTTACTAGTCCAACGCTCTAACCACTAGGCTACCTGCTGGTTACTGGCCCAACCACTAGGCTACCTGCTGTTTACTGGTCCAACGCTCTAACCACTAGGCTACCTGCTGGTTACTGGCCCAACGCTCTAACCACTGGGCTACCTGCTGGTTACTGGTCCAACGCTCTAACCACTAGGCTACCTGCTGGTTACTGGCCCAACGCTCTAACCACGAGGCTACCTGCTGGTTACTGGTCCTACGCTCTAACCACTAGGCTACCTGCTGGTTACTGGCCCAACGCTCTAACCACTAGGCTACCTGCTGGTTACTGGCCCAACGCTCTAACCACTGGGCTACCTGCTGGTTACTGGTCCAACGCTCTAACCACTAGGCTACCTGCTGGTTACTGGCTGAACGCTCTAACCACTAAGGCTACCTGCTGGTGGTCCTTCTGTGGCTCAGTTGGTAGAGCATGGCGCTTGTAACGCCAGGGTAGTGGGTTCGATTCCCGGGACCACCCATACGTAGAATGTATGCACACATGACTGTAAGTCGCTTTGGATAAAAGCGTCAGCTAAATGGCATATATTATTATTATATATTATTACTGGTCCAACGCTCTAACCACTAGACTACCTGTTGGTTACTGGTCCTACGCTGTAACCACTAGGCTACCTGCTGGTTACTGGCCCAACACTCTAACCACTAGGCTACCTGCTGGTTACTGGCCCAACACACTAACCGCTAGACTACCTGCTGGTTACTGGCCGAACGCTCTAACCACTAAGGCTACCTGCTGGTTACTAGTCCACCGCTCTAACCACTAGGCTACCTGCTGGTTACTGGCCCAACACTCTAACCACTAGGCTACCTGCTGGTTACTGGTCCAACGCTCTGACCACTAGACTACCTGCTGGTTACTGGTCCAACGCTGTAACCACTAGGCTACCTGCTGGTTACTGGTCCAAGGCTCTAACCACTAGGCTACCTGCTGTTTACTGGTCCAACGCTCTAACCACTAGACTACCTGCTGGTTACTGGTCCAACGCTCTAACCACTAGGCTACCTGCTGGTTACTGGCCCAACACTCTAACCACTAGGCTACCTGCTGTTTACTGGTCCAACGCTCTAACCACTAGGCTACCTGCTGGTTACTGGTCCAAGGCTCTAACCACTAGGCTACCTGCTGGTTACTGGTCCAACGCTCTAACCACTAGGCTACCTGCTGTTTACTGGCCCAACGCTCTAACCTCTAGGCTACCTGCTGGTTACTGGCCCAACGCTCTAACCACTAGGCTACCTGCTGCCCCAATGGGCCATCAGATCCTCATATAGTTAGACATCTGCACCATAGAGAGGATCTTGATCTGGCATCACCGTGTTGTAACGATTCAACTCACGCACCCTTACCTGTGGGTGATGGAAAACAGAAACCCTCAAAGTACCACATTCCAGACCAAGATTTACAGTGCTGAAATTCCTTACAAGCATGAACAAATCAACTGCTCACCCTTTTGACGACTGAGTAGCCCTGATGCTTATTCTTATCATCTTCAAATCAGAAATATTTTCTCTTCGTAACAAAGGAACTGAGACAATTAGACACATCACGATGTTTCTAACTAGGGGAATCGTGATGTGAACAATACCAGTCAATAGTTTGGATACTCATTTAAGGCCTTTCCTTTATTTATTACTATTTTCTACATAATATAATAATATATTTTCTATTTTCTACATTGTAGAATAGAGTGAAGACATCTAAACTATGAAATAACACATATGTATTCATGTAGTAACCCCCCCCCCAAAAAAGTGTTAATCATTTTAGAATCTTCCTTTGCCTTGATGACAGCTTTGCAGACTCTTGGCATTCTCTCATAACTTATAATACTGTGCTTCCCCTCTCTACTCCCAGCAGCTGGTCTAGGTGTGTAGTCAAGGACAGAGATTAACTTGAGGGATAGAGGGACAGAATAGATTCCAATCCTCTTTGCTTCTGAGTAACTTGGTCAAATGGCATGAGACAAAAAAGCCTCTGAGTGTAACCAAAGTTCTTCAGTCCATCCTGTTCTTTTACTATCTTCCAGGGGCACAGCTGTGTGGAGATATAAGAGAACAGAGGCTAGCTTGGTAGAGAAAGGAGTCAACTGAACTGCCGTTGTCACTTGTTTGTGCGCTATGACCTCACCCACCTGATACACATAGCCACAAGAAGAAAACAAGGTAGCTTATGATGCCCCGATCTGCCAAGGAGGGTTGGAACCAACCACAAGTACGTTTTTGGTTTCTATGTATCCCTTGCATTCGCTGTATTATTGGGCTCTCAGCGATCACCTATGGGTTAATTATTATTGCAATAATTAATCGATATTAAAGGTTAATTGTTTGGAGAAAATTAAAGTATTTTCTCCCTTGATTAAAATTCCCATTCTTGCCGACGAGGATGGGATCCCGACTTTCACCTGCTGACCACTCCTGAGGATCAGGTTTAACCTCTCCGGGATATGTGGGACGTTAGCGTCCGGAAGCCAGAGAAAACGCAGAGCGCCAAATTCAAACAAATAACTATCCAAATCAAAATCAAATTACTATCATTAAATCACACAAGATAGCAAATTAAAGCTACACTTGCTGTGCATCCAGCCAACATAGCAAACGATGCTATTGCCTGAGGATAGCACCTCCGTAATCAAAGAGAGAAAAGCATAATTCAACCCTGCAAGCGTGACACAAAACGCAGAAATAGAAATATAATTCATGCCTTACCTTTGACAAGCTTCTTTTGTTGGCACTCCAATTTATTTGCCTCGATTGATCCATAAAAACACCGGTTCCAACTTGAGCAATGTGACTACAAGATATCTCAAAAGTTACCTGTAAACTTTGCCAAAACATTTCAAACTACTTTTGTAATACAACTTTAGGTATTTTTTTAATCGATAAAATTGAAGACGGGATGATCTGTGTTCAATACAGGAGGAAAACAAACTGTAGCTTTCTGGTCACGCGCCTCTATCTAACAGTACACTACACGTTACCCTCGTTCAAGATGGCCGTACTTCTTCATTACACAAAGGAAAAACCTCAACCAATTTCTAAAGACTGGTGACATCCAGTGGAAGCGATAGGAACTGCAAGAAGGTCCCTTAGAAATCTGGATTCCCAATGAAACCCCATCGAAAAAAGAGAGTGACCTAAAAAAAAACATCTGAATGGTTTGTCCTCGGGGTTTCGCCTGCTACATAAGTTCTGTTATACTCACAGACATGATTCAAACAGTTTTACAAACTTCCGAGTGTTCTCTATCCAAATCAACTAATAATATGCATATCTTATCGTCTGGGGATGAGTAGCAGGCAGTTGAATTTAGGCATGCATTTCATCCGGACGTGAAAATACTGCCCCCCGTTACCAATAAGTTAACCTGTGCACAGAGGTTACACCAAAGTGACGGGTGGATACGGAATCCCGAACACAGACAGATGAAGGGTGAGACTGACATTTCTTGGTAACAATTAATTTGAATGCAGACCTAAGGGGTACTGGCAAAAGAGATGTGGGCTTCTGAAACAGGGACACCTATGACTAGTGAGACTAGTATAACTAGTTAAAGCACAGGGTACTGTGTGTGTGTGTGTGTGTGTGTGTGTGTGTGTGTGTGTGTGTGTGTGTGTGTGTGTGTGTGTGTGTGTGTGTGTGTGTGTGTGTGTGTGTGTGTGTGCGTGTGCGCGCGTGTGTCTGGATTACTGCAACTCGCTGTTGGCTGGGCTCCCTGCCTGTGCCATTAAACCCCTACAACTCACCCAGAACGCCGCAGCCCGTCTGGTGTTCAACCTTCCCAAGTTCTCTCACGTCACCCCGCTCCTCCGCTCTCTCCACTGGCTTCCAGTTGAAGCTCGCATCCGCTACAAGACCATGGTGCTTGCCTACGGAGCTGTGAGGGGAACGGCACCTCAGTACCTCCAGGCTCTGATCAGGCCCTACACCCAAACAAGGGCACTGCGTTCATCCACCTCTGGCCTGCTCGCCTCCCTACCACTGAGGAAGTACAGTTCCCGCTCAGCCCAATCAAAACTGTTCGCTGCTCTAGCCCCCCAATGGAGGAACAAACTCCCTCACGACGCCAGGACAGCGGAGTCAATCACCACCTTCCGGAGACACCTGAAACCCCACCTCTTTAAGGAATACCTAGGAATACCCCTTAAGATTTAGATGCACTATTGTAAAGTGGCTGTTCCACTGGATGTCATAAGGTGAATGCACCAATTTGTAAGTCGCTCTGGATAAGAGCGTCTGCTAAATGACTTAAATGTAAATGTAAAATGTGTGTGTGTGCGTGTCTGTGTGTGTGTGTGTGTGTGTGTGTGTGTGTGTGTGTGTGTGTGTGTGTGTGTGTGTGTGTGTGTGTGTGTGTGTGTCTGTGTCTGTGTGTGTCTGTCTGTGTCTGTCTGTGTGTGTGTGTGTGTCTGTGTGTCTGTGTCTGTGTGTGTCTGTCTGTGTCTGTCTGTGTCTGTGTGTCTGTGTGTGTCTGTGTGTGTGTCTGTGTGTGTCTGTGTGTGTCTGTCTGTGTGTGTCTGTCTGTGTGTCTGTGTGTGTCTGTGTGTGTCTGTCTGTGTCTGTGTGTGTCTGTCTGTGTGTGTGTGTGTGTGTGTGTGTGTGTGTGTGTGTGTGTGTGTGTGTGTGTGTGTGTGTGTCTGTGTCTGTCTGTGTCTGTGTCTGTGTCTGTGTCTGTCTGTGTCTGTCTGTGTCTGTCTGTGTCTCTGTCTCTGTCTCTGTCTGTGTGTGTCTGTGTCTGTGTCTGTGTGTGTCTGTGTCTGTGTCTGTGTCTGTGTCTGTGTGTGTGTGTGTGTGTGTGTGTCTGTGTGTGTGTCTGTGTCTGTGTGTGTGTGTATTGAAGACAGAACAGTGACAGATTAGGTGTAAATAGGACAACTAAGTAAATAAATGCTAATAATTATCTGTAAAATGAGATAGCTGGTGACTGACTGAAGTGTTTCTTTTCATAGAAGAAGGTTTAGGTTTGAAGTAATACGTTAAAATACTGTAGGTTTGAACAACATTATTAAAATACTAATAATTAAATAAATGTAATGATTGTAAAGGAACGTGAGAAAGAATGGGAGAACGTCGTAGGAAGATAGACAAGAAATGACGCAGACTTCTTTCGGTTGAAGAAAACTACTAAAACAACGCCTGTAAGTAAGGGAAGGATAACTGAACTCTTAGAAGCCTGAAGAATACTGGACAAATGAAAAATAATGACGTTGGATGGCACGTGGAAATTGGATAAAGGAGATTCTAAAATATGAAGGACTGACAAATTGCGCCTAAAAGATATCGAAACTACTGTGGTAGTGGAACGTGAAGAACAAGAAAATAATGTAGACAATATAGATTCTCCTAAGATAGAATTGTTTCGTGCAATACTGTTGCGTGATGAGCGAGGAAGACGGCTGGTTAGCCTAATACATGGAACATCAGAAACCGCACGAGGGAAGTTTGAGAGAGATATAGACTTTGAATTATTAACGAGATAAGGACATGAGGCTGAAAGCTGAAGAGGGATAATCTCATTAACTCGGCGTGTGGACTTCCATTTACAAGATGACACACTGAATTGGTTTGATGAAATAAAGTTTTAGGAAATGCATAGCTGTGCATAGTTGTGACCTCAACTTCCTGACAGAAATAAATGGCAAAAGGTCTGTAGAAATGTGCATTAACAACTTGATGCAGTAATGACTGCGATGGGAAAATGAGTTGTGTTAATATATATTAATATAATTAATTAATTAATTATAATTAATATATATACATATTGTATTAATATATTTGTTGAAGGATTTTTTTTTCACCTTTATTTAAAGAGGTAGGCTAGTTGAGAACAAGTTCTCATTTGCTGTAGATATGATTTATTTTAAGATTGTTCTGGAAGGGAAATGTGCTGCTTGAAAAGCATTTACTTGTTTATACGTTTGAAGACATATAAAGACTATTACAAAAAAATGTGCGTTGACGTTTATGAAATGTGTTTAGGGGGAATTAATTTGGTATTGGAATGAATAAGAGTACTGTTGTAACTCAGTGTACTCATTTAGACCTTCCTAAATATTCTACAATTTCTTTAGACTGTAGTTTGACAGAATGATAACTAAGCTACTGATTGATGGAGTAATGACCGATTTCCCACAATACCATTTTCTGTCCTCCTGCTAGTTGTAGCAGTGTTGTAAGCCCTCCCCTTTTACTTTCACAGCTCTACAGGTGAAGATTTTAGAATCCTACGTTTTCAAAGTTAGTCTTTGAGCCTTGTGTAGAGAAGGCCTGTGTACAAATATGGAAAAGGTGATCTTGATGTAACCGATTCCTGCTTTTCAAATGAGTTGACAGGTGTAGTAAGAATACCTGTACTCTCTGGAACTGAATATAAACCGTGAGAATTTAGTTGACTGATCTTTGGAATCTAATTTTAAGTGAACCAAATTTAACTTAAAATAGGCCTGGAATTAATTATACTTGATTGATCTAAGAGTTGACTGCTGTTTAAGAAACGTAGATACCTTTTAAGAACAGATAAGGAGGGGTACCCCATGCTTCTACACCTGCATTGCTTGCTGTTTGGGGTTTTAGGCTGGGTTTCTGTACAGCACTTTCAGATATCAGCTGATGTACAAAGGGCTATATGAATACATTTGATTTGATTTGATGAATTAATGTGTGGACGCACACAATAACAGAATGATTGCATAATGATGAACTTCAGAAGAGTTACAGGGTGTGTTGTGGTAGTGGTCCGTCCTCTCAGGTCGTTGGCCTGGGGCAGGAACAGATAGGGTTAAAGTAGTGGAATAAGTTCTGTCCTCACTAGTGGAATAAGTTCTGTCCTCTCTAGTGGAATAAGTTCTGTCCTCACTAGTGGAATAAGTTCTGTCCTCTCTAGTGGAATAAGTTCTGTCCTCTCTAGTGGAATAAGTTCTGTCCTCACTAGTGGAATAAGTTCTGTCCTCTCTAGTGGAATAAGTTCTGTCCTCTCTAGTGGAATAAGTTCTGTCCTCACTAGTGGAATAAGTTCTGTCCTCTCTAGTGGAATAAGTTCTGTCCTCACTAGTGGAATAAGTTCTGTCCTCTCTAGTGGATTAAGGTCTGTCCTGTCTAGTCGATTAAGTTATGTCCTCTTTAGTGGAATAAGTTCTGTCCTCTCTGGTAGATGAAGGTCTGTCCACTCTAGTGGAAGAAGTTATGTCCTCTCTAGTGGAATAAGGTCTGTCCTCTCTAGTGGAATAAGGTCTGTCCTCTCTAGTGGAATAAGGTCTGTCCTCTCTAGTGGAAGAAGTTCTGTCCTCTCTCTGGATAGTATCACTGCTCTGATAGTATCACTACTCTGGATAGTATCACTGCTCTGGATAGTATCACTGCTCTGGATAGTATCACTGCTCTGGATAGTATCACTGCTATGGATAGTATCACTACTCTGATAGTATCACTGCTCTGATAGAATCACTACTCTGGATAGAATCACTACTCTGGATAGTATCACTGCTCTGGATAGTATCACTGCTCTGGATAGTATCACTGCTCTGGATAGTATCACTGCTCTGGATAGTATCACTACTAGTATCACTGCTCTGGATAGTATCACTGCTCTGGATAGTATCACTACTAGTATCACTGCTCTGGAGAGTATCACTGCTCTGGATAGTATCACTGCTCTGGATAGTATCACTGCTCTGGATAGTATCACTGCTCTGGATAGTATCACTGCTCTGGATAGTATCACTACTAGTATCACTGCTCTGGATAGTATCACTGCTCTGGATAGTATCACTACTAGTATCACTGCTCTGGATAGTATCACTACTAGTATCACTGCTCTGGATAGTATCACTACTCTGGATAGTATCACTGCTCTGGATAGTATCACTACTAGTATCACTGCTCTGGATAGTATCACTGCTCTGGATAGTATCACTACTCTGGATAGTATCACTACTCTGATAGTATCACTACTCTGGATAGTATCACTACTCTGATAGTATCACTACTCTGGATAGTATCACTACTCTGATAGTATCACTACTCTGGATAGTATCACTACTCTGGATAGTATCACTGCTCTGGATAGTATCACTGCTCTGGATAGTATCACTGCTCTGGATAGTATCACTGTTCTGATAGTATCACTGCTCTGGATAGTATCACTGCTCTGGATAGTATCACTACTCTGGATAGTATCACTACTCTGATAGTATCACTACTCTGGATAGTATCACTACTCTGGATAGTATCACTGCTCTGGATAGTATCACTGCTCTGGATAGTATCACTGCTCTGATAGTATCACTACTCTGGATAGTATCACTACTCTGATAGTATCACTACTCTGGATAGTATCACTACTCTGGATAGTATCACTGCTCTGGATAGTATCACTGCTCTGGATAGTATCACTACTCTGATAGTATCACTGCTCTGGATAGTATCACTACTCTGGATAGTATCACTGCTCTGGATAGAATCACTGCTCTGATAGTATCACTGCTCTGGATAGTATCACTACTCTGGATAGTATCACTACTCTGGATAGTATCACTACTCTGGATAGTATCACTACTCTGATAGTATCACTACTCTGGATAGTATCACTACTCTGGATAGTATCACTACTCTGATAGTATCACTACTCTGATAGTATCACTACTCTGATAGTATCACTACTCTGATAGTATCACTACTCTGGATAGTATCACTACTCTGGATAGTATCACTGCTCTGGATAGTATCACTGCTCTGATAGTATCACTACTCTGGATAGTATCACTACTCTGATAGTATCACTACTCTGATAGTATCACTACTCTGGATAGTATCACTACTCTGATAGTATCACTACTCTGGATAGTATCACTACTAGTATCACTACTCTGGATAGTATCACTACTAGTATCACTGCTCTGGATAGTATCACTACTCTGATAGTATCACTACTCTGGATAGTATCACTACTAGTATCACTGCTCTGGATAGTATCACTACTAGTATCACTACTCTGTATAGTATCACTGCTCTGGATAGTATCACTACTCTGATAGTATCACTACTCTGTATAGTATCACTGCTCTGGATAGTATCACTACTCTGATAGTATCACTACTCTGGATAGTATCACTGCTCTGGATAGTATCACTACTAGTATCACTGCTCTGGATGGTATCACTACTAGTATCACTACTCTGATAGTATCACTACCATGGATAGTATCACTACTCTGGATAGTATCACTGCTCTGGATAATATCACTGTTCTGGATAGTATCACTGCCCTGGATAGTATCACTACTAGTATCACTGCTCTGGATAGTATCACTACTAGTATCACTACTCTGATAGTATCACTACTCTGGATAGTATCACTACTCTGGATAGTATCACTGCTCTGGATAATATCACTGTTCTGGATAGTATCACTACTCTGGATAGTATCACTGCTCTGGATAGTATCACTACTAGTATCACTGCTCTGGATAGTAATCAGATAGTATCACTGCTCTGGATAGTATCACTGCTCTGGATAGTATCACTGCTCTGGATAGTATCACTACTCTGGATAGTATCACTACTCTGGATAGTATCACTGCTCTGGATAATATCACTGTTCTGGATAGTATCACTGCTCTGGATAGTATCACTACTCTGGATAGTATCACTACTCTGATAGTATCACTACTCTGGATAGTATCACTACTCTGGATAGTATCACTGCTCTGGATAGTATCACTACTAGTATCACTGCTCTGGATAGTAATCAGATAGTATCACTGCTCTGGATAGTAATCACTATAGTATCACTGCTCTAGTATCACTACAGATAGTATCACTGCTCTGGATAGTATCACTACTCTGGATAGTATCACTACTCTGGATAGTATCACTACTCTGGATAGTATCACTACTCTGGATAGTATCACTGCTCTGGATAATATCACTGTTCTGGATAGTATCACTGCTCTGGATAGTATCACTGCTCTGGATAGTATCACTACTCTGATAGTATCACTGCTCTGGATAGTATCACTACTCTGGATAGTATCACTACTCTGGATAGTATCACTACTCTGATAGTATCACTACTCTGGATAGTATCACTACTCTGGATAGTATCACTGCTCTGGATAGTATCACTACTCTGGATAGTATCACTACTCTGATAGTATCACTACTTGGATAGTATCACTACTCTGATAGTATCACTACTCTGGATAGTATCACTACTCTGATAGTATCACTACTCTGGATAGTATCACTACTAGTATCACTACTGGATAGTATCACTACTAGTATCACTGCTCTGGATAGTATCACTACTCTGATAGTATCACTACTCTGGATAGTATCACTACTAGTATCACTGCTCTGGATAGTATCACTACTAGTATCACTACTCTGGATAGTTTCACTGCTCTGGATAGTATCACTGCTCTGGATAGTATCACTACTCTGGATAGTATCACTACTCTGGATAGTATCACTACTCTGGATAGTATCACTACTCTGATAGTATCACTACTCTGGATAGTATCACTGCTCTGGATAATATCACTGTTCTGGATAGTATCACTGCTCTGGATAGTATCACTGCTCTGGATAGTATCACTACTCTGATAGTATCACTGCTCTGGATAGTATCACTACTCTGGATAGTATCACTACTCTGGATAGTATCACTACTCTGATAGTATCACTACTCTGATAGTATCACTACTCTGGATAGTATCACTGCTCTGGATAGTATCACTACTCTGGATAGTATCACTACTCTGATAGTATCACTACTTGGATAGTATCACTACTCTGATAGTATCACTACTCTGGATAGTATCACTACTCTGATAGTATCACTACTCTGGATAGTATCACTACTAGTATCACTACTCTGGATAGTATCACTACTAGTATCACTGCTCTGGATAGTATCACTACTCTGTATAGTATCACTACTCTGGATAGTATCACTACTCTGATAGTATCACTACTCTGGATAGTATCACTACTAGTATCACTACTCTGGATAGTATCACTACTCTGTATAGTATCACTGCTCTGGATAGTATCACTACTCTGATAGTATCACTACTCTGGATAGTATCACTGCTCTGGATAGTATCACTACTAGTATCACTGCTCTGGATGGTATCACTACTAGTATCACTACTCTGATAGTATCACTACTCTGGATAGTATCACTACCATGGATAGTATCACTACTCTGGATAGTATCACTGCTCTGGATAATATCACTGTTCTGGATAGTATCACTGCCCTGGATAGTATCACTACTAGTATCACTGCTCTGGATAGTATCACTACTAGTATCACTGCTCTGGATAGTATCACTACTAGTATCACTGCTCTGGATAGTATCACTACTCTGATAGTATCACTACTCTGATAGTATCACTACTCTGGATAGTATCACTACTCTGGATAGTATCACTGCTCTGGATAATATCACTGTTCTGGATAGTATCACTACTCTGGATAGTATCACTGCTCTGGATAGTATCACTACTAGTATCACTACTCTGGATAGTATCACTACTCTGGATAGTATCACTGCTCTGGATAGTATCACTACTAGTATCACTGCTCTGGATAGTAATCAGATAGTATCACTGCTCTGGATAGTATCACTGCTCTGGATAGTATCACTACTCTGGATAGTATCACTACTCTGGATAGTATCACTGCTCTGGATAATATCACTGTTCTGGATAGTATCACTGCTCTGGATAGTATCACTACTCTGGATAGTATCACTACTCTGATAGTATCACTACTCTGGATAGTATCACTACTCTGGATAGTATCACTGCTCTGGATAGTATCACTACTAGTATCACTGCTCTGGATAGTAATCAGATAGTATCACTGCTCTGGATAGTATCACTACTAGTATCACTGCTCTGGATAGTAATCAGATAGTATCACTGCTCTGGATAGTATCACTACTCTGGATAGTATCACTACTCTGGATAGTATCACTACTCTGGATAGTATCACTGCTCTGGATAATATCACTGTTCTGGATAGTATCACTGCTCTGGATAGTATCACTGCTCTGGATAGTATCACTACTCTGGATAGTATCACTACTCTGGATAGTATCACTACTCTGGATAGTATCACCACTCTGGATAGTAATCAGATAGTATCACTGCTCTGGATAGTATCACCACTCTGGTTGTATCACTACTCTGGATAGTATCACTGCCCTGGATAGTATCACTGCCCTGGATAGTATCACTGCTCTGGATAGTATCACTGCTCTGGATAGTAATCAGATAGTATCACTGCTCTGGATAGTATCACCACTCTGGTTGTATCACTACTCTGGATAGTATCACTGCCCTGGATAGTATCACTGCCCTGGATAGTATCATTGCTCTGGATAGTATCACTGCTCTGGATAGTAATCAGATAGTATCACTGCTCTGGATAGTATCACCACTCTGGTTGTATCACTACTCTGGGTAGTATCACTGCTTGTATCACTACTCTGGATAGTATCACTGCCCTGGATAGTATCACTGCTCTGGATAGTATCACTGCTCTGGATAGTATCACTACTCTGATAGTATCACTGCTCTGGATAGTATCACTACTCTGGATAGTATCACTACTCTGATAGTATCACTACTCTGATAGTATCACTACTCTGGATAGTATCACTGCTCTGGATAGTATCACTACTCTGGATAGTATCACTACTCTGATAGTATCACTACTCTGGATAGTATCACTACTCTGATAGTATCACTACTCTGATAGTATCACTACTCTGGATAGTATCACTACTCTGATAGTATCACTACTCTGGATAGTATCACTACTAGTATCACTACTCTGGATAGTATCACTACTAGTATCACTGCTCTGGATAGTATCACTACTCTGGATAGTATCACTACTCTGGATAGTATCACTACTCTGATAGTATCACTACTCTGGATAGTATCACTACTCTGGATAGTATCACTACTCTGGATAGTATCACTACTAGTATCACTACTCTGGATAGTATCACTACTAGTATCACTACTCTGATAGTATCACTACTCTGGATAGTATCACTACTAGTATCACTGCTCTGGATAGTATCACTACTAGTATCACTACTCTGTATAGTATCACTGCTCTGGATAGTATCACTACTCTGATAGTATCACTACTCTGGATAGTATCACTGCTCTGGATAGTATCACTACTAGTATCACTGCTCTGGATGGTATCACTACTAGTATCACTACTCTGATAGTATCACTACTCTGGATAGTATCACTGCTCTGGATAGTATCACTGCTCTGGATAGTATCACTACTAGTATCACTGCTCTGGATGGTATCACTACTAGTATCACTACTCTGATAGTATCACTACTCTGGATAGTATCACTGCTCTGGATAATATCACTGTTCTGGATAGTATCACTGCCCTGGATAGTATCACTACTAGTATCACTGCTCTGGATAGTATCACTACTAGTATCACTACTCTGATAGTATCACTACTCTGGATAGTATCACTACTCTGGATAGTATCACTGCTCTGGATAATATCACTGTTCTGGATAGTATCACTACTCTGGATAGTATCACTGCTCTGGATAGTATCACTACTAGTATCACTGCTCTGGATAGTAATCAGATAGTATCACTGCTCTGGATAGTATCACTGCTCTGGATAGTATCACTACTCTGGATAGTATCACTACTCTGGATAGTATCACTGCTCTGGATAATATCACTGTTCTGGATAGTATCACTGCTCTGGATAGTATCACTACTCTGGATAGTATCACTACTCTGATAGTATCACTACTCTGGATAGTATCACTACTCTGGATAGTATCACTGCTCTGGATAGTATCACTACTAGTATCACTGCTCTGGATAGTAATCAGATAGTATCACTGCTCTGGATAGTATCACTACTAGTATCACTGCTCTGGATAGTAATCAGATAGTATCACTGCTCTGGATAGTATCACTACTCTGGATAGTATCACTCTGGATAGTATCACTACTCTGGATAGTATCACTACTCTGGATAGTATCACTGGATAGTATCACTGCTCTGGATAGTATCACTGTTCTGGATAGTATCACTGCTCTGGATAGTATCACTACTCTGGATAGTATCACTACTCTGGATAGTATCACTACTCTGGATAGTATCACTACTCTGGATAGTATCACTGCTCTGGATAGTATCAGATAGTATCACTGCTCTGGATAGTATCACCACTCTGGTTGTATCACTACTCTGGATAGTATCACTGCCCTGGATAGTATCACTGCTCTGGATAGTATCACTGCTCTGGATAGTAATCAGATAGTATCACTGCTCTGGATAGTATCACCACTCTGGTTGTATCACTACTCTGGATAGTATCACTGCCCTGGATAGTATCACTGCCCTGGATAGTATCATTGCTCTGGATAGTATCACTGCTCTGGATAGTAATCAGATAGTATCACTTCTCTGGATAGTATCACCACTCTGGTTGTATCACTACTCTGGGTAGTATCACTGCTTGTATCACTACTCTGGATAGTATCACTGCCCTGGATAGTATCACTGCTCTGGATAGTATCACTACTCTGGATAGTATCACTACTCTGATAGTATCACTGCTCTGGATAGTATCACTGCTCTGGATAGTATCACTACTCTGATAGTATCACTGCTCTGGATAGTATCACTACTCTGGATAGTATCACTGCCCTGGATAGTATCACTGCTCTGGATAGTATCACTGCTCTGGATAGTAATCAGATAGTATCACTGCTCTGGATAGTATCACTACTCTGGATAGTATCACTACTCTGGATAGTATCACTGCTCTGGATAGTAATCAGATAGTATCACTGCTCTGGATAGTATCACTGCTCTGGATAGTATCACCACTCTGGTTGTATCACTACTCTGGATAGTATCACTGCCCTGGATAGTATCACTGCTCTGGATAGTATCACTGCTCTGGATAGTAATCAGATAGTATCACTGCTCTGGATAGTATCACTACTCTGGATAGTATCACTACTCTGGATAGTATCACTACTCTGGATAGTATCACTGCTCTGGATAGTAATCAGATAGTATCACTGCTCTGGATAGTATCACTACTCTGGATGTATCACTACTCTGGGTAGTATCACTGCTTGTATCACTACTCTGGATAGTATCACTGCCCTGGATAGTATCACTGCTCTGGATAGTATCACTGCTCTGGATAGTATCACTACTCTGATAGTATCACTGCTCTGGATAGTATCACTGCTCTGGATAGTATCACTACTCTGATAGTATCACTGCTCTGGATAGTATCACTACTCTGGATAGTATCACTGCTCTGGATAGTATCACTGCTCTGGATAGTATCACTACTCTGGATAGTATCACTACTCTGGATAGTATCACTGCTCTGGATAGTATCACTACTCTGATAGTATCACTGCTCTGGATAGTATCACTACTAGTATCACTGCTCTGGATAGTATCACTACACTCTAGTATCACTACACTCTGGATAGTATCACTACTCTGGATAGTATCACTGCTCTGGATAGTATCACTACTCTGGATAGTATCACTACTCTGATAGTATCACTACTCTGGATAGTATCACTACTCTGGGATAGTATCACTGCTCTGGATAGTATCACTGGTCTGAGTATCACTGCTCTGGATAGTATCACACTGCTCTGGATAGTATCACTACTCTGGATAGTATCACTACTCTGGATAGTATCACTACTCTGGATAGTATCACTGCTCTGGATAGTATCACTACTCTGGATAGTATCACTACTCTGGATAGAATCACTACTCTGGATAGTATCACTGCTCTGGATAGTATCACTACTGGTCTGGATAGTATCACTACTCTGGATAGTATCACTACTCTGGATAGTATCACTACTAGTATCACTGCTCTGGATAGAATCACTGCTCTGGATAGTATCACTACTCTGGATAGTATCACTACTAGTATCACTGCTCTGGATAGTATCACTGCTCTGGATAGTATCACTACTAGTATCATTGCTCTGGATAGTATCACTGTTCTGGATAGTATCACTACTAATATCACTGCTCTGGATAGTATCACTACTAGTATCACTACTCTGGATAGTATCACTGCACTCTGGATAGTATCACTACTAGTATCACTGGATAGTATCACTACTCTGGGATAGTATCACTACTAGTATCACTATCTGGATAGTATCACTACTCTGGATAGTATCACTACTCTGGATAGTATCACTACTATAGTATCACTACTCTGGATAGTATCACTGGTCTGGATAGTATCACTGCTCTGGATAGTAACTGATAGTATCACTGCTCTGGATAGTATCACTACTAGTATCACTGCTGGATAGTATCACTGCTCTGGATAGTATCACTGCTCTGGATAGTATCACTACTAGTATCACTGCCTGGATAGTATCACTACTCTGGATAGTATCACTGCTCTGGATAGTATCACTGCTCTGGATAGTATCACTACTCTGGATAGAATCACTACTCTGGATAGTATCACTACTCTGGATAGTATCACTGCTCTGGATAGTATCACTACTCTGGATAGTATCACTGCTCTGGATAGTATCACTACTAGTATCACTGCTCTGGATAGTATCACTGCTCTGGATAGTATCACTACTAGTATCACTACTCTGGATAGTATCACTGCTCTGGATAGTATCACTGAGATAGTATCACTGCTCTGGATAGTATCACTGCTCTGGATAGTAATGGATAGTATCACTGCTCTGGATAGTATCACTGCTCTGGATAGTATCACCACTATAGTATCACTACTCTGGATAGTATCACTGCTCTGGATAGTAATCAGATAGTATCACTGCTCTGGATAGTATCACTGCTCTGGATAGTATCACTACTAGTATCACTGCTCTGGATAGTATCACTACTAGTATCACTACTCTGGATAGTATCACTGCTCTGGATAGTATCACTACTAGTATCACTACTCTGGATAGTATCACTGCTCTGGATAGTATCACTACTAGTATCACTGCTCTGGATAGTATCACTACTCTGGATAGTATCACTACTCTGGATAGTATCACTACTAGTATCACTACTCTGGATAGTATCACTGCTCTGGATAGTATCACTACTAGTATCACTACTAGCATCACTGCTCTGGATAGTATCACTACTAGTATCACTACTCTGGATAGAATCACTACTCTGGATAGTATCACTGCTCTGGATAGTATCACTACTAGTATCACTACTCTGTATAGTATCACTACTAGTATCACTGCCTGGATAGAATCACTACTAGTATCACTATTATGGATAGTATCACTACCTGGATAGTATCACTACCTGGATAGTATCACTACCTGGATAGTATCACTGCTCTGGACAGTATCACTACTAGTATCACTACTCTGGATAGTATCACTGCTCTGGATAGTATCACTACTAGTATCACTACTCTGGATAGTATCACTGCTCTGGATAGTATCACTTCTAGTATCACTGCTCTGGATAGTATCACTACTAGTATCACTACTCTGGATAGTATCACTACTCTGGATAGAATCACTACTCTGGATAGTATCACTACTCTGGATAGTATCACTACTAGTATCACTGCTCTGGATAGTATCACTGCTAGTATCACTACTCTGGATAGTATCACTACTCTGGATAGTATCACTACTCTGGATAGTATCACTACTCTGGATTGTATCACTGCTCTGGACAGTATCACTGCTCTGGATAGTATCACTGCTTTGGATAGTATCACTGCTCTGATAGTATCACTGCTCTGATAGTATCACTGCTCTGGATAGTATCACTGCTCTGGATAGTATCACTGCCCTGGACAGTATCACTGCTCGGGATAGTATCACTACTCTGGATAGTATCACTACTCTGGATAGTATCACTGCTCTGGATAGTATCACTGCTCTGGATAGTATCATTACTCTGGATAGTATCACTACTCTGGATAGTATCACTGCTCTGATAGTATCACTGCTCTGGATAGTATCACTGCTCTGGATAGTATCACTGCTCTGGATAGTATCACTACTCTGGATAGTATCACTACTCTGGCTAGTATCACTGCTCTGGATAGTATCACTGCTCTGGATAGTATCACTGCTCTGGATAGTATCACTGCTCTGGATAGTATCACTGCTCTGGATAGTATCACTGCTCTGGATAGTATCACTTCTCTGGATAGTATCACTGCTCTGGATAGTATCACTGCTCTGAATAGTATCACTACTAGTATCAATACTCTGGATAGTATCACTACTAGTATCACTACTCTGGATAGTATCACTACTAGTATCACTGCTCTGGATAGTATCACTGCTCTGGATAGTATCACTTCTCTGGATAGTATCACTGCTCTGGATAGTATCACTGCTCTGAATAGTATCACTACTAGTATCAATACTCTGGATAGTATCACTACTAGTATCACTACTCTGGATAGTATCACTACTAGTATCACTGCTCTGGATAGTATCACTGCTCTGAATAGTATCACTACTAGTATCACTGCTCTGGATAGTATCACTACTAGTATCACTATTATGGATAGTATCACTACTCTGATAGTATCACTGCTCTGGATAGTATCACTACTCTGGATAGTATCACTACTCTGGATAGTATCACTACTCTGGATAGTATCACTGCTCTGGATAGTATCACTACTCTGGATAGTATCACTACTAGTATCACTGCTCTGGATAGTATCACTGCTCTGGATAGTATCACTGCTCTGGATAGTATCACTACTCTGGATAGTATCACTACTAGTATCACTGCTCTGGATAGTATCACTACTCTGGATAGTATCACTACTCTGATAGTATCACTGCTCTGGATAGTATCACTGCTCTGGATAGTATCACTGCTCTGGATAGTATCACTGCTCTGGATAGTATCACTGCTCTGGATAGTATCACTACTCTGGATAGTATCACTACTAGTATCACTACTCTGGATAGTATCACTACTCTGGATAGTATCACTACTAGTATCACTACTCTGGATAGTATCACTACTCTGGATAGTATCACTACTAGTATCACTACTCTGGATAGTATCACTACTCTGGATAGTATCACTACTAGTATCACTACTCTGGATAGTATCACTACTAGTATCACTGCTCTGGATTGTATCACTGCTCTGGATAGTATCACTGCTCTGGATAGTATCACTACTCTGGATAGTATCACTACTAGTATCACTGCTCTGGATAGTATCACTACTCTGGATAGTATCACTACTAGTATCACTACTCTGGATAGTATCACTACTCTGGATAGTATCACTGCTCTGAATAGTATCACTACTCTGGATAGTATCACTACTAGTATCACTGCTCTGAATAGTATCACTACTCTGGATAGTATCACTGCTCTGGATAGAATCACTACTCTGCATAGTATCACTGCTCTGGATAGAATCACTACTCTGACCCAGGTGATGTTTAAGAACCCTGGCCCAGGTGATGTTTAAGAACCCTGGCCCAGGTGATGTTTAAGAACCCTGGCCCAGGTGATGATTAAGAACCCTGGCCCAGGTGATGATTAAGAACCCTGGCCCAGGTGATGTTTAAGAACCCTGGCCCAGGTGATGTTTAAGAACCCTGGCCCAGGTGATGTTTAAGAACCCTGGCCCAGGTGATGTTTAAGAACCCTGGCCCAGGTGATGTTTAAGAACCCTGGCCCAGGTGATGATTAAGAACCCTGGCCCAGGTGATGATTAAGAACCCTGGCCCAGGTGATGTTTAAGAACCCTGGCCCAGGTGATGTTTAAGAACCCTGGCCCAGGTGATGTTTAAGAACCCTGGCCCAGGTGATGTTTAAGAACCCTGGCCCAGGTGATGTTTAAGAACCCTGGCCCAGGTGATGATTAAGAACCCTGTCTCAGTGCTTCAGTTGCTTTCAGAGATGTGGAGGATTGACACCTTTAGTTGGCGTGTCCTATTTGACTTCTACAAAACAGTCCTTTATCTCATCTTCCCTGTTTTTGGTTTGCTTCCTGTCTTAAAGTGTGTTGTGGGTTTTAAGTTGCCTCTTCTTGGTCAGATGGGTCTCGTGGTGGGTGTCTTTTAGGTTCCAGTTGTTGTTGATAGTCATCTTTCAGAACCTCCCCTAGAACCCCCCCCACCTGTTTTGTTTTGGTTGTTGATTACTCTTTGTTAGTTCCCCCTTCTCTTTGATTGACAATTTTTGGTTTCTTGCTGGGGAATGTAACAGATATGCTGTGTCAGTAGGAATAACATCTGCATCATTGACTCCCAGGCTGTGTTCGAATGCTCACACTTATTGTACTATTTGTGGTGTTAATTGTGTATATAGTATGCTTATTAGTCATAGTTAGTATGCCAAACGTTCCTGGATGTCGTAACTACATTTGCCAAAATACAAAGTATACAAGCAATGGACACTGTTTCTGTGCTTTTAGGGCCCACAATTGAATTCTTCAGAAAATGGGTGTTGCTTCACATGATTTTTAGATTTGAAGAAAAAGGCGGAGAATATGCTGCCAAAGTCCAACTAGAGCGGATACACATTTGAGTCATTAAAGTGTTGCTATTTGTCAGCGTATGCGCTACTGGTGTTGAAGTCGGGTGCAGGAGAGCAGAGAGTTGTGATCTACTGGTGGAGAAGTCAGGTGCAGGAGAGCAGAGAGTTGTGATCTACTAGTGTAGAAGTCGGGTGCAGGAGAGCAGAGAGTTGTGATCTACTGGGGTAGAAGTCGGGTGCAGGAGAGCAGAGAGTTATGATCTACTGGTGTAGAAGTCAGGTGCAGGAGAGCAGAGAGTTGTGATCTACTGGTGTTGAAGTCAGGTGCAGGAGAGCAGAGAGTTGTGATCTACTGGGGTAGAAGTCGGGTGCAGGAGAGCAGAGAGTTGTGATCTACTGGGGTAGAAGTCGGGTGCAGGAGAGCAGAGAGTTGTGCCCTACTGGTGTAGAAGTCAGGTGCAGGAGAGCATAGAGTTGTGATCTACTGGTGTAGAAGTCAGGTGCAGGAGAGCATAGAGTTGTGATCTACTGGTGTAGAAGTCAGGTGCAGGAGAGCATAGAGTTATGATCTACTGGTATAGAAGTCAGGTGCCCTACTGGTGTAGAAGTTGGGTGCAGGAGAGCAGAGAGTTGTGCCCTACTGGTGTAGAAGTCAGGTGCAGGAGAGCATAGAGTTGTGATCTACTGGTGTAGAAGTCAGGTGCAGGAGAGCATAGAGTTATGATCTACTGGTATAGAAGTCAGGTGCAGGAGAGCAGAGAGTTGTGATCTACTGGTGTTGAAGTCTGGTGCAGGAGAGCAGAGAGTTGTGATCTACTGGTGTTGAAGTCAGGTGCAGGAGAGCAGAGTTGTGATCTACTGGTGTTGAAGTCAGGTGCAGGAGAGCAGAGTTGTTATCTACTGGTGTAGAAGTCAGGTGCAGGAGAGCAGAGAGTTGTGATCTACTGGTATAGAAGTCAGGTGCAGGAGAGCAGAGAGTTGTGATCTACTGGTGTTGAAGTCTGGTGCAGGAGAGCAGAGAGTTGTGATCTACTGGTGTTGAAGTCAGGTGCAGGAGAGCAGAGTTGTGATCTACTGGTGTTGAAGTCAGGTGCAGGAGAGCAGAGTTGTGATCTACTGGTGTAGAAGTCAGGTGCAGGAGAGCATAGAGTTGTGATCTACTGGTGTTGAAGTCAGGTGCAGGAGAGCAGAGAGTTGTGATCTACTGGTGTAGAAGTCAGGTGCAGGAGAGCAGAGAGTTGTGATCTACTGGTGTAGAAGTCAGGTGCAGGAGAGCAGAGAGTTGTGATCTACTAGTGTTGAAGTCAGGTGCAGGAGAGCAGAGAGTTGTGATCTACTAGTGTTGAAGTCAGGTGCAGGAGAGCAGAGAGTTGTGATCTACTGGTGTAGAAGTCAGGTGCAGGAGAGCAGAGAGTTGTGATCTACTGGTGTTGAAGTCAGGTGCAGGAGAGCAGAGAGTTGTGATCTACTGGTGTAGAAGTCAGGTGCAGGAGAGCAGAGAGTTGTGATCTACTGGTGTTGAAGTCTGGTGCAGGAGATCAGAGTTGTGATCTACTGGTGTTGAAGTCAGGTATACCCACACTAGCATCCTGTATACTGCATACTGAATACTACACACCCATAGTAACATTAGGTATTAGGTATGTAGTGTAAAGTATGTTAGTATGGGTATGTAGTATATAGTATGTAGTATACAGTTTGTAGTATATGCTCATTAAGTATGTTGTATACAGTATGTAGTATATATTCATACATTTTGTA
Organism: Oncorhynchus keta; assembly: GCF_023373465.1. Lineage (NCBI taxonomy): Eukaryota > Metazoa > Chordata > Actinopteri > Salmoniformes > Salmonidae > Oncorhynchus > Oncorhynchus keta. The sequence continues at coordinate 8,728,178 of NC_068424.1, forward strand.
GTATTACAGTATGTAGTATACAGTATGTAGTATTATAGTATGTTAGTATGAGTATGTAGTATACAGCATGTAATATATGCTCAATAATGCTCAATAAGTATGTTGTATACAGTATGTAGTATATATTCATTAATTGTGGAGTATGCAGTATGTAGTATATAGTATGTAGTATACTGTATGTTAGTATGTGTATGTAGTATACAGTTTAGTATATGCTCATTAAGTATGTTGTATACAGTATGTAGTATATATTCATACATTTTGTAGTATACAGTATGTAGTATACAGTATGTAGTATATAGTATGTATTATACTATATGTTAGTATGGGTATGTAGTATACACTATGTGGCATATGCCCATTAAGTATGTAGTATACAGTATGTAGTATACAGTTTGTAGTATATGCTCACTAAGTACGTAGTATACAGTATGTAGTATACAGTATGTGGTATATGCTCAATAAGTATGTAGTATATAGTATGTAGTATATTGTATGTAGTATATGCTCATTACGTACGTAGTATACCATATGTAGTATACAGTATGAAGTATTAAGTATGTAGAATACAGTATGTAGTATACATTATGTTAGTATAGGTATGTAGTATACAGTATGTTAGTATGGGTATGTAGTATGATATCATTAAGTATGCAGTATACTGTATGTTGTATACAGTATGTAGCATATACTCATTAGGTATGTAGTATACAGTATGTTAGTATACAGTATGTCGTATATACTCATTATGTATGTAGTATACAGTATGCAGTATATGTCATTGAGTATGTAGTATACAGTATGTACTATATACTCATTAAGTATGTAGTATACAGTATGTAGTATACCGTATGTTAATGTGGGTATTTAGTATACAGTATGTAGTGTATACTCATTAGGTATGTAGTTTACAGTATATAGTATACAGTTTGTAGTATATACTCATTAGGCATGTAGTATACAGTATGTTACTATGGGTGTGTAGTATACAGTATGTAGTATATACTCATTATGTATGTAGTATACAGTATGTAGTATACAGTATGTAGTGTACAGTATGTTAGTATGGGTATGTAGTATACAGTATGTAGTATACAGTATGTTAGTATGGGTATGTAGTATACAGTATGTAGTATATAGTATGTAGTATATACTCATTATGTATGTAGTATACAGTATGTAGTATATAGTATGTAGAATACTGTATGTTAGTATGGGTATGTAGTCTACAGTTTGTAGTATTTGCTCATTAGGTATGTTGTGTACAGTATGTAGTATACAGTATGTAGTATATAGTATGTAGTATACTGTATGTTAGTATGGGTATGTAGTATAGACTATGTGGTATATGCTCATTAAGTATGTAGTATACAGTATGTAGTATACCGTATGTTAGTTTGGGTATGTAGTATACACTATATGGTATATGCTCATTAAGTATGTAGTAAACAGTATGTAGTATACAATATGTAGTATATGCTCATTAATCATGTAGTGTACATTATGTAGTAAACAGTATGTTAGTATGGGTATGTAGTATACAGTATGTAGTATATACTTATTAGGTATGTAGTATACAGTATGTAGTATATATTCATTAGGTATGTTGTATATAGTATGTAGTATGTTAGTGTACAGAATGTTATTATGGGTATGTAGTACACAGTATGTAGTATACAGTATGTAGTATACAGTATGTTAGTATGTGTATGTAGTATACAGTATGCAGTATACAGTATGTAGTATACAGTATGTAATATACAGTATTGAATAGTCATTTTAAACATCTCTGGTCTCTATCACTTTATCTCTTTTTCTGTCATTCCCATCGTCTTACTCTGTGACTGACTCTATCAGCCCTGCTCTCATGCACACAGCGTTCAAACAATGACTCCTGCTATGCAAATCAGTGTGATGATTGACAGGCACTGTCTTTGTCCCCAGGCTGTCTCTGTTCCCAGGCTGTGGGAGGAAGCAGATGAACTATGCATCTGTGGACACGACACATCGGCCCTCCCTGGTGCCTCCCGCTCTGAGCCATACCATCCTGGAGGCACAGACCACCCCCTGAGCTGCTGCTTTGCTCAAATGGCAGACTGGCATTATCAGTGGAGATGCGGGGGAAGCAGGCATCCCATGGTATCAGGAGAGATGCAGGGGGAGAAGGCACCCCATGGTATCAGGAGAGATGCGGGGGTAGTAGGCACCCCATGGTATCAGGAGAGATGCAGGGGGAGAAGGCACCCCATGGTATCAGGAGAGATGTGGGGGTAGAAGGCACCCCATGGTATCAGGAGAGATGCAGGGGTAATAGGCACCCCATGGTATCAGGAGATATCGGGGTAGAAGGCACCCCATGGTATCAGGAGAGATGCAGGGGGAGAAGGCACCCCATGGTATCAGGAGAGATACGGGGTAGAAGGCACCCCATGGTATCAGGAGAGATACGGGGTAGTAGGCACCCCATGGTATCAGGAGAGATGCGGGGGTAGTAGGCATCCCATGGTATCAGGAGAGATGCGGGGGTAGTAGGCATCCCATGGTATCAGGAGAGATGCGGGGGTAGTAGGCATCCCATGGTATCAGGAGAGATGCGGGGGAGAAGGCACCCCATGGTATCAGGAGAGATGCGGGGGTAGTAGGCATCCCATGGTATCAGGAGAGATGCGGGGGAAGCAGGCATCCCATGGTATCAGGAGAGATGCAGGGGAGAAGGCACCCCATGGTATCAGGAGAGATGCGGGGGTAGTAGGCACCCCATGGTATCAGGAGAGATGCGGGGGTAGTAGGCACCCCATGGTATCAGGAGAGATGTGGGGGTAGTAGGCACCCCATGGTATCAGGAGAGATGCAGGGGAAGCAGGCATCCCATGGTATCAGGAGAGATGCAGGGGAGAAGGCACCCCATGGTATCAGGAGAGATGCGGGGAGAAGGCACCCCATGGTATCAGGAGAGATGCAGGGGTAATAGGCACCCCATGGTATCAGGAGAGATGCGGGGGTAGAAGGCACCCCATGGTATCAGGAGAGATACGGGGTAGAAGGCACCCCATGGTATCAGGAGATGCAGGGGGAGAAGGCACCCCATGGTATCAGGAGAGATGCAGGGGAGAAGGCACCCCATGGTATCAGGAGAGATGCGGGGGTAGAAGGCACCCCATGGTATCAGGAGAGATACGGGGTAGAAGGCACCCCATGGTATCAGGAGAGATGCAGGGGGAGAAGGCACCCCATGGTATCAGGAGAGATGCGGGGGTAGTAGGCACCCCATGGTATCAGGAGAGATGCAGGGGGAGAAGGCACCCCATGGTATCAGGAGAGATGCGGGGGAGAAGGCACCCCATGGTATCAGGAGAGATGCAGGGGGAGAAGGCACCCCATGGTATCAGGAGAGATGCAGGGGGAGAAGGCACCCCATGGTATCAGGAGAGGTGCGGGGGTAATAGGCACCCCATGGTATCAGGAGAGATGCGGGGTAGAAGGCACCCCATGGTATCAGGAGAGATGCGGGGGTAGAAGGCACCCCATGGTATCAGGAGAGATGCGGGGGAGAAGGCACCCCAAGGTATCAGGAGAGATGCAGGGGAGAAGGCACCCGTGGTATCAGGAGAGATGCGGGGTAGAAGGCACCCCATGGTATCAGGAGAGATGCGGTAGAAGGCACCCCATGGTATCAGGAGAGATGCGGGGGTAGAAGGCACCCCATGGTATCAGGAGAGATGCAGGGGAGAAGGCATCCCACGGTATCAGGAGAGATGCAGGGGTAATAGGCACCCCATGGTATCAGGATAGATGCGGGGGTAGTAGGCACCCCATGGTATCAGGAGAGATACGGGGTAGAAGGCACCCCATGTTATCAGGAGAGATGCAGGGGGAGAAGGCACCCCATGGTATCAGGAGAGATGCAGGGGTAGAAGGCACCCCATGGTATCAGGAGAGATGTGGGGGTAGAAGGCACCCCATGGTATCAGGAGAGATGTGGGGTAGAAGGCACCCCATGGTATCAGGAGAGATGCAGGGGAGAAGGCACCCCATGGTATCAGGAGATGCAGGGGAGAAGGCACCCCATGGTATCAGGAGATGTGGGGTAGAAGGCACCCCATGGTATCAGGAGAGATGCAGGGGAGAAGGCATCCCACGGTATCAGGAGAGATGCGGGGTAGAAGGCACCCCATGGTATCAGGAGAGATGCAGGGGGAGAAGGCACCCCATGGTATCAGGAGAGATGCGGGGGTAGAAGGCACCCCATGGTATCAGGAGAGATGTGGGGGTAGAAGGCACCCCATGGTATCAGGAGAGATGCAGGGGTAATAGGCACCCCATGGTATCAGGAGAGATGCGGGGGTAGTAGGCACCCCATGGTATCAGGAGAGATGCAGGGGTAGAAGGCACCCCATGGTATCAGGAGAGATGCGGGGTAGAAGGCACCCCATGGTATCAGGAGAGATGCGGGGTAGAAGGCACCCCATGGTATCAGGAGAGATGCAGGGGGAGAAGGCACCCCATGGTATCAGGAGAGATGCAGGGGTAGAAGGCACCCCATGGTATCAGGAGAGATGTGGGGGTAGAAGGCACCCCATGGTATCAGGAGAGATGTGGGGTAGAAGGCACCCCATGGTATCAGGAGAGATGCAGGGGAGAAGGCACCCCATGGTATCAGGAGAGATGCAGGGGGAGAAGGCACCCCATGGTATCAGGAGAGATGTGGGGGTAGAAGGCACCCCATGGTATCAGGAGATGCAGGGGGAGAAGGCATCCCACGGTATCAGGAGATGCGGGGGTAGAAGGCACCCCATGGTATCAGGAGATGCAGGGGGAGAAGGCACCCCATGGTATCAGGAGAGATGGGGGTAGAAGGCACCCCATGGTATCAGGAGAGATGTGGGGGTAGAAGGCACCCCATTGTATCAGGAGAGATGCAGGGGTAATAGGCACCCCATGGTATCAGGAGAGATGCGGGGGTAGTAGGCACCCCATGGTATCAGGAGAGATGCGGGGTAGAAGGCACCCCATGGTATCAGGAGAGATGCAGGGGGAGAAGGCACCCCATGGTATCAGGAGAGATGCAGGGTAGTAGGCACCCCATGGTATCAGGAGAGATGCAGGGGGAGAAGGCACCCCATGGTATCAGGAGAGATGTGGGGGTAGTAGGCACCCCATGGTATCAGGAGAGATGCAGGGAAGCAGGCATCCCATGGTATCAGGAGATGCAGGGGAGAAGGCACCCCATGGTATCAGGAGAGATGCGGGGGAGAAGGCACCCCATGGTATCAGGAGAGATGCAGGGGTAATAGGCACCCCATGGTATCAGGAGAGATGCGGGGTAGAAGGCACCCCATGGTATCAGGAGATACGGGGTAGAAGGCACCCCATGGTATCAGGAGAGATGCAGGGGGAGAAGGCACCCCATGGTATCAGGAGAGATGCAGGGGGAGAAGGCACCCCATGGTATCAGGAGAGATGCGGGGGTAGAAGGCACCCCATGGTATCAGGAGAGATGCGGGGTAGAAGGCACCCCATGGTATCAGGAGAGATGCGGGGGAGAAGGCACCCCATGGTATCAGGAGAGATGCGGGGGTAGAAGGCACCCCATGGTATCAGGAGAGATGTGGGGGTAGAAGGCACCCCATGGTATCAGGAGAGATGTGGGGGTAGAAGGCACCCCATGGTATCAGGAGAGATGCGGGGGAGAAGGCACCCCATGGTATCAGGAGAGATGCAGGGGTAGAAGGCACCCCATGGTATCAGGAGAGATGTGGGGGTAGAAGGCACCCCATGGTATCAGGAGAGATGCAGGGGAGAAGGCATCCCACGGTATCAGGAGAGATGCGGGGTAGAAGGCACCCCATGGTATCAGGAGAGATGCAGGGGGAGAAGGCACCCCATGGTATCAGGAGAGATGCGGGGGTAGAAGGCACCCCATGGTATCAGGAGAGATGTGGGGGTAGAAGGCACCCCATGGTATCAGGAGAGATGCAGGGGTAATAGGCACCCCATGGTATCAGGAGAGATGCGGGGGTAGTAGGCACCCCATGGTATCAGGAGAGATGCAGGGTAATAGGCACCCCATGGTATCAGGAGAGATGCGGGGTAGTAGGCACCCCATGGTATCAGGAGAGATGCGGGGTAGAAGGCACCCCATGGTATCAGGAGAGATGCAGGGGGAGAAGGCACCCCATGGTATCAGGAGATGCAGGGGTAGAAGGCACCCCATGGTATCAGGAGAGATGTGGGGGTAGAAGGCACCCCATGGTATCAGGAGAGATGTGGGGGTAGAAGGCACCCCATGGTATCAGGAGAGATGCAGGGGGAGAAGGCACCCCATGGTATCAGGAGAGATGCAGGGGAGAAGGCACCCCATGGTATCAGGAGAGATGTGGGGGTAGAAGGCACCCCATGGTATCAGGAGAGATGCAGGGGGAGAAGGCATCCCACGGTATCAGGAGAGATGCGGGGGTAGAAGGCACCCATGGTATCAGGAGAGATGCAGGGGAGAAGGCACCCCATGGTATCAGGAGAGATGCGGGGGTAGAAGGCACCCCATGGTATCAGGAGAGATGTGGGGGTAGAAGGCACCCCATTGTATCAGGAGAGATGCAGGGGTAATAGGCACCCCATGGTATCAGGAGAGATGCGGGGGTAGTAGGCACCCCATGGTATCAGGAGAGATGTGGGGGTAGAAGGCACCCCATGGTATCAGGAGAGATGCGGGGGTAGTAGGCACCCCATGGTATCAGGAGAGATGCAGGGGTAGTAGGCACCCCATGGTATCAGGAGAGATGCAGGGGTAGAAGGCACCCCATGGTATCAGGAGAGATGCGGGGGTAGAAGGCACCCCATGGTATCAGGAGAGATGCGGGGGTAGTAGGCACCCCATGGTATCAGGAGAGATGCGGGGGAGAAGGCACCCCATGGTATCAGGAGAGATGCGGGGTAGAAGGCACCCCATGGTATCAGGAGAGATGCGGGGGTAGAAGGCACCCCATGGTATCAGGAGAGATGCGGGGGTAGAAGGCACCCCATGGTATCAGGAGAGATGTGGGGGTAGAAGGCACCCCATGGTATCAGGAGAGATGCGGGGTAGAAGGCACCCCATGGTATCAGGAGAGATGTGGGGGTAGAAGGCATCCCATGGTATCAGGAGAGATGCGGGGGGAGAAGGCACCCCATGGTATCAGGAGAGATGCGGGGGTAGAAGGCACCCCATGGTATCAGGAGAGATGCGGGGTAGAAGGCACCCCATGGTATCAGGAGAGATGCGGGGATAGAAGGCACCCCATGGTATCAGGAGAGATGCGGGGATAGAAGGCACCCCATGGTATCAGGAGAGATGCGGGGTAGAAGGCACCCCATGGTATCAGGAGAGATGCGGGGGTAGAAGGCACCCCATGGTATCAGGAGAGATGCGGGGTAGAAGGCACCCCATGGTATCAGGAGAGATGCGGGGTAGTAGGCACCCCATGGTATCAGGAGAGATGCAGGGGTAATAGGCACCCCATGGTATAAGGAGAGATGCGGGGTAGGAGGCACCCCATGGTATCAGGAGAGATACGGGGTAGTAGGCACCCCATGGTATCAGGAGATACGGGGTAGAAGGCACCCCATGGTATCAGGAGAGATGCAGGGGAGAAGGCACCCCATGGTATCAGGAGAGATGCAGGGGGAGAAGGCACCCATGGTATCAGGAGAGATGCGGGGTAGAAGGCACCCCATGGTATCAGGAGAGATGCGGGGGTAGTAGGCACCCCATGGTATCAGGAGAGATGCAGGGGGAGAAGGCACCCCATGGTATCAGGAGAGATGCGGGGGTAGAAGGCACCCCATGGTATCAGGAGAGATGCGGGGGTAGTAGGCACCCCATGGTATCAGGAGAGATGCGGGGGTAGAAGGCACCCCATGGTATCAGGAGAGATGTGGGGGTAGAAGGCACCCCATGGTATCAGGAGAGATGCGGGGTAGAAGGCACCCCATGGTATCAGGAGAGATGTGGGGGTAGAAGGCATCCCATGGTATCAGGAGAGATGCGGGGGAGAAGGCACCCCATGGTATCAGGAGAGATGCGGGGGTAGAAGGCACCCCATGGTATCAGGAGAGATGCGGGGTAGAAGGCACCCCATGGTATCAGGAGAGATGCGGGGATAGAAGGCACCCCATGGTATCAGGAGAGATGCGGGGGTAGAAGGCACCCCATGGTATCAGGAGAGATGCGGGGGTAGAAGGCACCCCATGGTATCAGGAGAGATGCGGGGTAGAAGGCACCCCGTTGTATTAGGAGAGATGCGGGGGTAGAAGGCACCCCATGGTATCAGGAGAGATGCGGGGGTAGTAGGCACCCCATGGTATCAGGAGAGATGCAGGGGTAATAGGCACCCCATGGTATAAGGAGAGATGCGGGGGTAGGAGGCACCCCATGGTATCAGGAGAGATACGGGGGTAGTAGGCACCCCATGGTATCAGGAGAGATGCGGGGTAGAAGGCACCCCATGGTATCAGGAGAGATGCAGGGGAGAAGGCACCCCATGGTATCAGGAGATGCGGGGGTAGTAGGCACCCCATGGTATCAGGAGAGATGCAGGGGAGAAGGCACCCCATGGTATCAGGAGAGGTGCGGGGTAATAGGCACCCCATGGTATCAGGAGAGATGCGGGGTAGGAGGCACCCCGTGGTATTAGGAGAGATGCGGGGGTAGAAGGCACCCCATTGTATCAGGAGAGATGCGGGGGTAGAAGGCACCCCATGGTATCAGGAGAGATGCAGGGGAAGCAGGCATCCCATGGTATCAGGAGAGGCGTGGGGATAGCAGGTAGCCCATGGTATCAGGAGAGATGCAGGGGAGAAGGCATCCCATGGTATCAGGAGAGATGCAGGGGTAGTAGGCACCCCACGGTATAAGGAGAGATGCAGGGGAGAAGGCACCCCATGGTATCAGGAGAGATGCGGGGTAGAAGGCACCCCATGGTATCAGGAGAGATGCAGGGGTAATAAGCACCCCATGGTATCAAGAGAGATGCGGGGGTAGTAGGCACCCCATGGTATCAGGAGAGATGCGGGGTAGAAGGCACCCCATGGTATCAGGAGAGATGCAGGGGGAGAAGGCACCCCATGGTATCAGGAGAGATGCGGGGTAGTAGGCACCCCATGGTATCAGGAGAGATGCAGGGGGAGAAGGCACCCCATGGTATCAGGAGAGGTGCGGGGTAATAGGCACCCCATGGTATCAGGAGAGATGCGGGGGTAGAAGGCACCCCGTGGTATTAGGAGAGATGCGGGGGTAGAAGGCACCCCATGGTATCAGGAGAGATGCGGGGGTAGAAGGCACCCCATGGTATCAGGAGAGATGCAGGGGAGAAGGCATCCCACGGTATCAGGAGAGATGCAGGGGTAGTAGGCACCCCATGGTATCAGGAGAGATGCGGGGTAGAAGGCACCCCATGGTATCAGGAGATGCAGGGGTAATAGGCACCCCATGGTATCAGGAGAGATGCGGGGGTAGTAGGCACCCCATGGTATCAGGAGATGCGGGGAGAAGGCACCCCATGGTATCAGGAGAGATGCAGGGGGAGAAGGCACCCCATGGTATCAGGAGAGATGCGGGGGTAGTAGGCACCCCATGGTATCAGGAGAGATGCAGGGGAGAAGGCACCCCATGGTATCAGGAGAGGTGCGGGGGTAATAGGCACCCCATGGTATCAGGAGAGATGCGGGGGTAGAAGGCACCCCGTGGTATTAGGAGATATGCGGGGGTAGAAGGCACCCCATGGTATCAGGAGAGATGCGGGGTAGAAGGCACCCCATTGTATCAGGAGAGATGCAGGGGAAGCAGGCATCCCATGGTATCAGGAGAGGCGTGGGGATAGCAGGTAGCCCATGGTATCAGGAGAGATGCAGGGGAGAAGGCATCCCATGGTATCAGGAGAGATGCAGGGGTAGTAGGCACCCCATGGTATCAGGAGAGATGCAGGGGAGAAGGCACCCCATGGTATCAGGAGAGATGCGGGGTAGAAGGCACCCCATGGTATCAGGAGAGATGCAGGGGTAATAGGCACCCCATGGTATCAGGAGAGATGCAGGGGGAGAAGGCACCCCATGGTATCAGGAGAGATGCGGGGGGAGAAGGCACCCCATGGTATCAGGAGAGATGCAGGGGGAGAAGGCACCCCATGGTATCAGGAGAGGTGCGGGGGTAATAGGCACCCCATGGTATCAGGAGAGATGCGGGGTAGAAGGCACCCCATGGTATCAGGAGAGATGCGGGGTAGAAGGCACCCCATGGTATCAGGAGAGATGCGGGGTAGAAGGCACCCCATGGTATCAGGAGAGATGCGGGGGTAGAAGGCACCCCATGGTATCAGGAGAGATGCGGGGTAGAAGGCACCCCATGGTATCAGGAGAGATGCGGGGGTAGAAGGCACCCCATGGTATCAGGAGAGATGCGGGGGTAGAAGGCACCCCGTGGTATCAGGAGAGGTGCGGGTATAGCAGGCATCCCATGGTATCAGGAGAGATACGGGGTTGAAGGCACCCCATGGTATCAGGGGAGATGCGGGGTAGAAGGCACCCCATGGTATCAGGAAAGATGCGGGGGTAGAAGGCACTCCATGGTATCAGGAGAGATGCGGGGTAGAAGGCACCCCATCGTATCAGGAGAGGTGTGGGGATAGAAGGCACCCCGTGGTATCAGGAGAGGTGCGGGGGTAGAAGGCACCCCATGGTATCAGGAGAGATGCGGGGATAGCAGGCAGCCCATGGTATCAGGAGAGGTGCGGGGATAGAAGGCACCCCGTGGTATCAGGAGAGGTGCGTGGGTAGAAGGCATCTCATGGTATCAGGAGAGATGCGGGGTAGAAGGCACCCCATGGTATCAGGAGAGATGCGGGGGTAGAAGGCACCCCATGGTATCAGGAGAGATGCGGGGTAGAGGGCACCCCATGGTATCAGGGGAGATGGGAGGGTAGAAGGCACCCCATGGTATCAGGGAGATGCGGGGGTAGAAGGCACCCCATGGTATCAGGAGAGATGCGGGGGTAGAAGGCACCCCATGGTATCAGGAGAGATGCGGGGGTAGAAGGCACCCCATGGTATCAGGAGAGATGCAGGGGAAGCAGGCATCCCATGGTATCAGGAGGCGTGGGGATAGCAGGTAGCCCATGGTATCAGGAGAGATGCAGGGGGAGAAGGCATCCCATGGTATCAGGAGAGATGCAGGGGTAGTAGGCACCCCATGGTATCAGGAGAGATGCAGGGGGAGAAGGCACCCCATGGTATCAGGAGAGATGCGGGGTAGAAGGCACCCCATGGTATCAGGAGAGATGCAGGGGTAATAGGCACCCCATGGTATCAGGAGAGATGCAGGGGAGAAGGCACCCCATGGTATCAGGAGAGATGCGGGGTAGTAGGCACCCCATGGTATCAGGAGATGCAGGGGGAGAAGGCACCCCATGGTATCAGGAGAGGTGCGGGGGTAATAGGCACCCCATGGTATCAGGAGAGATGCGGGGGTAGAAGGCACCCCGTGGTATTAGGAGAGATGCGGGGTAGAAGGCACCCCATGGTATCAGGAGAGATGCGGGGGTAGAAGGCACCCCATGGTATCAGGAGAGATGCGGGGTAGAAGGCACCCTGTGGTATCAGGAGAGATTCGGGGTAGAAGGCACCCCATGGTATCAGGAGAGATGCGGGGGTAGAAGGCACCCCATGGTATCAGGAGAGATGCGGGGTAGAAGGCACCCCATGGTATCAGGAGAGGTGCGGGGATAGCAGGCAGCCCATGGTATCAGGAGAGATGCAGGGGAGAAGGCACCCCATGGTATCAGGGGAGATGCGGGGTAGAAGGCACCCCATGGTATCAGGAAAGATGCGGGGGTAGAAGGCACTCCATGGTATCAGGAGAGATGCGGGGTAGAAGGCACCCCATCGTATCAGGAGAGGTGGGGGATAGAAGGCACCCCGTGGTATCAGGAGAGGTGCGGGGGTAGAAGGCACCCCATGGTATCAGGAGAGATGCGGGGATAGCAGGCAGCCCATGGTATCAGGAGAGGTGCGGGGATAGAAGGCACCCCATGGTATCAGGAGAGGTGCGTGGGTAGAAGGCATCTCATGGTATCAGGAGAGATGCGGGGTAGAAGGCACCCCATGGTATCAGGAGAGATGCGGGGGTAGAAGGCACCCCATGGTATCAGGAGAGATGCGGGGTAGAAGGCACCCCATGGTATCAGGGAGATGGGAGGGTAGAAGGCACCCCATGGTATCAGGGGAGATGCGGGGTAGAAGGCACCCCATGGTATCAGGAGAGATGCGGGGTAGAAGGCACCCCATGGTATCAGGAGAGATGCGGGGTAGAAGGCACCCCATCGTATCAGGAGAGGTGCGGGGATAGAAGGCACCCCGTGGTATCAGGAGAGATGCGTGGGTAGAAGGCATCTCATGGTATCAGGTGAGGTGCGGGGATAGCAGGCACCCCATGGTATCAGGAGAGATCCGGGGGTAGAAGGCACCCCATGGTATCAGGAGAGGTGCGGGTATAGCAGGCAACCCATGGTATCAGGAGAGATGCGGGGGTAGAAGGCACCCCATGGTATCAGGAGAGATGCGGGGGTAGAAGGTATCCCATGGTATCAGGAGAGATGCCCCCATTGTTATCAGGAGAGATGCGGGGGTAGAAGGCACCCCATCGTATCAGGAGAGATGCGGGGGTAGAAGGCACCCCATGGTATCAGGAGAGATGCGGGGTAGAAGGCACCCCATGGTATCAGGAGAGGTGCGGGTATAGCAGGCACCCCATGGTATCAGGAGAGATGCGGGGGTAGAAGGCACCCCATGGTATCAGGAGAGATGCAGGGGTAGAAGGCACCCCATGGTATCAGGTGAGGTGCGGGGATAGAAGGCACCCCGTGGTATCAGGAGAGATGTGGGGTAGAAGGCACCCCATGGTATCAGGAGAGGTGCGGGTATAGCAGGCACCCCATGGTATCAGGTGAGGTGCGGGGATAGCAGGCACCCCATGGTATCAGGAGAGATGCGGGGTAGAAGGCACCCCATGGTATCAGGAGAGATGCGGGGATAGAAGGCACCCCATGGTATCAGGAGAGATGCGGGGTAGAAGGCACCCCATGTTATCAGGAGAGATGCGGGGATAGCAGGCATCCCATGGTATCAGGAGATATGTGGGGATAGCAGGCAAACTAAACACATTCTAGACAAACTAAACACCTTCTTTGCCTGCTTTGGGTGGAAAAGGTAGCCTAGTGGTTAGTGTTATCCCAGTAATCTTAAGGTTGCTAGACTGAATGCAAGAGCGGACAAGGTCACAATCTGTCGTTCTTTCCTTGAACAGGTCAGTTAACCCACTGTTCCTAGGCCATCATTGTAAATAAGAATTTGTTCTTAACTGACTTGCTTGGAAATTTTAAAAAACATTATAATAATTTGAGGATAATACAGTGCCACAGTCACGGCCCGCTAACAAGGACGGTAGACTCTCCTTCTCCGTGGCTGACGTGAGTAAGACATTTAAACGGCATCCCTCGCCAAATCCTCAAAGCATGCACAGACTAGCTGGCTGGCTGGTGTGTTTAAGGACATCTCTTCCTATCCCAGTCTGCTGTCCCCACATGCTTCAAGATGGCCACCATTGTTCCTGTACCCAAGAAGGCAAAGGTAACTGAACAAAATGACTTTCACCATGAAGCACTCACCTCTGTCATCATGAAGTGCTTTGAGAGACTAGTCAAGGATCATATCACCTCCACCTTACCTGTCACCCTTGACCCACTTCAATTTGCTTACCGCCCCAATAGGTCCACAGATCAGCAGCCATCACACTGCACACTGCCCTAACCCATCTGGACATGAGGAATACCTATGTAAGAATGCTGTTCATTGACGACAGCTCAGCATTCAACACCATAGTACCCTCCGAACTCATCATTAAGCTGGAGTCCCTGGGTCTGAACCCCCCCCCCCCTGTGCAACTGGGTCCTGGACCTCCTGACGGGCCGCCCCCAGGTGGTGAAGGTAGGAAACAACATCTCAACTTCGCTGATCCTCAATACTGGGGCCCCACAAGGGTGTGTGCTCAGCCCCTTCCTGTACTCCCTGTTCACCCATGACTGCGTGGCCATGCACGCCTCTAACTCAAACACAACAGTAGTGGGGCATGATTACCAACAACGACGAGACAGCCTACAGAGTAGATGAGGGCTCTCGTAGTGTGGTGTCAGGAAACATCATCTCACTCAAAGTCAACAAAACAAAGGAGATGATCGTGGACTTCAGGAAACAGCAGAGGCAGCAGCCCCTATCCACATTGACGGTACAGTAGTGGAGAAGGTGGAAAGTTTTAAGTTCCTGGGCGTACACATCACGGACAAACTGACCCTGTCCCCCTCACGCCACCACCAGGCGAGACCCTGTCCCCCTCACCCCACCACCAGGCGAGACCCTGTCCCCCTCACCCCACCACCAGGCGAGACCCTGTCCCCCTCACCCCACCACCAGGCGAGACCCTGTCCCCCTCACCCCACCACCAGGCGAGACCCTGTCCCCCTCACCCCACCACCAGGTGAGACCCTGTCCCCCTCACCCCAACACCAGGTGAGACCCTGTCCCCCTCACCCCAACACCAGGATACTCCTTCCTATTAATAGAGGAGGGGTAGAGTTATAGAGGGTGGTGGTGGTGGGTTGCATGGTGTCGTGGCAGAATCAGAATCCTTTAGGTAACATTTATAGATAAGATGTTTTATTAATTTTTATAAGTATACTTATGTGGAATAGTTACTTGGGCCCAGAGAGGGAGAGGTCAGGTTCGTCTTATCTGTGAATGTGTGTGTAACTATTCCTAAACCATGTGAAGGGATGGTGTGATTAATGGGGAACCAGTTAGGTGGCTCCACAATGTCTGCGTGCCAGTCACGTCTCTCTGTAAGCTTGTCCAGGAAGAGGACATGTGTGTGGTTTGCTCTCTCATGGATTTTGGTAATACAGGACATTTCCATGACAATGGGGTGAGCAGGAGGGGCATAGGTCTGATCTGAGGGGTCCTAAATGGGGTGTGGGCATGGTTGATGTGGGGGGTGTTGATTGGTTGGGGTTGAGGTATGGATGTGGCTGGGGGTGCTGTGGTCTGGATGTAATTCCTCTTGGCGTGGGTCCTCTATGTGTAGGTCCAGGGGGGGGTCCCGCAGGTCTGGGAGGGTGTCTCGCTGTTCTGGGTGGGGTGTCTATTGATCTGTTGCTCCTGTGTGTAGTGTTGGGGATACGTTTGAGAGCGATGTCCTTTAGAGTCCGTGCAAAGGTGGGCACGGCTGCCTTGTAGAGGTGGACCTGGTCATAGAGGCTGTTCAAGTCCAGGGTGGAGTGGTGGGCCAGGAAAACATTTGGTTTTGAGGCACAGTCATGGGAAATACTTGCGTTTACCCGCTGTATTGTGGCAGGGTGGACGTCTTTTCGTGATAGCAGGGTCGAGATAACCACTTGTGCGTTGGGGAAAGTAGAATAAGCTTTTTCAATCCCTCCCTTCAGTGCTGTGGCCACCTTTTCCTGCTGTGTTCTCAAGTCTTTTGTGCCTGTGTGTATTATTATGTGGCTAGGTGAACCTAGGTGGTCCTCAGACAGAAGGTCTAGGGCGCGCTGGGTGTTTGGACACCAGAGTTTAGACAGAGTACAGAGTTTTCTGTATTTCCCATTTAAGTCCATAGCGAGAAAAATCTGCGCCTTGAGTATGTCCTCAGTGGGTGTGGGGGGGTTGTCAGGAGGGCTATCAGGGTGGCTGACAGGGGGAGTGCTCAGAGGGGGTGAGAGCCGCTGGGCTTGGGGTTTTTCTTTTGTCTGTTCTGCTGTGGTGTTGTCTCTATGGTCAGGGTCTGGTGTGGACTGTTCTGCTGTCGTATCGAGACTTTAGTCGGGTGCTGAGGTGAGCTGTTCTGCTGGCTTCTCTGTGGGGGTGGCCACCTCTCTAGTGGGTTGTTCTCTGTCACACGCCATCTCCCTCAACCTCTCCTCCAGCAGTCTGATCCTCTCCTCTAGTGCTCTGTTCTTCTCCTTCTCCCGCTCTTTCTCCTGTTGAAGTTGTCTCACCACAGTCCAGAGTGCAGATATGTCTCTGTCCACCTCCAGCTCTCTGGGTCTGGTTAAGGGGGTGTTGTTGTGCTGGACTGTTGTCTGGGTCTGTGCAGACTGGAGTGTAATCACCTGCTGTTCCAGCTCCACCTGCCTTACCTCCAGCTGGGTGAATTTATCCTTCATTTCAATGAGATGGTAGTACTCTGTGCAGGGAGATTGACCTTCCGCTGGGGGTTGCTCGCCTGTGGGGTTATATAATGAAGAGGTCTGGTCTGACCCGCTCGGGGTGGGGGTGTCTTTATCAAGGGAGAGCTTCTCCTGCTGGGCTAATTATTTGATTAGATGAAAGTCCAGCTGAAACTGTTTGGGGTTGCCCTGTACCATTACTGTTCCAGAGGTTTATATTAGCTGACTCAGAGTCCTCGTTGTCAAGTATCCTGAGTTTCCACCCCTCGTTAACCCCCCCTCTCTTAACAAAGGGGTCGTGTGCTAATATAGCCATGCCAGGGGATGGTTTGTGTGGAAGATAAGGTTGCTGATGTTCCCATTTTTGTAATAGTCAGCAAAAAGTGTCTATTGATTTTCCATAAGGAGCTTAATTTTGTAATCTTTTCTTGCCTTATCATTCTTTACATGCACAGGGTACTGTATTTTAATTACAGCGGGAGGGAGCTTCTAAGGCCTCTCCATTTGTTTGGAGTAGACTGTTTGACTCTTCTGCCATTGTTGGGCTAAAGGGCTTTGACACCTCTCACTTGACACGTCAGTGCTCGTTGAGGCTGTATCAAGCTTGGCAGAATTATGTTAGCATTCAGTTCTGATAAAGTAATGTAGTGTATTTTTCTTCTTGGCTTTTGGAAATATTATTAATATAGTTTCAGACTAAACATTACTCACTCAGTTCCAGGTTGGGTGGTGTTTTCAGGTTTCTGTTGTTTTCCAGAGAATTTGCTATGTAGAAAATGAATCCTTGGTAGAGTTATAAACATTCCAGGTGATTCCGTAATTCCGTCCAAAATCAGATTTGAGGTTTCGAGTTTTTATTTGAAGTGAAGGTTATGTTGTAGAGGGTAGCATCCTGTATATGTTCCTGACACAAAAATCCAAGTTAATCTAAATCTAAATCTATATTTTTTTTTAGAAAATGCTGAAAAAATGCAGGAGCTCATCTGATCATGACCTCTAGCCTCTCCCTCTCTCTCTAGCCTCCTCCTCACTCTCTCTCTAACCTATCTCTCTCTGTGGGTTACAGACAGTTATACCTGCTCTCTCTCTGTCTCTCTCTGTCTGTCTATGTCTCTCACTGTCTCTCACTCTCTTTAATATGGTCATACAGGAGGTTCAGAACAAGTGGACACAAGGCTCTTTGGCTCAGGACAAGTGGACACAAGGCTCTTTGGCTCAGGACAAGTGGACACAAGGCTGTCCATGGCTCAGCACAAGTGGACACAAGGCTGTCCATGGTTCAGAACAAGTGGACACAAGGCTCTTTGGCTCAGGACAAGTGGACACAAGGCTCTTTGGCTCAGGACAAGTGGACACAAGGCTCTTTGGCTCAGGACAAGTGGACACAAGGCTGTCCATGGCTCAGGACAAGTGGACACAAGGCTGTCCATGGCTCAGGACAAGTGGACACAAGGCTGTCCATGGCTCAGGACAAGTGGACACAAGGCTGTCCATGGCTCAGGACAAGTGGACACAAGGCTCTTTGGCTCAGGACAAGTGGACACAAGGCTCTTTGGCTCAGGACAAGTGGACACAAGGCTGTCCATGGCTCAGGACAAGTGGACACAAGGCTGTCCATGGCTCAGGACAAGTGGACACAAGGCTCTTTGGCTCAGGACAAGTGGACACAAGGCTCTTTGGCTCAGGACAAGTGGACACAAGGCTCTTTGGCTCAGGACAGGTGGACACAAGGCTGTCCATGGCTCAGGACAAGTGGACACAAGGCTCTTTGGCTCAGGACAAGTGGACACAAGGCTCTTTGGCTCAGGACAGGTGGACACAAGGCTGTCCATGGCTCAGGACAGGTGGACACAAGGCTCTTTGGCTCAGGACAAGTGGACACAAGGCTCTTTGGCTCAGGACAAGTGGACACAAGGCTGTCCATGGCTCAGGACAGGTGGACACAAGGCTCTTTGGCTCAGGACAGGTGGACACAAGGCTCTTTGGCTCAGGACAAGTGGACACAAGGCTCTTTGGCTCAGGACAAGTGGACACAAGGCTGTCCATGGCTCAGCACAAGTGGACACAAGGCTGTCCATGGTTCAGAACAAGTGGACACAAGGCTCTTTGGCTCAGGACAAGTGGACACAAGGCTCTTTGGCTCAGGACAAGTGGACACAAGGCTCTTTGGCTCAGGACAAGTGGACACAAGGCTGTCCATGGCTCAGGACAAGTGGACACAAGGCTGTCCATGGCTCAGGACAAGTGGACACAAGGCTGTCCATGGCTCAGGACAAGTGGATACAAGGCTGTCCATGGCTCAGGACAAGTAAACACAAGGCTGTCCATGGCTCAGGACAAGTGGACACAAGGCTCTTTGGCTCAGGACAAGTGGACACAAGGCTCTTTGGCTCAGGACAAGTGGACACAAGGCTGTCCATGGCTCAGGACAAGTGGACACAAGGCTGTCCATGGCTCAGGACAAGTGGACACAAGGCTCTTTGGCTCAGGACAAGTGGACACAAGGCTGTCCATGGCTCAGGACAAGTGGACACAAGGCTCTTTGGCTCAGGACAAGTGGACACAAGGCTCTTTGGCTCAGGACAAGTGGACACAAGGCTCTTTGGCTCAGGACAAGTGGACACAAGGCTGTCCATGGCTCAGGACAAGTGGACACAAGGCTGTCCATGGCTCAGGACAAGTGGACACAAGGCTGTCCATGGCTCAGGACAAGTGGACACAAGGCTGTCCATGGCTCAGGACAAGTGGACACAAGGCTGTCCATGGCTCAGGACAAGTGGACACAAGGCTCTTTGGCTCAGGACAAGTGGACACAAGGCTCTTTGGCTCAGGACAAGTGGACACAAGGCTGTCCATGGCTCAGGACAAGTGGACACAAGGCTCTTTGGCTCAGGACAAGTGGACACAAGGCTCTTTGGCTCAGGACAAGTGGACACAAGGCTCTTTGGCTCAGGACAGGTGGACACAAGGCTGTCCATGGCTCAGGACAAGTGGACACAAGGCTCTTTGGCTCAGGACAAGTGGACACAAGGCTCTTTGGCTCAGGACAAGTGGACACAAGGCTCTTTGGCTCAGGACAGGTGGACACAAGGCTGTCCATGGCTCAGGACAGGTGGACACAAGGCTCTTTGGCTCAGGACAAGTGGACACAAGGCTCTTTGGCTCAGGACAAGTGGACACAAGGCTGTCCATGGCTCAGGACAAGTGGACACAAGGCTGTCCATGGCTCAGGACAGGTGGACACAAGGCTCTTTGGCTCAGGACAGGTGGACACAAGGCTCTTTGGCTCAGGACAAGTGGACACAAGGCTCTTTGGCTCAGGACAAGTGGACACAAGGCTGTCCATGGCTCAGCACAAGTGGACACAAGGCTGTCCATGGTTCAGAACAAGTGGACACAAGGCTCTTTGGCTCAGGACAAGTGGACACAAGGCTCTTTGGCTCAGGACAAGTGGACACAAGGCTCTTTGGCTCAGGACAAGTGGACACAAGGCTGTCCATGGCTCAGGACAAGTGGACACAAGGCTGTCCATGGCTCAGGACAAGTGGACACAAGGCTGTCCATGGCTCAGGACAAGTGGACACAAGGCTGTCCATGGCTCAGGACAAGTAAACACAAGGCTGTCCATGGCTCAGGACAAGTGGACACAAGGCTCTTTGGCTCAGGACAAGTGGACACAAGGCTCTTTGGCTCAGGACAAGTGGACACAAGGCTGTCCATGGCTCAGGACAAGTGGACACAAGGCTGTCCATGGCTCAGGACAAGTGGACACAAGGCTCTTTGGCTCAGGACAAGTGGACACAAGGCTGTCCATGGCTCAGGACAAGTGGACACAAGGCTCTTTGGCTCAGGACAAGTGGACACAAGGCTCTTTGGCTCAGGACAAGTGGACACAAGGCTCTTTGGCTCAGGACAGGTGGACACAAGGCTGTCCATGGCTCAGGACAAGTGGACACAAGGCTCTTTGGCTCAGGACAAGTGGACACAAGGCTCTTTGGCTCAGGACAAGTGGACACAAGGCTCTTTGGCTCAGGACAGGTGGACACAAGGCTGTCCATGGCTCAGGACAGGTGGACACAAGGCTCTTTGGCTCAGGACAAGTGGACACAAGGCTCTTTGGCTCAGGACAAGTGGACACAAGGCTGTCCATGGCTCAGGACAAGTGGACACAAGGCTGTCCATGGCTCAGGACAAGTGGACACAAGGCTCTTTGGCTCAGGACAGGTGGACACAAGGCTCTTTGGCTCAGGACAAGTGGACACAAGGCTCTTTGGCTCAGGACAAGTGGACACAAGGCTGTCCATGGCTCAGGACAGGTGGACACAAGGCTCTTTGGCTCAGGACAAGTGGACACAAGGCTCTTTGGCTCAGGACAAGTGGACACAAGGCTGTCCATGGCTCAGGACAAGTGGACACAAGGCTCTTTGGCTCAGGACAAGTGGACACAAGGCTGTCCATGGCCCAGGACAAGTGGACACAAGGCTGTCCATGGCTCAGGACAAGTGGACACAAGGCTGTCCATGGCTCAGGACAAGTGGACACAAGGCTGTCCATGGCTCAGGACAAGTGGACACAAGGCTGTCCATTCAAATAAATCTCAAACCTGAAACAAATGAATGTGTTTGTCATATTATAGGAAAGACAATGCATTCTAACAGATTGGCACGAAGTGGGCAGCTCGGATTCGTCACCTCAAGCCCTAATATATCATACTTTGACTAAAATTATGACTTGTTGACTTAAATCTTTGCAACATCATGGGTAAGCTCTACCCATCGTCTTTCAGCACAAAAGAAAGGGTATTTCTATATATATGCCATTTAGCAGACGCTTTTATCCAAAGCGGCTTACAGTCATGTGTGCATACATTCTACGTATGGGTGGTCCCGGGAATCGAACCCACTACCCTGGTGTTACAAGCGCCATGCTCTACCAACTGTGCTACAGAAGGACCAAATTTTCTACTGGTGTGGCCTTTTAAACTCCTGGCAGCTGTGCTGTGTCTGGAATGGAACCCTATTCTTTACATAGCGCACTATGGTCACTGTTCAAATGTAGTGCACTATGTAGGGAATAGGGTTTCCATTTGGGACGTAGCTGAGGTCTACATTACAACAGACAAGAGGCTGAGAAAATGTTTTTCAGTTCAGAATATTTCACATCTCTCTCCACGCTTGGCTTCTGTTTGCTTGAAAGTTTTATGCTCAAAAGTTGATGCCGTAGAGAAATGTTTCAGAGAGGCGTGAGGGAAAATAAAACACAACCTCAAGTCATCAGATGAATGATTTAACATCCTATTTGAAGATAATTCAAAGAAATTCATCTTGAACTCCTGAAAGTCCATGAGGAATGTACTTTTGGTATAAAATCAATCATAAAGCACCTACAAGCTGTTTTCTTTGTCCTTGAAAGCAGGTTTAGTGAAAGTAATAATGAAAAAAATGAATTCTGAATGTACTCTAACATGTAATTTGCTATGAAAGAATGGTTGTCAGTTCCATTTTAAAATGTCCTTTGTGGTTGCTGCATATGAACTCTTTAAAAATGGTAAAGGTAAAGATCCTGTATCTCGAGGTACCTATAGCGCAACAATGGTTATTACAACAGGTCTGTCTCCAAAAGTGACCCTATTCATTAATAGTGGACGACTTTTAACCAGGCCCACATGTCTCTGGTCTAAAGTAGAGCCCACATTTCTCTGGTCTAAAGTAGAGCTCACATGTCTCTGGTCTAAAGTAGAGCCCACATTTATCTGGTACAAAGTAGAGCCCACATGTCTCTGGTACAAAGTAGAGCTCATATGTCTCTGGTACAAAGTAGAGCTCATATGTCTCTGGTCTAAAGTAGAGCTCATATGTCTCTGGTCTAAAGTAGAGCTCACATGTCTCTGGTCTAAAGTAGAGCTCCTACATATCTGGTCTAAAGTAGAGCCCACAAGTCCCTGGTCTAAAGTAGAGCCCACAAGTCCCTGGTCTAAAGTAGAGCTCCTACATCTCTGGTCTAAAGTAGAGCTCCTACATCTCTGGTCTAAAGTAGAGCTCCTACATCTCTGGTCTAAAGTAGAGCTCATACGTCTCTGGTCTAAAGTAGAGTTCCTACATCTCTGGTCTAAAGTAGAGCCCACAAGTCCCTGGTCTAAAGTAGGGCTCCTACATCTCTGGTCTAAAGTAGAGCTCCGACATCTCTGGTCTAAAGTAGAGCCCACAAGTCCCTGGTCTAAAGTAGAGCTACAACATCTCTGGTCTAAAGTAGAGCTCATACGTCTCTGGTCTAAAGTAGAGCTCCGACATCTCTGGTCTAAAGTAGAGCTCATAAGCCTCTGGTCTAAAGTAGAGCTCCTACATCTCTGGTCTAAAGTAGAGCTCATATGTCTCTGGTCTAAAGTAGAGCTCATATGTCTCTGGTCTAAAGTAGAGCTCATATGTCTCTGGTCTAAAGTAGAGCTCATACATCTCTGGTCTAAAGTAGAGCTCATATGTCTCTGGTCTAAAGTAGAGCTCATATATCTCTGGTACAAAGTAGAGCTCATATGTCTCTGGTCTAAAGTAGAGCTCATATGTCTCTGGTCTAAAGTAGAGCTCATATGTCTCTGGTCTAAAGTAGAGCTCATATGTCTCTGGTCTAAAGTAGAGCTCCTACATCTCTGGTCTAAAGTAGAGCTCATAAGCCTCTGGTCTAAAGTAGAGCCCACAAGTCCCTGGTCTAAAGTAGAGCTCCTACATCTCTGGTCTAAAGTAGAGCTCCTACATCTCTGGTCTAAAGTAGAGCCCACAAGTCCCTGGTCTAAAGTAGAGCTCCTACATCTCTGGTCTAAAGTAGAGCTCCTACATCTCTGGTCTAAAGTAGAGCTCATAAGCCTCTGGTCTAAAGTAGAGCTCCTACATCTCTGGTCTAAAGTAGAGCTCATAAGCCTCTGGTCTAAAGTAGAGCTCCTACATCTCTGGTCTAAAGTAGAGCTCATAAGCCTCTGGTCTAAAGTAGAGCTCCTACATCTCTGGTCTAAAGTAGAGCTCATACGTCTCTGGTCTAAAGTAGAGCCCGCATCTCTGGTCTAAAGTAGAGCTCCTACATCTCTGGTCTAAAGTAGAGCTCATACGTCTCTGGTCTAAAGTAGAGCTTCTACATCTCTGGTCTAAAGTAGAGCTCCTCGTCTCTGGTCTAAAGTAGAGCTCCTGGATCTCTGGTCTAAAGTAGAGCTCATAGAGTCTCTGGTCTAAAGTAGAGCCCGCAAGTCCCTGGTCTAAAGTAGAGCTCCTACATCTCTGGTCTAAAGTAGAGCTCATACGTCTCTGGTCTAAAGTAGAGCTCCTACGTCTCTGGTCTAAAGTAGAGCTCCTACATCTCTGGTCTAAAGTAGAGCTCCGACATCTCTGGTCTAAAGTAGAGCTCATAAGCCTCTGGTCTAAAGTAGAGCCCGCAAGTCCCTGGTCTAAAGTAGAGCTCCTACATCTCTGGTCTAAAGTAGAGCTCATACGTCTCTGGTCTAAAGTAGAGCTCATAAGCCTCTGGTCTAAAGTAGAGCTCCTACATCTCTGGTCTAAAGTAGAGCTCATAAGTCTCTGGTCTAAAGTAGAGCTCCTACATCTCTGGTCTAAAGTAGAGCTCCTACATCTCTGGTCTAAAGTAGAGCTCCTACATCTCTGGTCTAAAGTAGAGCTCATAAGCCTCTGGTCTAAAGTAGAGCTCCTACATCTCTGGTCTAAAGTAGAGCTCACAAGTCTCTGGTCTAAAGTAGAGCTCCTACATCTCTGGTCTAAAGTAGAGCTCCTACATCTCTGGTCTAAAGTAGAGCTCCTACATCTCTGGTCTAAAGTAGAGCTCCTACATCTCTGGTCTAAAGTAGAGCTCCTACATCTCTGGTCTAAAGTAGAGCTTCTACATCTCTGGTCTAAAGTAGAGCTCCTACATCTCTGGTCTAAAGTAGAGCTCTGGTCTAAAGTAGAGCTCATAAGCCTCTGGTCTAAAGTAGAGCTTCTACATCTCTGGTCTAAAGTAGAGCTTCTACATCTCTGGTCTAAAGTAGAGCTCCTACATCTCTGGTCTAAAGTAGAGCTCCTACATCTCTGGTCTAAAGTAGAGCTCCTACATCTCTGGTCTAAAGTAGAGCTCATAAGCCTCTGGTCTAAAGTAGAGCTCCTACATCTCTGGTCTAAAGTAGAGCTCACAAGTCTCTGGTCTAAAGTAGAGCTCCTACATCTCTGGTCTAAAGTAGAGCTCCTACATCTCTGGTCTAAAGTAGAGCTCCTACATCTCTGGTCTAAAGTAGAGCTCCTACATCTCTGGTCTAAAGTAGAGCTCATAAGCCTCTGGTCTAAAGTAGAGCTCCTACATCTCTGGTCTAAAGTAGAGCTCATAAGCCTCTGGTCTAAAGTAGAGCTTCTACATCTCTGGTCTAAAGTAGAGCTTCTACATCTCTGGTCTAAAGTAGAGCTCCTAAGCCTCTGGTCTAAAGTAGAGCTCCAATCCTCTGGTCTAAAGTAGAGCTAATCTCTGGTCTAAAGTAGAGCTCCTACATCTCTGGTCTAAAGTAGAGCTCATAAGCCTCTGGTCTAAAGTAGAGCTCCTAATCTCTGGTCTAAAGTAGAGCTCACAAGTCCCTGGTCTAAAGTAGAGCTCCTACATCTCTGGTCTAAAGTAGAGCTCCTACATCTCTGGTCTAAAGTAGAGCTCCTAATCTCTGGTCTAAAGTAGAGCTCCTACATCTCTGGTCTAAAGTAGAGCTCATAAGCCTCTGGTCTAAAGTAGAGCTCCTACATCTCTGGTCTAAAGTAGAGCCCGCAAGTCCTGGTCTAAAGTAGAGCTCCTACATCTCTGGTCTAAAGTAGAGCTCCTACATCTCTGGTCTAAAGTAGAGCTCATAAGCCTCT
Source organism: Oncorhynchus keta (assembly GCF_023373465.1). Taxonomy (NCBI): domain Eukaryota; kingdom Metazoa; phylum Chordata; class Actinopteri; order Salmoniformes; family Salmonidae; genus Oncorhynchus; species Oncorhynchus keta. Next base: position 8,753,292 of record NC_068424.1, read on the forward strand.
GGTCTAAAGTAGAGCTCCTAATCTCTGGTCTAAAGTAGAGCCCACATGTCTCTGGTCTAAAGTAGAGCTCCTAGATCTCTGGTCTAAAGTAGAGGGCTCCTAAAGTAGAGCTCCTACATCTCTGGTCTAAAGTAGAGCTCTCTGGTCTAAAGTAGAGCTCCTACATCTCTGGTCTAAAGTAGAGCTCATAAGCCTCTGGTCTAAAGTAGAGCTCCTACATCTCTGGTCTAAAGTAGAGCTCCTACATCTCTGGTCTAAAGTAGAGCTCATAAGCCTCTGGTCTAAAGTAGAGCTCCTACATCTCTGGTCTAAAGTAGAGCTCCTACATCTCTGGTCTAAAGTAGAGCTCCTACATCTCTGGTCTAAAGTAGAGCTCCTACATCTCTGGTCTAAAGTAGAGCTCACAAGTCCCTGGTCTAAAGTAGAGCTCCTACATCTCTTTTCTAAAGTGGTATTATGATTTTGAAGTGCTAAAAGCGCGTCTGATAGGGTGAGATCTCCTGCTGGTTGTATCACAGGGCTTTCCTTTCTAAGCACACACACACACACACACACACACACACACATACACATACACATATACACACACACACACATACACATACACATACACATACACACACACACACACACACATACACACACACACACACCACCAACTGCCGTTCAATACCCTCCAGTTAATATCTGTATATTCTGACCTTTCCGGATAAAAGGTTTTGACATAGAAATACGTCTTAGACATTCAAAGTGTCTGAGTTCAAACAGCTCTATCACCAAACTATAAATACTTCTTTGGAAGACGAAGGATTGAGTGCCGTTTGAGACCATGAAGTGAAGGACCTTCATTGAAAATAAGAATTAGTTCATAACTGACTTGTTTAGTTACATTTTGAAAAAATATTAAATAACATAAAAGTGTGGCTTGTCTTGACTTTTGTCAGTAGTTCAACCTCCTCTTTCAGCACCGTGCTGGTGAAGCAGGACTCAATCTCCTCTTTCAGCACCGTGCTGGTGAAGCAGGACTCAACCTCCTCTTTCAGCACCGTGCTGGTGAAGCAGGACTCAACCTCCTCTTTCTGCACCGTCCTGGTGAAGCAGGACTCAACCTCCTCTTTCAGCACCGTGCTGGTGAAGCAGGACTCAACCTCCTCTTTCAGCACCGTGCTGGTGAAGCAGGACTCAACCTCCTCTTTCTGCACCGTCCTGGTGAAGCAGGACTCAACCTCCTCTTTCAGCACCGTGCTGGTGAAGCAGGACTCAACCTCCTCTTTCAGCACCGTGCTGGTGAAGCAGGACTCAACCTCCTCTTTATATATATATATGCCATTTAGCAGACGCTTTTATCCAAAGCGACTTACAGTCATGTGTGCATACATTCTATGTATGGGTGGTCCCGGGAATCGAACCCACTACCCTGGCGTTACAAGCGCCATGCTCTACCAACTGTGCTACAGAAGGACAGCACCGTGCTACAGAAGGACAGCACCGTGCTGGTGAAGCAGGACTCTGTTTCATGTAGCGCTCAAGAGCAGGTTTCTCCCGATGGGAGAAATGGTGATACATATTAATTGCTTGCAAACAAAGATTTAGTTCCTACCACAGGTGGTGGACTTCTGACAGGTTGCTGTTATACCTGAATTCGACCCAAAACCAATGAAGAAGACTGCTGCAGTGTTGAGAGTTGTTGTATGAAACCAAAGGTGATCTATTATATTGACAAGATACCCGAGTGACTGCTCCAACAGTCACTTGGGGGAAAGGGGGGGCATTCTTGCCAATGAGAGGGCTGACAAAGCCAGTGACCAACAGACCAACTAGTTATTTTAGAGTCTATAGAAAAGAGGAAGTCTGAGGTAGATTAGGGCCCAATGGACATAAATATCAGAGGAAGATTAGGGCACAATGGAGCTGAATATCAGAGGAAGATTAGGGCCCAATGGAGCTGAATATCAGAGGAAGATTAGGGCCCAATGGAGCTGAATATCAGAGGAAGATTAGGGCCCAATGGAGCTGAATATCAGAGGTAGATTAGGGCCCAATGGAGCTGAATATCAGAGGAAGATTAGGGCCCAATGGAGCTGAATATCAGAGCTAGAGGAGAGACCAATGGAGAGGAAGATCAGAGTTAGAGGAGAGACCAATGGAGCTGAAAATCAGAGTAGAGTAGGGCCCAATGGAGCTGAATATCAGAGTAGAGTAGGGCCCAATGGAGCTAAATATCAGAGGTAGGGTAGGGCCCAAATGGAGCTGAATATCAGAGGTAGGGTAGGGCCCAAATGGAGCTGAAAATCTGAGGTAGAGTAGGGCCCAATGGACATAAATATCAGAGGTAGGGTAGGGCCCAATGGAGCTGAATATCAGAGCTAGAGGAGAGACCAATGGAGAGGAAGATCAGAGTTAGAGGAGAGACCAATGGAGCTGAAAATCAGAGTAGAGTAGGGCCCAATGGAGCTGAATATCAGAGTAGAGTAGGGCCCAATAGAAGTGAAGATCAGAGGTAGAGTAGGGCCCAATAGAAGTGAAGATCTGAGGTAGGGTAGGGCCCAAATGGAGCTGAATATCAGAGGAAGATTAGGGCCCAATGGAGCTGAATATCAGAGGAAGATTAGGGCCCAATGGAGCTGAATATCAGAGGTAGATTAGGGCCCAAATGGAGCTGAAAATCTGAGGTAGAGTAGGGCCCAATGGAGCTGAAAATCAGAGTAGAGTAGGGCCCAATGGAGCTGAATATCAGAGTAGAGTAGGGCCCAATGGAGCTGAATATCAGAGTAGAGTAGGGCCCAATAGAAGTGAAGATCAGAGGTAGAGTAGGGCCCAATAGAAGTGAAGATCTGAGGTAGAGTAGGGCCCAATGGAGCTGAACATCAGAGTAGAGTAGGGCCCAATGGAGCTGAATATCAGAGTAGAGTAGGGCCCAATGGAGCTGAATATCAGAGTAGAGTAGGGCCCAATGGAGCTGAATATCAGAGTAGAGTAGGGCCCAATGGAGCTGAATATCAAAGTAGAGTAGGGTCCAATGGAGCTGAATATCAGAGTAGAGTAGGGCCCAATGGAGCTGAATATCAGAGTAGAGTAGGGCCCAATGGAGCTGAATATCAGAGTAGAGTAGGGCCCAATGGAGCTGAAAATCAGAGTAGAGTAGGGCCCAATGGAGCTGAATATCAGAGTAGAGTAGGGCCCAATGGAGCTGAATATCAGAGTAGAGTAGGGCCCAATGGAGCTGAAAATCAGAGTAGAGTAGGGCCCAATGGAGCTGAATATCAGAGTAGAGTAGGGCCCAATGGAGCTGAATATCAGAGTAGAGTAGGGTCCAATGGAGCTGAAAATCAGAGTAGAGTAGGGCCCAATAGAAGTGAAGATCAGAGTAGGGTAGGGCCCAATGGAGCTGAATATCAGAGCTAGAGGAGAGACCAATGGAGCTGAATATCAGAGCTAGAGTAGGGCCCAATGGAGCTGAATATCAGAGTAGAGTATGGTCCAATGGAGCTGAAAATCAGAGTAGAGTAGGGCCCAATAGAAGTGAAGATCTGAGGTAGAGTAGTGCCCAATGGAGCTGAACATCAGAGTAGAGTAGGGCCCAATGGAGCTGAATATCAGAGTAGAGTAGGGCCCAATGGAGCTGAATATCAGAGTAGAGTAGGGCCCAATGGAGCTGAATATCAGAGTAGAGTAGGGCCCAATGGAGCTGAATATCAGAGTAGAGTAGGGCCCAATGGAGCTGAATATCAGAGTAGAGTAGGGCCCAATGGAGCTGCTTAATATCAGAGGTAGAATAGGGCCCAATATATCTATCTCTCTCTCGCTCTCTCGGTTTCTCTGTCTCTCTCTTTGTTTCTCTCTCCCTCTCTCTCTCTCGCTCTCTCGGTTTCCCTCTCTCTCTCTCTCTCTCTCTGTTTCTCTCTCTCTCTTTCTCTATTAATCAGGTGTGTTTTTGTTTAGGCCAGAGCTATTTGTTATGTAATGAACCTCAGTCTATTGTGGCGCTGGAACATTCACATTGAGACCGCGCCATTTAGAGCAGCAGAGTGGAGATCTAATTCTATGGAAGAAGACAGACAGACATTACTTTGTGCATCACCTTTGACCAGGGCCCATAGGACTCTGGTCAAAATAATTGCACTATGTAGGGATTAGGTTGCCATTTGTGGACACAGTCATATAGTTATCAAAGGAAATGCTAATACTGTCCGTTCCCCTACTATTCCCTGTGAGTTTCTAATGAGCAGGAGTTCAAACAGAGATGATGGCTGTGACTTGGGAGCTCAGGCTGGAGTCTGAAACATTCATATTTACATTTTTACCCCATTAATTTAATGACATTTCAGATGCTCATTTGAATTCGCCACGGTCTTCTTCTCTGAGCAAGTCGACTTTAATCCCAATCTAATTAGTAATTATGCTCAGAGGTTGACTGCACCAATCCTCTCAGGCAGACAGAGAAGACCAATTACTCTCTTATGTGGAGTACCTTTAATCTTCCTTATCTTCCTCAGGTTGGGAACATAATCAGGATGTACAGGGGAGGCTTGGGAACCAATCAGGACGTACAGGGGAGGTTTGGGAACCAATCAGGACGTACAGGGGAGGCTTGGGAACCAATCAGGACGTACAGGGGAGGCTTGGGAGACAATCAAAGGAGTCAGAAGCACACAGGATGGACCTTTCTAATTCAATAACAAATGAAGATATGTTACCAACATAAACACATGGAGTGAAGGACATCATGTGACCAACAGGAAGACATGGAGTGGAGGACATCATGTGACCAACAGGAAGACATGGAGTGGAGGACATCATGTGACCAACAGGAACACATGGAGTGGAGGACATCATGTGACCAACAGGAACACATGGAGTGAAGGACATCATGTGACCAACAGGAACACATGGAGTGGAGGACATCATGTGACCAACAGGAAGACATGGAGTGGAGGACATCATGTGACCAACAGGAAGACATGGAGCGGAGGACATCATGTGACCAACAGGAACACATGGAGCGGAGGACATCATGTGACCAACAGGAAGACATGGAGTGGAGGAAAGGAAACACATGGAGCGGAGGACATCATGTGACCAACAGGAACACATGGAGTGGAGGACATCATGTGACCAACAGGAACACATGGAGTGGAGGACATCATGTGACCAACAGGAAGACATGGAGTGGAGGACATCATGTGACCAACAGGAACTCATGGAGTGGAGGACATCATGTGACCAACAGGAACTCATGGAGTGGAGGACATCATGTGACCAACAGAAACACATGGAGCGGAGGACATCATGTGACCAACAGGAACACATGGAGTGGAGGACATCATGTGACCAACAGGAACACATGGAGTGGAGGACATCATGTGACCAACAGGAACTCATGGAGTGGAGGACATCATGTGACCAACAGGAACTCATGGAGTGGAGGACATCATGTGACCAACAGGAACACATGGAGTGGAGGACAGGAACACGTGGAGTGGAGGACATCATGTGACCAACAGGAACACATGGAGCGGAGGAAATGAAACGGAGGACATCATGTAACCAACAGGAACACATGGAGTGGAGGACATCATGTGACCAACAGGAACACATGGAGTGGAGGACATCATGTGACCAACAGGAACTCATGGAGTGGAGGACATCATGTGACCAACAGGAACACATGGAGTGGAGGACAGGAACACATGGAGTGGAGGACAGGAACACATGGAGTGGAGGACAGGAACACATGGAGCGGAGGACAGAAACACATGGAGTGGAGGACATCATGTGACCAACAGGAAGACATGGAGTGGAGGACATCATGTGACCAACAGGAACTCATGGAGTGGAGGACAGGAACACATGGAGTGGAGGACAGGAACACATGGAGTGGAGGACAGGAACACATGGAGCGGAGGACAGGAACACATGGAGTGGAGGACATCATGTGACCAACAGAAACACATGGAGTGGAGGACATCATGTGACCAACAGGAAGACATGGAGTGGAGGAAAGGAAACACATGGAGTGAAGAACATCATGTGACCAACAGAAACACATGGAGTGGAGGACATCATGTGACCAACAGGAACTCATGGAGTGGAGGACATCATGTGACCAACAGGAACACATGGAGTGGAGGACATCATGTGACCAACAGGAACTCATGGAGTGAAGAACATCATGTGACCAACAGGAACTCATGGAGTGGAGGACAGGAACACGTGGAGTGATGTTCTGATGTATATTGCAGAGTATTGAGACAAGACTTAATAAATGAATAAATGGCATATTGTGCAATGTTGAAAAACAGTAGCGTCTGTACAAAATGGTGAGGAAAACAGTGTTTTCTTCCTTGTATATGACCCCGGTGTCATACATAAATAGCCAGTAAGATACGACCATGTATATAATCCACATAGAAGCCATATAAACCGTAAAACAGATTTATCTCACTCCACTATGATCTGCTTACAAACGTGTTACACTGTTTAAAGGAACAATCCTCAGTACTAAATGCTTGGATCTAGTTGTCAGCTCTACACTCTGTACCCTTGTTCAGACACCTGCCTTCCCTCCATATAGGCTCTATTATGAGGGTTCCACTTATCCCCCCATCTGAAGAAGAGCGATCGCTCCAATTCCTACTCAGTGATGGCATGGAATTAAATATTTGGTAATGGAGGCCTGCTTGCAGACAATTAAACCCTGTATAATTACTCTGATGTGGATGTACACCACAGTCATTGTCTGCATCCCAAAGAGCAACCTAATCCTTATAAAGTACACTACTTTTGGCCCTGAGGGCCCTAATCTGACCTAATATCTGGTATCTGATCTGTTCTGATATCTGATCTGTTCTGGTATCTGATCTGTTCTGATATCTGGTATCTGATCTGTTCTGATATCTGATCTGTTCTGGTATCTGATCTGTTCTGGTATCTGATCTGTTCTGGTATCTGATCTGTTCTGATATCTGATCTGTTCTGGTATCTGATCTGTTCTGATATCTGGTATCTGATCTGTTCTGGTATCTGATCTGTTCTGATATCTGGTATCTGATCTGTTCTGGTATCTGATCTGTTCTGATGTCTGGTATCTGATCTGTTCTGATGTCTGGTATCTGATCTGTTCTGATGTCTGGTATCTGATCTGTTCTGATATCTGATCTGTTCTGATGTCTGATGTCTGATCTGTTCTGATATCTGGTATCTGATCTGTTCTGGTATCTGATCTGTTCTGATATCTGATATCTGATCTGTTCTGGTATCTGATCTGTTCTGATATCTGGTATCTGATCTGTTCTGATATCTGATCTGTTCTGATATCTGATCTGTTCTGATGTCTGATCTGTTCTGATGTCTGGTATCTGATCTGTTCTGATATCTGATCTGTTCTGGTATCTGATCTGTTCTGGTATCTGATCTGTTCTGATATCTGATCTGTTCTGATATCTGGTATCTGATCTGTTCTGATATCTGATCTGTTCTGGTATCTGATCTGTTCTGGTATCTGATATGTTCTGATGTCTGATCTGTTCTGATGTCTGGTATCTGATCTGTTCTGATATCTGATCTGTTCTGATATCTGATCTGTTCTGATGTCTGGTATCTGATCTGTTCTGATATCTGATCTGTTCTGGTATCTGATCTGTTCTGGTATCTGATCTGTTCTGGTATCTGATCTGTTCTGGTATCTGATCTGTTCTGGTATCTGATCTGTTCTGATATCTGATCTGTTCTGGTATCTGATCTGTTCTGATATCTGATCTGTTCTGATATCTGGTATCTGATCTGTTCTGGTATCTGATCTGTTCTGATATCTGATCTGTTCTGATGTCTGGTATCTGATCTGTTCTGATATCTGGTATCTGATCTGTTCTGGTATCTGATCTGTTCTGATATCTGATCTGTTCTGATGTCTGATCTGTTCTGATGTCTGATCTGTTCTGATGTCTGATCTGTTCTGATATCTGGTATCTGATCTGTTCTGATATCTGATCTGTTCTGATATCTGATCTGTTCTATAAAATATCAATGCAATGGTTTCAATATAATATTTTTTTTGCGATAGAATAGCAATAGGAGTTCAATTGAACAATTTCAAAGCATTCTGTCCGAGAAGAGCATTTCATTGCATGTAATTCAAGCATACCGGTTCAAGGTTTGTTCAGTTGCATCCAATAAATATTCCTATACATGAAGTACCTTTCTCCTCTATGAAATACTATTTCACTCATCTCAACAGACTTACTCAGCGGAAAGCCTGGATGCAGAAGATGTTTCTAGACCCAGTGTTGTTAGAGAATCTGTTTCTAGACCCAGCGATGTTAGAGAAGATGTTTCTAGACCCAGCGATGTTAGAGAAGATGTTTCTTGACCCAGCACTGGGCTGGACAGATTTCATGAATAGGACACAACAGGTTGAACATAACATGATCAAAACACTAGAGCATTCTGTATGGGTGATTTGTTTGTATTCTATAAATCCCTGAGAGCCTCGTGTTGTCTGGGTGATTTGTTTGTATTCTATAACTCCCTGAGAGCCTCGTGTTGTCTGGGTGATTTGTTTGTATTCTATAACTCCCTGAGAGCCTCGTGTTGTCTGGGTGATTTGTTTGTATTCTATAACTCCCTGAGAGCCTCGTGTTGTCTGGGTGATTTGTTTGTATTCTATAACTCCCTGAGAGCCTTGTGTTGTCTGGGTGATTTGTTTGTATTCTATAACTCCCTGAGAGCCTCGTGTTGTCTGGGTGATTTGTTTGTATTCTATAACTCCCTGAGAGCCTCGTGTTGTCTGGGTGATATGTTTGTATTCTATAACTCCCTGAGAGCCTCGTGTTGTCTGGGTGATTTGTTTGCATTCTATAACTCCCTGAGAGCCTCGTGTTGTCTGGGTGATTTGTTTGTATTCTATAACTCCCTGAGAGCCTCGTGTTGTCCGGGTGATTTGTTTGCATTCTATAACTCCCTGAGAGCCTCGTGTTGTCTGTGTGATTTGTTTGTATTCTATAACTCCCTGAGAGCCTTGTGTTGTCTGGGTGATTTGTTTGTATTCTATAACTCCCTGAGAGCCTTGTGTTGTCTGGGTGATTTGTTTGCATTCTATAACTCCCTGAGAGCCTCGTGTTGTCTGGGTGAGTTGTTTGCCTACCAATGCAACTTGAAACAACAGTGGCAGGCTGTGTTACAGTGATGGAGACAGACTGTGTTACAGTGATGGAGACAGACTGTGTTACAAGGATGGAGACAGACTGTGTTACAGTGATGGAGACAGACTGTGTTACAAGGATGGAGACAGACTGTGTTACAAGGATGGAGACAGACTGTGTTACAAGGATGGAGACAGACTGTTACAAGGAGTATTGTAATGGAGACAGACTGTTACAAGGATGGAGACAGACTGTGTTACAAGGATAGAGACAGACTGTGTTACAAGGAGTATTGTAATGGAGACAGACTGTGTTACAAGGATAGAGACAGACTGTGTTACAAGGATGGAGACAGACTGTTACAAGGAGTATTGTAATGGAGACAGACTGTGTTACAAAGGATGGAGACAGACTGTGTTACAAGGATGGAGACAGACTGTGTTACAAGGATGGAGACAGACTGTTACAAGGAGTATTGTAATGGAGACAGAAATCACAGATTTTAGAGAAACAACAAACGTCGGTACATTTAAGTTATATCGGCTGAAAGCTTAAATTCTTGTTAATATAACTGCACAGTCCAATTTACAGTATCTATTACTGTGAAAAAAGGCCATGTTATTGTTTGAGGAGAGCGCCTAGCAACAAAACAGGTTTTTTACGGCGATAAGTTTGATAAATTCACTTCTGAAGGTGAAATGTGTACTTACATTCTGAAATCTTGCTCTGATTTATCATCTAAAGGGTCCCAGAGATAACATGAAGTGTCTTTTTGTTAGATAACATCATTTTTCATATCCTTAAAAGGTCCATATAGCATGCATGATCAATTTTGTATTCCTGCTCGTTCAAATATCAAAGAAGGGAGTCTGTGCAAATCTAACCCTAAACGTTGTTTGAACAAGTCAAATCATGTTTGTATTTATTTCTCAGAGACCCTAGAAGGTAACCAGACTTCACTATATAATTAGGGGTGTAGTATATCCTATAGGACACCATATCAGAGATCCTAGAAGGTAACCAGACTTCACTATATCATTAGGAGTGTAGTATATCCTATAGGACACCATATCAGAGATCCTAGAAGGTAACCAGACTTCACTATATCATTAGGGGTGTAGTATATCCTATAGGACACCATATCAGAGACCCTAGAACGTAACCAGACTTCACTATATCATTAGAGGTGTAGTATATCCTCTAGGACACCATATCAGAGATCCTAGAAGGTAACCAGACTCCACTATATCATTAGAGGTGTAGTATATCCTCTAGGACACCATATCAGAGATCCTAGAAGGTAACCAGACTCCACTATATCATTAGGGGTGTAGTATATCCTATAGGACACCATATCAGAGATCCTAGAAGGTAACCAGACTTCACTATATCATTAGGGGTGTAGTATATCCTATAGGACACCATATCAGAGATCCTAGTAGGTAACCAGACTTCACTATATCATTAGGAGTGTAGTATATCCTATCGGACACAATATCAGAGATCCTAGAAGGTAACCAGACTTCACTATATCATTAGGGGTGTAGTATATCCTATAGGACACCATATCAGAGATCCTAGTAGGTTACCAGACTTCACTATATCATTAGGAGTGTAGTATATCCTATAGGACACCATGTCAGAGATCCTAGAAGGTAACCAGACTTCACTATATCATTAGGAGTGTAGTATATCCTATAGGACACCATATCAGAGATCCTAGAAGGTAACCAGATTTCACTATATCATTAGGGGTGTAGTATGTCCTATAGGACACCATATCATATCAGAGATCCTAGAAGGTAACCAGACTTCACTATATCATTAGGAGTGTAGTATATCCTATAGGACACCATATCGGAGATCCTAGAAGGTAACCAGACTTCACTATATCATTAGGAGTGTAGTATATCCTATAGGACACCATATCAGAGATCCTAGAACGTAACCAGACTTCACTATATCATTAGGAGTGTAGTATATCCTATAGGAAACGATATCAGAGATCCTAGAAGGTAACCAGACTTCACTATATCATTAGGAGTGTAGTATATCCTATAGGACACCATATCAGAGATCCTAGAAGGTAACCAGACTCCACTATATCATTAGGAGTGTAGTATATCCTATAGGACACCATATCAGAGATCCTAGAAGGTAACCAGACTTCACTATATCATTAAGAGTGTAGTATATCCTATAGGACAACATATCAGAGATCCTAGAAGGTAACCAGACTTCACTATATCATTAGGAGTGTAGTATATCCTATAGGACACCATATCAGAGATCCTAGTAGGTAACCAGACTACATCATTAGGATTGTAGTATATCCTATAAGACACCAAATTTTGTCAGAGAGCGACGCCTTCTTTGCACATACACTGCTTCCATCTTGTGGACACTATCATAATGAAAGTGATAGATAGATTTGGGACCTTTCTGTTGCATTTCTTCTTCCAGATCTATTGTGTTATATTATCCTACATTCAATTCACATTTACACAAACTTCAAAGTGTTTCCTTTCAAATGGTACCAGGAATATGCATATTCTTGCTCCTTGAAAAAGTGGGGACTATCCCTAATACAACTACACTCACCTCCAATAAGGGAATGGAAACACAACAACTGTAATGTTACCTTTTATAATGTGGTGTTTTAGTAATAATATTTTGGTTATTCAAACTGGACAATGATGCGAATAGATCAGCTGTGCAAACCGGTGAAGTTTTTTAGGTTGTCATAATGCTGTCATTGTTAAAACCTCTTTGGGGTAGGTGGGACGCTAGCAAATCATCCGCTGAAATTGCAGAGTGCGAAATTCAAAATATAACCATTCGTAATATTAAACATTCATGAAAATACACTTGTCTTACATCAAGTTAACCTCTCTAGGGTAGGGGGCAGCATTCAGAATTTTGGATGAAAAGCATGCCCAAAGTAAACGGACTGCTACTCGGGCCCAGAAAATATGAAATGCATATAACTGGTAGATTTGGATAGAAACTCATCAACTCATCCCTGACCGCTGGCTACGTCCCTCCCGTCTTCAAGAGAGCGAGAGTTGCACCCCTTCTGAAAAAACCTACACTCGATCCCTCCGATGTCAACAACTACAGACCAGTATCCCTTCTCTCTTTCTCTCCAAAACTCTTGAGCGTGCCGTCCTTGGCCAGCTCTACCGCTATCTCTCTCAGAATGACCTTCTTGATCCAAATCAGTCAGGTTTCAAGACTAGTCATTCAACTGAGACTGCTCTTCTCTGTATCACGGAGGCGCTCCGCACTGCTAAAGCTCTCTCTCCTCTGCTCTCATCCTTCTAGACCTATCGGCTGCCTTCGATACTGTGAACCATCAGATCCTCCTCCACCCTCTCCGAGCTCTCTCTCCGGGCATCCTCTCGGCGCGGCCCACGCTCACCTGACAGGTCGCTCCTACAGGTGGCGTGGCGAGACTCATCCTGAGACTGTCTTCCTGTCATCACGCGCTCCTTGCACTCAATGACCTTCTTGAACTGTCAGGTCCATTCCTCTGCTCTCATCCTTCTAGGCCTTCTAGGCTGCCTTCGATACTGTGAACCATCAGATCCTCCTCTCCACCCTCTCCGAGTTGGGCATCTCCGGCGCGGCCCACGCTCGTCCTACCTGACAGGTCGCTCCTACCAGGTGGCGTGGCGAGAATCTGTCTCCTCACCACGCGCTCTCACCACTGGTGTCCCCCAGGCTCTGTTCTAGGCCCTCTCTTATTCTCGCTATACACCAAGTCACTTGGCTCTGTCATAACCTCACATGGTCTCTCCTATCATTGCTATGCAGACGACACACAATTAATCTTCTCCTTTCCCCCTTCTGATGACCAGGTGGCGAATCGCATCTCTGCATGTCTGGCAGACATATCAGTGTGGATGACGGATCACCACCTCAAGCTGAACCTCAGCAAGACGGAGCTCCTCTTCCTCCCGGGGAAGGACTGCCCGTTCCATGATCTCGCCATCACGGTTGACAACTCCATTGTGTCCTCCTCCCAGAGCGCTAAGAACCTTGGCGTGATCCTGGACAACACCCTGACGTTCTCATCTAACATCAAGGCGGTGTCCCGTTCCTGTAGGTTCATGCTCTACAACATCCGCAGAGTACGACCCTGCCTCACTCAGGAAGCGGCGCAGGTCCTAATCCAGGCACTTGTCATCTCCCGTCTTGATTACTGCAACTCGCTGTTGGCTGGGCTCCCTGCCTGTGCCATTAAACCCCTACAACTCATCCAGAACGCCGCAGCCCGTCTGGTGTTCAACCTTCCCAAGTTCTCTCACGTCACCCCGCTCCTCCGCTCTCTCCACTGGCTTCCAGTTGAAGCTCGCATCCGCTACAAGACCATGGTGCTCGCCACGGAGCTGTGAGGGGAACGGCACCTCAGTACCTCCAGGCTCTGATCAGGCCCTACACCCAAACAAGGGCACTGCGTTCATCCACCTCTGGCCTGCTCGCCTCCCTACCACTGAGGAAGTACAGTTCCCGCTCAGCCCAGTCAAAACTGTTCGCTGCTCTGGCCCCCAATGGTGGAACAAACTCCCTCATGACGCCAGGACAGCGGAGTCAATCACCACCTTCCGGAGACACCTGAAACCCCACCTCTTCAAGGAATACCTAGGATAGGGTAAGTAAGGGTAAGTAATCCTTCTCACCCCCCTTCTCCCCCAACAAGATTTAGATGCAAGTGGCTGTTCCACTGGTTGTCATAAGGTGTATGCACCAATTTGTAAGTCGCTCTGGATAAGAGCGTCTGCTAAATGACTTAAATGTAAATGTAATGTAAATGAAAACACTCTACAATTTCCAAAACTGTTAAAATAGTGTCTGAGTATAGCATAACTGATTTAGCAGGCGAAAACCTGAGAAAAATCCATTCAGGAAGTAGTTTTTGTTTTGGTTTTGTAGTTTTCTATTCAATGCCATTTCAGTATCCATTGACTTAGGACTCCATTTGCAGTTCCTATGCCTTCCACTAGATGTCAACAGTCTTTATAAATCGTTTCAGGCTTGTACTCTTATAAATGAGGGAGTAAGACCGGTCTGAACTAGTGGATCCTAACGTGACGCAGAGTTTTTTCAGGCGCATGTGCATTTCTTGTATACCTTTTATATTGACAACGTTATTGTCCGGTTGAAATATTATAGATCATTTAGGCTAAAATACAACCAGGTTTGAATATAAACATCGTTTGACATGTTTCTATGAACTTTACGGATACAATTAGGATTTTTTTTGTCTGATTGTTTTGAGCCTGTGGACGGAAGACGGAGGTTTTTGGACTTCATCTAACAAAAGGAACATTTATTGAGTAAATTAATGTCTTCTGATTGCCACCACAAGATCATCAAAGGTGAGGGATTAATTGTATCTCTATTTCTGAGTTTTGTAACGCTTCTGCTTTGCTGGTTATTGTTTGTAATAATTTGTCAACTGGGCTATGTTCTGGGCTAGGTATGTTCTGGGCTAGGTATGTTCTGGGCTAGGTATGTTCTGGGCTAGGTATGTTCTGGGCTAGGTATGTTCTGGGCTAGGTATGTTCTGGGCTAGGTATGTTCTGGGCTAGGTATGTTCTGGGCTAGGTATGTTCTGGGCTTGGTATGTTCTGGGCTAGGTATGTTCTGGGCTAGGTATGTTCTGGGCTAGGTATGTTCTGGGCTAGGTATGTTCTGGGCTAGGTATGTTCTGGGCTAGGTATGTTCTGGGCTAGGTATGCTTTCGCCGAAAAGCATTTTATAAATATGACACTGTGGTTGGTTTAACAAGAAGTTGATCTTTAAACCTATGTAAAATATGTTTTGTTTTTTGAAATTTTATAATGAGCATATCTGTAATTGAATTTGGTGCTCTGCAACCTCACGGTGTTGGCCAGATGGGATGCTAGCGTCCCACATACCCTGGAGAGGTTAAAAGCCTAACTTCTTGTTAATCCAGCCACTTTGTCAGATTTCAAAAGGGCTTTACGGCAAATGCATACCATGCGATTATCTGAGGACAGCGCCCCGCATAGAAAAGCATTACAAACATTCTCCAAACAAGCAGAGGAGTCACGAAAGTCAGAAATAGCAATAAAATAAATCACTTACCTTTGAAGATCTTCCTCTGTTTGCAATCCCAAGGGTCCCAGCTACACAACAAATGGCCATTTTGTTCGATAAAGTCCTTCTTTAGATCCCCCAAAAATCTGTTTAGTTGGCGCGCTTGATTCAGTAATCCACCGGTTTCCCTTGTTCAAAATGCATACAAAACGAATCTCAAAAGTTACCAATAAACTTCGTCCAAACAAGTCAAACAACATTTCTAATCAATCCTCAGGTAACCTAATATGTAAATGATCAAATTTAAAACAGAGAATAGTATGTTCATTACTGGAGATAAATAACGAGGTGCGCCCCTCATCCACACAACACTACAGTCACATGAGTGGTGAGCTCCAAAAAAATATGGATTCTCCTCAGGTTTTTGCCATTTCAGTTCTGTTATAGTCACAGACATTATTTTAACATTTTTGGAAAGTTTAGAGTATTTTCTATACAATACTACCAATTATATGCATATCCTAGATTCTGGGCCTGAGCAACAGGCAGCTTATTTTGGGCACTTTATTCATCCAAACTTCTGAATACTGCCCCCTAGCCCGAAGAAGTCATCATGACAACCTTATCACAACCTTATCACAACCTATTTGCAATGAGTGACAACATGTGTTAGTATGAATATTACACATATACTGTAAATCATCACAATGCATTCCAGATGTAAAGATGAAACCTTTGGGACTGTTAGTATTCCTGTCACACCCTGATCTGTTTCACCTGTCTTTGTGCTTGTCTCCACCCCCCTTCAGGTGTCACCTATCTTCCCCATTATCCCCTGTGTATTTATACCTGTGTTCTCTGTTTGTCTGTTGCCAGTTCGTTTTGAAAGCCTACCAGCGTTTTTCACCGTCCTCCTGTCTTTTCTAGTTCCTGTTTTCCAGTTTTCCTTGTATGGACCGATGCCTGCCCTGACCCCTGACCCTGCCGTTCTGTACCTATGGACTCTGATCTGGATTACTGACCCTGCCGTTCTGAACCTATGGACTCTGATCTGGATTACTGACCCCTGCCGTTCTGTACCTATGGACTCTGATCTGGATTACTGACCCCTGCCGTTCTGAACCTATGGACTCTGATCTGGATTACTGACCCCTGCCGTTCTGTACCTATGGACTCTGATCTGGATTACTGACCTCTGCCGTTCTGTACCTATGGACTCTGATCTGGATTACTGACCTCTGCCGTTCTGTACCTATGGACTCTGATCTGGATTACTGACCCCTGCCGTTCTGAACCTATGGACTCTGATCTGGATTACTGACCCCTGCCGTTCTGTACCTATGGACTCTGATCTGGACTGACTCTGCCGTTCTGTACCTATGGACTCTGATCTGGATTACTGACCCCTGCCGTTCTGAACCTATGGACTCTGTCTGGATTACTGACCTGTTCTGAACCTATGGACTCTGATCTGGATTACTGACCTCTGCCGTTCTGAACCTATGGACTCTGATCTGGATTACTGACCTCTGCCGTTCTGTACCTATGGACTCTGATCTGGATTACTGACCCCTGCCGTTCTGTACCTATGGACTCTGATCTGGATTACTGACCCCTGCCGTTCTGTACCTATGGACTCTGATCTGGATTACTGACCTCTGCCGTTCTGAACCTATGGACTCTGATCTGGATTACTGACCCTGCCGTTCTGAACCTATGGACTCTGATCTGGATTACTGACCCCTGCCGTTCTGTACCTATGGACTCTGATCTGGATTACTGACCCCTGCCGTTCTGTACCTATGGACTCTGATCTGGATTACTGACCTCTGCCTGCCATTTAGCTGTCGTTTTGCCCCCTGTTACGTCGACACTGTCTGCATCTGGGTCTTCACCTGAATACGTGGTACCCATGGTAGTGTCTTGCTGCTTCACGTTATATTGAATGACTCCCCTAAAGCTGGCCTGATCTTCCACATTGTATGGTCATGAAACAAGTTACATATTTTCAATTATGAGACTTGAGGGAATATTGTTCCAAGCCATTAGTCCACATCAAGCTCAATGAATTCTATAGGTCTCCATTGTCTTCACTTCTGTGGTTAAACTGTTAAACTGCCTGGAACGTTGAGACTTCGATTTTGACATGCTACACTTCTACAGTAGCAGTAACAAAAAAAGAAAGAGAGAGAGAGTGTGAGGGAGAGGGAGAGGGAGAAATTATCTATGTAGTAGTAACACAACTATAACCTCTACTAATGATCTATGTAGTAGTAACACAACTATAACCTCTACTAATGATCTATGTAGTAGTTCATTTTATATTTTTATTTCACCTTTATTTAACCAGGTTGGCCAGTTGAGAACACCTTTATTTAACACCTTTATTTAACCAGGTAGGCTAGTTGACCAGGTAGGCCAGTTGAGAACACCTTTATTTAACCAGGTAGGCTAGTTGAGAACACCTTTATTTAACCAGGTTGGCCAGTTGAGAACACCTTTATTTAACCAGGTAGGCCAGTTGAGAACAAGTTCGACACATACAACAACACAGAGTTACACATGGAGCAAACAATTAACAAGCCAATAACACAATAAACAAGTCAATGACACAGTAGAGAAAAAGAAAGTCTATGTACAGTGTGTTGAAGAGGCATGAGGAGGTATGCAAAAAATAGGCCATATAGCAGATTAACACTGGAGTGATACATGAGCAGATAACGATGTGCAAGTAGAGATACTGGTGGGCAAAAGAGCAGAAAAGTAAATAAAAACAGTATGGGGATGAGGTAGGTAGATTGGGCGGGATATTTACAGATGGGCTATGTACAGCTGCAGCGATCAGTTAGCTGCTCAGATAGCAGATGTTTTGAAGTTGTTGAGGGAGATAAAAGTCTCCAACTTCAGCAATTTTTGCAATTCGTTTTAGTCACTGGCAGCAGAGAACTGGAAGGAAAGGCGGCCAAATGAGGTGTTGGCTTTAGAGATGATCAGTGAGATACACCTGCTGGAGCACGTGCTACGGGTGGGTGTTGTTATCATGATCAGTGAGATATACCTGCTGTAACGTGTGCTACGGGTGGGTGTTGCCATCGTGACCGGTGAACTGAGATAAGGCAGAGCTTTACCTAGCATAGACTGAAAGATGACCTCGAGCCAGTTGGTCTGGCGACGAATATGTAGCGAGGGCCAGCCGACTAGAGGATATAGGTCGCAGTGGTGGGTGGTATGAAGTGATTTGGTAACAAAATGGATGGCACTGTGATAGACTGCATCCAATTTGCTGAGTAGAGTATTGGAAGCTATTTTGTAGATAACATCGCCGAGGTCGAGGGTCGGTAGGATAGTCAGTTTTACTAGGGTAAGTTTGGTGGCGTGAGTGAAGGAGGCTTTGTTGCGAAATGGAAAGCGACAGGGTAGCCTAGTGGTTAGAGCGTTGGACTAGTAACTGAAAGGTTGCAATTTCAAATCCCTGACCTGGCAAGGTACAAGTCTGTCCTTCTGCCCCTGAACAGGCAGTTAACCCACCGTTCCTAGGCCGTTATTGAAAATATACATTTATTCTTAACTGACTTGCCTAGTTAAAAACATTATTTTTTTTAAAGTCAATTCTAGATTTGATTTTGGATTGGAGATGTTTAATATGAGTCTGGAAGGAGAGTTTACAGTCTAGCCAGACACCTAGGTATTTATGATTGTCCACATATTCTAGGTCGGAACCGTCTAGGGTGGTGATGCTAGTCGGGCGGGCGGGTGCGGGCAGCGAACAGTTGAAAAGCATGCATTTGGTTTTACTAGCGTTTAAGAGCAGTTGGAGGCAACGGAAGGAGTTGTATGGCATTGAAGCTCGTTTGGAGGTTAGTTAGCACAATGTCCAAAGAAGAGCCAGAAGTATACAGAATGGTGTCGTCTGCATAGAGGTGGATCAGGGAATCGCCCGCAGCAAGAACGACATCATTGATATATACAGAGAATCGGCCCGAGATTTGAACTCTGTGGCACCCCCATAGAGACTGCCAGAGGTCCGGTCAACATGCCCTCTGATTTGACACACTGAACTCTGTCTGCAAAGTAGTTAGTGAACCAGGTGAGGCTATCATTACAGAAACCAAGGCTGTTGAGTCTGCCGATAAGAATACGGTGATTAACAGAGTTGAAAGTCTTGGCCAGGTCGATGAAGACGGCTGCACAGTACTGGCTTTTCCTCGATGGCGGTTATGATATTGTTTAGTACCTTGAGCGTGGCTGAGGTGCACCCGTGACCGGATCGGAAACCGAATTGCACAGCGGAGAAGGGACGGTGGGATTCAACATGGTCAGTGATCTGTTTGTTGGCTTTCGAAGACTTTAGTTGTTGTCTGGGGTTGTAGTAGCCAGTAGGAAGGCATAGCCAGCCGTTGAGAAATGCTTATTGAAATGTCCGTTTATCAAGGATTTATCGGTGGTGTCCGTGTTACCTAGCCTCAGTGCAGTGGGCAGCTGGGGGGAGGTGCTCTTATTCTCCATGGACTTTACAGTGTCCCAGAACTTTTGGGATTTAGAGCTACAGGATGCAAATTTCTGCTTGAAAAAGATAGCCTTTGCTTTCCTGATTGACTGCGTGTATTGGTTCCTGACTTCCCTGAACAGTTGCATATCGCAGGGACTATTCGATGCTATTGCAGTCCGCCACAGGATGTTTTTGTGCTGGTCGAGGGCAGTCAGGTCTGGAGTGAACCAAGGGCTGTATCGGTTCTTAGTTCTGCATTTTTTTAAAGGGGCATGCCTATCTAAGATGGTGAGGAAATGACTTTTAAAGAACTACCAGGCATCCTCGACTGACAGGATGAGGTCAATATCCTTCCAGGATACCCGGGCCAGGTCGATTAGAAAGGCCTGCTTGCAGAAGTGTTTTAGGGAGCGTTTGACAGTGAAGAGGGGTGGTCGTTTGACCGCGGACCCATAGCGGATACAGGCAATGAGGCAGTGATCGCTCAGATCCTGATTGAAAACAGCGGAGGTGTATTTGGAGGGCAAGTTGGTCAGGATAATATCTATGAGGGTGCCCATGTTTACAGATTTAGGGTTGTACCTGGTGGGTTCCTTGATGATTTGTTTGAGATTGAGGGCATCTAGTTTAGATTGTAGGACTACCGGGGTGTTAAGCATATCCCAGTTTAGGTCACCTAACAGAACAAACTCTGAAGCTAGATGGGGGGCAATAAATTCACAAATGGCTCTTACTGCAGTTGATTGCATCTCCTCCCCCTTTGGCCGTTCTATCTTGACGGAAATATTGTAGTTGGTGGCCGTCCTAAGCCGAGATTCAGACATGGCTAGGACATCAGGGTTGGCAGAGTGTGCTAAAGCAGTGAGTAAAACAAACTTAGGGAGGAGGCTTCTGATGTTGACATGAATGAAACCAAGGCTTTTTCGATCACAGAAGTCAACAAATGAGGGTGCCTGGGGACACGCGGGACCTGGGTTTACCTCCACATCACCCGAGGAACAGAGGAGGAGTAGGATGAGGGTACAACTAAAATCTATCAAAACTGGTCACCTAGAGCGTAAGCCCAGGCACTGAGTGATGAGGTCACTGCATGTGTGGGAGGTGGGTCAAATGAGTTATCAGAGGTATGATGACTGGAACTAGGGGCTCCATTGTAAACTAAAACAATGATAACTAACCTAAACAACAGTATACACGGCATATTGACATTTGAGAGAGACATGAAGCGAAGCATAAAGCAATCACAGGTGTTGATTGGGAGAGCTAGCTAAGACAACAACGGGTAAGACAACAACAGCTATCAGCTAAAACAACAACAGGTAAAATGGCGATGAATGGGCAGAGAGGGTCGGTTAACTACACATAGAGCCTGAGCTTGCGGCTGGGGCCGACAGATAAACAAGAAATAAACAGAATGGAGTACCGTGATAAATGGACAGTCCAGCAGGCATCAGCTATGTAGCCAAGTGATCATAAGGTCCAGGGGGCAGCAATAGATGGAACAGGGAATCCGCAGAGAAGTCGCTACTACTCTAGCATGCGGGCGACACAGCGTTTAAAGTTAGCAGTCAGGGGCTAGCAGTAACACACCTATAAAATCTACTAATGATCTATGTAGTAGTAGTAACAATAGTAACTACATCATCCACTAAAACAGTAACTACATCATCCACTAAAACAGTAACTACATCATCCACTACAACAGTAACTACATCATCCACTACAACAGTCGTACCACAGATCTTTCTCTCCATCCACCACCACTAACCTCAGCAGTCGTACCACAGATCTTTCTCTCCATCCACCACCACTAACCTCAGCAGTCGTACCACAGATCTTTCTCTCCATCCACCACCACTGACCTCAGCAGTCGTACCACAGATCTTTCTCTCCATCCACCACCACTAACCTCAGCAGTCGTACCACAGATCTTTCTCTCCATCCACCACCACTAACCTCAGCAGTCGTACCACAGATCTTTCTCTCCATCCACCACCACTAACCTCAGCAGTCGTACCACAGATCTTTCTCTCCATCCACCACCTCTAACCTCAGCAGTCGTACCACAGATCTTTCTCTCCATCCACCACCACTAACCTCAGCAGTCGTACCACAGATCTTTCTCTCCATCCACCACCACTAACCTCAGCAGTCGTACCACAGATCTTTCTCTCCATCCACCACCACTAACCTCAGCAGTCGTACCACAGATCTTTCTCTCCATCCACCACCACTAACCTCAGCAGTCGTACCACAGATCTTTCTCTCCATCCACCACCACTAACCTCAGCAGTCGTACCACAGATCTTTCTCTCCATCCAACACCACTAACCTCAGCAGTCGTACCACAGATCTTTCTCTCCATCCAACACCACTAACCTCAGCAGTCGTACCACAGATCTTTCTCTCCATCCAACACCACTAACCTCAGCAGTCGTACCACAGGAGGACATGATCTGTTGATTATTATTTCTTACCCGGTGAATCAGACCTGTCAATCCAGTCTCAACCGCATCCCAAATGGCACCCTATTCCTTATGGGCTGTGGTCAAAATTAGTGCACTTCATAAGGAATAGAATACCATTTGGAACACACTTTCAGTTTCACACACGACTAGGAAGCGGCGGCCATGTTTGTTTTGTTTAAATCAATTCAGAGCATATGTGAGACAGCTGTTCAGAATTGGAACTGAACCTGAGCCGTCAGAGGTCACTTACACTCCCCTTGGCAACCATTCAGTTGGCAGGGAGGAACACTGAGAGAAACACACACACACACACACAACACACACACACGCACAACACACACATACATACCCACACACACATACATACCCACACACACATACATACATACCCACACACACACATACATACCCACACACACATACATACCCACACACACGCACAACACACACATACATACATACCCACACACACATACATTCCCACACACACACATACGCACACACACGCACCACACACACATACATACCCACACACACATACATACCCACACACACATACATACCCACAACACACGCACACATACATACCCACACACACATACATACCCACACACACATACATACCCACACACACATACATACCCACAACACACGCACACATACATACCCACACACACATACATACCCACACACACATACATACCCACACACACGCACACACACGCACCACACACACATACATACCCACAACACACGCACACATACATACCCACACACACACACACACACACACACACACACACACACACACACACACACACACACATACATACCACACACACACAACACAACACATACATACCCACACACACACGCACAACACACACATACATACCCACACACACACACACACACACACACACACACACACACACACACACACACACACACACACACACACACACACACACACACACACACACATACATACCCACACACACAAGCACAACACACACACACACACACACACACACACACACACACACACACACACACACACACACACACACACACACACACAAGCACAACACACACACACATACCCACACACACACACACACACACACACACACACACACAAGCACAACACACACAACACATACCCACACACACAAGCACAACACACACACACACACACACGCACACACACTGCTAGGCTAATCAATACAAATAACAAACCAGCTAGAGTTTGAGGCAGGCGGTTCGACATGTAGAAAGATACAACACAAAGGTTGGGTTCTGCACGCTGTAGAATACTACAGTACTCATAGCTCATTGTGTTCTGGTCCAGCCAGGGTATTCAGTTCTACAGTATAGTACAGTATAGTACAGTATAGTACAGTACAGTACTCATAGCTCATTGTGTTCTGGTCCAGCCAGGGTATTCAGTGCTACAGTATAGTACAGTACTCATAGCTCATTGTGTTATAGTCCAGCCAGGGTATTCAGTGCTACAGTATAGTACAGTATAGTACAGTACAGTACAGTATAGTACAGTACTCATAGCTCATTGTGTTATAGTCCAGCCAGGGTATTCAGTGCTACAGTATAGTACAGTACAGTACTCATAGCTCATTGTGTTATAGTCCAGCCAGGGTATTCAGTGCTACAGTATAGTACAGTATAGTATAGTACAGTACAGTATAGTACTCATAGCTCATTGTGTTCTGGTCCAGCCAGGGTATTCAGTGCTACACTATAGTACAGTATAGTACAGTATTGTACAGTATTGTACAGTACAGTATACTACAGTACAGTACAGTACTCATAGCTTATTGTGTTCTGGTCCAGCCAGGGTATTATGTGCTACAGTATAGTACAGTATAGTACAGTATTGTACAGTACAGTATACTACAGTACAGTACAGTACTCATAGCTCATTGTGTTATGGTCCAGCCAGGGTACTCAGTGCTACAGTATAGTACAGTATAGTACAGTATAGTACAGTACAGTACAGTACTCATAGCTCATTGTGTTATAGTCCAGCCAGGGTATTCTGTGCTACAGTATAGTACAGTATAGTATAGTACAGTACAGTATAGTACAGTATAGTATAGTGCAGTATAGTACAGTACTCATAGCTCATTGTGTTATGGTCCAGCCAGGGTATTCTGTGCTACAGTATAGTACAGTATAGTACAGTATAGTACAGTACTCATAGCTCATTGTGTTATGGTCCAGCCAGGGTATTCTGTGCTACAGTATAGTACAGTATAGTACAGTATAGTACAGTATAGTACAGTACAGTACAGTACTCATAGCTCATTGTGTTATAGTCCAGCCAGGGTATTCTGTGCTACAGTATAGTACAGTATAGTACAGTATAGTATAGTACAGTACAGTATAGTACAGTATAGTACAGTATAGTACAGTACTCATAGCTAATTGTGTTATAGTCCAGCCAGGGTATTCTGTGCTACAGTATAGTACAGTACTCATAGCTAATTGTGTTATAGTCCAGCCAGGGTATTCTGTGCTACAGTATAGTACAGTATAGTACAGTATAGTATAGTACAGTACAGTATAGTACAGTATAGTACAGTACTCATAGCTCATTGTGTTATAGTCCAGCCAGGGTATTCTGTGCTACAGTATAGTACAGAGGGTGTATTTTGAAATAGCCATTTATTTGAGTTATCATCCAAACTCCATGTCATTCATGTCATGAAAAACACATTTAGCTTGACAATGACAGCAACGGAGTTGGCAAGAGCACAACCATATGTGGGACTAGTTTGAAGTGCCTCAGAGATGTAGGCTACTCTGTTGAGGCTAGGGAACTCCTTCTGCCCCCCTAGCCCCAACAGGCTAGCCTATGAAGCAGAATGGTGAAAAGACTATAAGAGAACATGAGTCATGGTGGAAATAAATACAGCAGTTGGCGATGATTAACTATTAACTGGCTTTAACTTGGGCTACCACTGTTCATAAAGCTGATTAGTGGCCATTAACTGGCTTTAACTTGGGCTACCACTGTTCATAAAGCTGATTAGTGGCCATTAACTTTTTAAGGCTAGGGGGCAGTATTCGCTAAATTCGGATGACTTGAAGTGCCCAAAGTAAACTGCTTGTTACTCAGGCCCAGGATATGCAGGATATGCATATGCCTGGTAGTATTGGATAGAGAACACTCTAAAGTTTCTAAAACCGTTAAAATAATATGTGTGAGTATAACAGAACTGATTTGGCAGGCGAAACCCCGAGGACAATCCATCCAGGAGTTTTTTGTTGTTGAGGTCATTGGACTTTTCAATGCTTTTCTATGGGAAAGCCTAATTATTAATAAGACCCAGATTACAGTTCCTATGACTTCCACTAGGTGTCAACAGTCTTTGGAAATTGTTCGATGTTCTTTTTTGAAAAATGAAGAAGTATTCGTATTCTTTCTAAGTGTCACTCAGAAGGACTCCAGTCTTTTGGTGTGTGTGAATGACTGCGCGCTCCTCATTGTTTTTCTCCGGTATTGAGAACAGTTCATTCTGTCTTAAATTTGACAGATTATTTACATATTAGGGTACCTGAGGTTGGATTAGAAACATTGTTTGAAATGTTTGGCCCAAGTTTACAGGTACATATTTAGATGACTTTGGAGGCATGTTGGGCGAGTTGGAACAGGTGTATTTCTGAATCAAACGAACAAAATAAAACAGACATTTTTGGGATATTAAGAAGGACTTGATCAAACAAAACGACCATTAACTGTGTAACTGGGACCCTTGGGATTGCAAAAAAAGATGAAGATCTTCAAAGGTAAGCAATTTATTTTATCGCTATTTCTGACTTTCGTGATGCATCTGCAAGGTTGGAAAATGTTTGTGACGTGCTCCGGCGAGGCTGCGCACTTGGTTATTTATCTCCAGTGTTGAATATAATATTTTCCGTCTTAAATTGTACCGTTAATTTACGTATTACGGTACCTTAGGAACGTTGTTTGACTTGTTTGGACCAAGTTTATTGGTACCGTTTGGGATTCATTTTGTGTGCATTTTGAACGAGAGGAAACCGGTGGATTACGGAGTCCAGCGCGCCAACTACTCTGACTTTTTGGGGATTTAAAGAAGGACTTTATTGAACAAAAAGGGTCATTTGTTGTGTAGCTGGGAGCCTTGTGATTGCAACCAGATGAAGATCTTCAAAGGTAATTGATTTATTTTATCGCTGTTTCTGACTTTCGTGACTCCTCTGCTGGTTTGGAAAATGTTTTTAATGCTTTTGTATGCGGGACACTTGTATTTTATAATCTAGTAATCATTAGAACTGTAGAAGTTATAATCTAGTACTCATTATATCAGGACCTGTAGACTTTATAGTTTAGTACTCATTATGTCAGGACCTGTATACTTTATAATCTAGAACTCAATAGACCTGTAGACTTTATAATCTAGTACTCATTAGACCTGTAGACTTTATAATCTAATACTCATTAGACCTGTAGACTTTATAATCTAGTACTAATTATATCAGGACCTGTAGACTTTATAATCTAGTACTCATTATATCAGGACCTATATTCTTTATAATCTAGTACTCATTATATCAGGACCTATATACTTATAATCTTGTCCTCATTATATCAGGACCTGTAGACTTTATAATCTAGTACTCATTAGACCTGTAGACTTTATAATCTAGTACTCATTAGACCTGTAGACTATATAATCTAGTACTCATTAGACCTGTAGACTATATAATCTAATACTCATTAGACCTGAAGACTATATAATCTATTACTCATTAGACCTGAAGACTTTATAATCTAGTACTCATTATATCAGGACCTGTAGACTTTATAATCTAGTACTCATTAGACCTGTAGACTTTATAATCTAGTACTCATTAGACCTGTAGACTATATAATCTAGTACTCATTAGACCTGTAGACTATATAATCTAATACTCATTAGACCTGAAGACTATATAATCTATTACTCATTAGACCTGAAGACTTTATAATCTAGTACTCATTATATCAGGACCTGTAGACTTTATAATCCAATACTCATTAGACCTGTAGACTTTATAATCTAGTACTCATTATATCAGGACCTATATTCTTTAATCTAGTACTCATTATAGAGTCTACAGGTCCTGATATAATCTAGTACTCATTATATCAGGACCTGTAGACTCTATAATCTAGTACTCATTAGACCTGTAGACTTTATAATCTAGTACTCATTAGACCTGAAGACTTTATAATATAATACTCATTAGACCTGTAGACTCTATAATCTACTACTCATAAGATTTGTAGACTATATAAACTAGTACTCATAAGACCTGTAGACTCTATAATCTACTACTCATTATATTTGTAGACTCTATAATCTAGTACTCATTAGACCTGTAGACTATATAATCTAGTACTCATTAGACCTGTAGACTTTATAATCTAGTACTCATGAGACCTGTAGACTTTATAATCTAGTACTCATTAGACCTGTAGACTTTATAATCTAGAACTCATTAGACCTGTAGACTTTATAATCTAGTACTCATTATATCAGGACCTGTAGAGTTTATAATCTAGTACTCATTAGACCTGTAGACTATATAATCTAGTACTCATTAGACCTGAAGACTTTGTAATCTAGTACTCATTATATCAGGACCTGTAGACTTTATAATCTAATACTCATTGGACCTGTAGACTTTATAATCTAATACTCATTAGACCTGTAGACTTTATAATCTAGTATTCATTAGACCTGTAGACTCTATAATCTAGTACTCATTAGACCTGAAGACTATATAATCTAGTACTCATTTTATCAGGACTTTTAGAGTTTATAATCTAGTACTCATTAGACCTGTAGAGTTTATAATCTAGTACTCATTAGACCTGTAGACTCTATAATCTAGTACTCATTAGACCTTAAAACAATAAAATCTAGTACTCATTATATCAGGACCTGTAGAGTTTATAATCTAGTACTCATTAGACCTGTAGACTCTATAATCTAGTACTCATTTTATCAGGACCTGTAGAGTTTATAATCTAGTACTCATTAGACCTGTAGACTCTATAATCTAGTACTCATTTTTTCAGGACCTGTAGACTTTATAATCTAGTACTCATTAGACCTGTAGACTATATAATCTATTACTCATTAGACCTGTAGACTTTATAATCTAGTACTCATTAGACCTGTAGACTTTATAATCTAGTACTCATTAGACCTGAAGACTATATAATCTAATACTCATTAGACCTGAAGACTATATAATCTAGTACTCATTAGACCTGTAGACTATATAATCTAGTACTCATTATACCTGTAGACTTTATAATCTAGTACTCATTATATCAGGACCTGTAGAGTTTATAATCTAGTACTCATTAGACCTGTAGTCTATATAATCTAGTACTCATTAGACCTGTAGAATATATCATCTAGTACTCATTATACCTGTAGACTATATCATCTAGTACTCATTATATCAGGACCTGTAGACTTTATAATCTAGTACTCATTATATCAGGACCTGTAGACTTTATAATCTAGTACTCATTAGACCTGTAGACTATATCATCTAGTACTCATTATATCAGGACCTGTAGACTTTATAATCTAGTACTCATTAGACCTGTAGACTATATAATCTAGTACTCATTAGACCTGAAGACTTTGTAATCTAGTACTCATTATATCAGGACCTGTAGACTTTATAATCTAATACTCATTGGACCTGTAGACTTTATAATCTAATACTCATTAGACCTGTAGACTTTATAATCTAGTATTCATTAGACCTGTAGACTCTATAATCTAGTACTCATTAGACCTGAAGACTATATAATCTAGTACTCATTTTATCAGGACTTTTAGAGTTTATAATCTAGTACTCATTAGACCTGTAGAGTTTATAATCTAGTACTCATTAGACCTGTAGACTCTATAATCTAGTACTCATTAGACCTTAAAACAATAAAATCTAGTACTCATTATATCAGGACCTGTAGAGTTTATAATCTAGTACTCATTAGACCTGTAGACTATATCATCTAGTACTCATTATATCAGGACCTGTAGACTTTATAATCTAGTACTCATTAGACCTGTAGACTCTATAATCTAGTACTCATTTTATCAGGACCTGTAGAGTTTATAATCTAGTACTCATTAGACCTGTAGACTCTATAATCTAGTACTCATTTTTTCAGGACCTATAGACTTTATAATCTAGTACTCATTAGACCTGTAGACTATATAATCTATTACTCATTAGACCTGTAGACTTTATAATCTAGTACTCATTAGACCTGTAGACTTTATAATCTAGTACTCATTAGACCTGAAGACTATATAATCTAATACTCATTAGACCTGAAGACTATATAATCTAGTACTCATTAGACCTGTAGACTATATAATCTAGTACTCATTATACCTGTAGACTTTATAATCTAGTACTCATTATATCAGGACCTGTAGAGTTTATAATCTAGTACTCATTAGACCTGTAGACTATATAATCTAGTACTCATTAGACCTGTAGACTATATCATCTAGTACTCATTATACCTGTAGACTATATCATCTAGTACTCATTATATCAGGACCTGTAGACTTTATAATCTAGTACTCATTAGACCTGTAGACTATATCATCTAGTACTCATTATATCAGGACCTGTAGACTTTATAATCTAGTACTCATTAGACCTGAAGACTTTATAATCTAGTACTCATTAGACCTGAAGACTTTATAATCTAGTACTCATTAGACCTGAAGACTATATAATCTAGTACGCATTATATCAGGACCTGTAGACTATATAATCTAGTACTCATTATATCAGGACCTGTAGACTCTATAATCTAGTACTCATTATATCAGGACCTGTAGACTATATAATCTAGTACTCATTATATCAGGACCTGTAGACTTTGTAATCTAATACTCATTAGACCTGTAGACTATATAATCTAGTACTCATTATATCAAGGCTACCTGCTCCCCCCAACACTCCAACCACTAGGCTACCTGCTCCCCCCAACACTCCAACCACTAGGCTACCTGCTCCCCCCAACACTCCAACCACTAGGCTACCTGCTCCCCCCAACACTCCAACCACTAGGCTACCTGCTCCCCCCAACACTCCAACCGCTAGGGTACCTGCTCCCCCCAACACTCCAACCGCTAGGTACCTCCCCCCTACACTCCAACCACTATGCTACCTGCTCCCCCAACACTCCAACCGCTAGGTACCTCCCCCTACACTCCAACTGCTAGGCTACCTGCTCCCCCCTACACTCCAACCGCTAGGGTACCTCCCCCCCTACACTCCAACCGCTAGGGTACCTGCTCCCCCCTACACTCCAACCGCTAGGTACCTTCCCCCCCTACACTCCAACCGCTAGGCTACCTTCCCCCCTACTCTCCAACCACTAGGCTACCTGCCTCCCCTACACTCTAACCACTAGGCTACCTGCCTCCTCTACACTCTAACCACTAGGCTACCTGCCCCCCCCTACACTCCAACCACTAGGCTACCTGCCCCCCCTACACTCCAACCACTAGGCTACCTGCCCCCCATACACTCCAACCACTAGGCTACCTGACCCCCTACACTCCAATCACTAGGCTACCTGCTCCCTCCCTACACTCCAACCACTAGGCTACCTGACCCCCCTACACTCCAATCACTAGGCTACCTGCTCCTCCCTACACTCCAACCACTAGGCTACCTGCCCCCCCCCTACACTCCAACCACTGGGCTACCTGCCCCCCCTACACTCCAACTACTGGGCTACCTGCCCCCCACTCCAACCACTGGGCTACCTGCCCACCCCCCTACACTCCAACCACTGGGCTACCTGCCCCCCTACACTTCAACCACTGGGCTACCTGCGCTTCCCCCCTACACTCCAACCACTGGGCTACCTGCCCACCCCCCCCTACACTCCAACCACTGGGCTACCTGCCCACCCCCCTACACTCCAACCACTGGGCTACCTGCCCATCCCCCCCTACACTCCAACCACTGGGCTACCTGCCCACCCCCCCCTACACTCCAACAACTGGGGTACCTGCCCACCCCCCCCTACACTCCAACCACTAGGCTACCTGCCCCCCTACACTCCAACCACTGGGCTACCTGCCCCCACTCCAACCACTTGGCTACCTGCGCATCCCCCCCCCCTACACTCCAACCACTAGGCTACCTGCCCCTCCCCCCAACACTCTAACCACTAGGCTACATGTCCCCCTACACTCCAACCACTAGGCTACCTGCTCCCCCTACACTCTAACCACTAGGCTACCTGCCTCCTCTACACTCCAACCGCTAGGGTACCTTCCCCCCCTACACTCCAACCACTAGGCTACCTGCCCCCCCTACACTCTAACCACTAGGCTACCTGCCTCCTCTACACTCTAACCACTAGGCTACCTGCCCCCCTACACTCCAATCACTAGGCTACCTGCTCCTCCCTACACTCCAACCACCGGGCTACCTGCCCCCACTACACTCCAACCACTGGGCTACCTGCCCCCACTCAAACCACTGGGCTACCTGCCCCCCTACACTCCAACCACTGGGCTACCTGCCCCCCCCCCCTTCACTCCAACTACTGGGCTACCTGCCCCCACTCCAACCACTGGGCTACCTGCCCACCCCCCTACACTCCAACCACTGGGCTACCTGCCCCCCTACACTTCAACCACTGGGCTACCTGCGCTTCCCCCCTACACTCCAACCACTGGGCTACCTGCCCACCCCCCCCTACACTCCAACCACTGGGCTACCTGCCCACCCCCCCCTACACTCCAACCACTGGGCTACCTGCCCATCCCCCCTACACTCCAACCACTGGGCTACCACTCCAACAACTGCCCCCCCCCTACACTCCAACCACTGGGCTACCTGCCCCCCTACACTCCAACCACTGGGCTACCTGCCCCCCTACACTCCAACCACTGGGCCTGCCCCCCCCCCCTACACTCCAACCACTGGGCTACCTGCCCACCCCCCTACACTCCAACCACTGGGCCCTGCCCCCCCCCCTACACTCCAACCACTGGGCCACCTTCCCATCCCCCTACACTCCAACCACTGGGCTACCTGCCCATCCCCCTCCCCTACACTCCAACCACTGGGCTACCTGCCCATCCCCCCTACACTCCAACCACTGGGGTACCTGCCCATCCCCCTACACTCCAACCACTGGGCTACCTGCCCATCCCCCCCTACACTCCAACCACTGGGGTACCTGCCCCCACTCCAACCACTGGGCTACCTGCCCCCCCCCACACTCCAACCACTGGGCTACCTGCCCATCCCCCCTACACTCCAACCACTGGGCTACCTGCCCATCCCCCCCACTCCAACCACTGGGCTACCACCCCCCTACACTCCAACCACTGGGCTACCTGCCCATCCCCCCCCTACACTCCAACCACTGGGCTACCTGCCCCCCCTACACTCCAACCACTGGGCCTACCTGCCCATCCCCCCTCACTCCAACCACTGGGCTACCTGCCCATCCCCCCTACACTCCAACCACTGGGCTACCTGCCCATCCCCCCTACACTCCAACCACTGGGCTACCTGCCCATCCCCCTACACTCCAACCACTGGGCTACCTGCCCATCCCCCCCCTACACTCCAACCACTGGGCTACCTGCCCATCCCCCCCTACACTCCAACCACTGGGCTACCTGCCCATCCCCCCTACACTCCAACCACTGGGCTACCTGCCCATCCCCCCCCCTACTCTCCAACCACTGGGCTACCTGCCCCCCTACACTCCAACCACTGGGCTACCTGCCCCACTCCTACCTGCCCATCCCCCCCTACACTCCAACCACTGGGCTACCTGCCCATCCCCCCTACACTCCAACCACTGGGCTACCTGCCCACCCCCCTCCAACCACTGGGCTACCTGCCCACCCCCCTCCAACCACTGGGCTACCTGCCCCCCCCTAACCACTGGGCAACCACTGGGCTACCTGCCCCCACTCCAACCACTGGGGTACCTGCCCATCCCCCCCTACACTCCAACCACTGGGCTACCTGCCCATCCCCCCCCCCTACACTCCAACCACTGGGCTACCTGCCCATCCCTCCCCCTACACTCCAACCACTGGGCTACCTGCCCATCCCCCCTACACTCCAACCACTGGGCTACCTGCCCATCCCCCCTACACTCCAACCACTGGGCTACCTGCCCACCCCCCCTACACTCCAACCACTGGGCTACCTGCCCACCCCCCTCCAACCACTGGGCTACCTGCCCATCCCCCCCTACACTCCAACCACTGGGCTACCTGCCCATCCCCCCCCCTACACTCCAACCACTGGGCTACCTGCCCACCCCTCCTCCAACCACTGGGCTACCTGCCCACCCCCTCCAACCACTGGGGTACCTGCCCCCCACTCCAACCACTGGGCTACCTGCCCACCCCCCTCCAACCACTGGGGTACCTGCCCCCACTCCAACCACTGGGGTACCTGCCCATCCCCCCTACACTCCAACCACTGGGCTACCTGCCCACCCCCCTCCAACCACTGGGGTACCTGCCCCCACTCTAACCACTAGGCTACCCTGCCGCCTCTACACTCTAACCACTAGGCTACCCTGCCGCCTCTACACTCTAACCACTAGGCTACCCTGCCTCCTCTACACTCTAACCACTAGGCTACCCTGCCACCTCTACACTCTAACCACTAGGCTACCCTGCCACCTCTACACTCTAACCACTAGGCTACCCTGCCGCCTCTACACTCTAACCACTAGGCTACCTGCCACCTCTACACTCTAACCACTAGGCTACCCTGCCACCTCTACACTCTAACCACTAGGCTACCTGCCACCCCTACACTCTAACCACTAGGCTACACTGCCACCTCTACACTCTAACCACTAGGCTACCCTGCCGCCTCTACACTCTAACCACTAGGCTACCCTGCCGCCTCTACACTCTAACCACTAGGCTACCTGCCTCCCCTACACTCTAACCACTAGGCTACCTGCCTCCTCTACACTCTAACCACTAGGCTACCTGCCGCCTCTACACTCTAACCACTAGGCTACCTGCCGCCTCTACACTCTAACCACTAGGCTACCCTGCCTCCTCTACACTCTAACCACTAGGCTACCCTGCCACCTCTACACTCTAACCACTAGGCTACCTGCCTCCTCTACACTCTAACCACTAGGCTACCCTGCCGCCTCTACACTCTAACCACTAGGCTACCCTGCCTCCTCTACACTCTAACCACTAGGCTACCTGCCACCTCTACACTCTAACCACTAGGCTACCCTGCCACCTCTACACTCTAATAATATAATAATAATATAATAATATATGCCATTTAGGAGACGCTTTTATCCAAAGCGACTTACAGTCATGTGTGCATACATTCTACGTATGGGTGGTCCCGGGGATCGAACCCACTACCCTGGCGTTACAAGCGCCATGCTCTACCAACTGAGCTACAGAAGGACCTCTAACCACTAGGCTACCTGCCACCTCTACACTCTAACCACTAGGCTACCCTGCTGTTAAAGACCAATGCCCGTAGGTGGTAAAATGCAAATGAAGGAGGACTTCTGCCCACAAACAGTTTAGCTGCTCATCAAGAACACCCATTTCAGTCCACTTCCAATCCATTAGCATGTGATGCTAACGGCTGCCACATCAATCAGACTGACAAAAAAGCACATTTCTTTGTTTCATTCAACAGGACAAATTAATTATAGATGTTGAGAAATAAGAAAGCATTTTGCTCTACTTAACATTAACCACACACACACACACACACACACACACACACACACACACACACACACACACACACACACACACACACACACACACACACACACACACACACACGCACGCACGCACGCACGCACGCACGCACGCACGCACGCACGCACGCACGCACGCACACGCACACACACACACAGGAGGACCAGTCAGGACAGAATTTTAAGCTGCACACAATCTTTTTTTGATAGATAATTATGCATGATGTGCTGTTTAAAGCAGGGCAACTTTAAAAATCTACAGGCCACCATTTAATAGCAGGTACATTTATGTCATTTTGATGTCATGGACACATCAATCGCAAACCCTTTTAAGTCAAAATTATAGACCCATTTTTTTTTTTTTTGGGGGAGTGGCTCACGTCACATACAGGACAAGGACAAAGTGGCCTAGCAGCATGGACACATGTCAGTTGGTGCCTGTGATCTACAGTTTCCCATCATAGGGTGCCAGTAGTGCACTATAAAAAGGGAGTAGGGTGCCAGTAGTGCACTATATAGGGAATAGTGTGCCAGTAGTGCACTATAAAGGGAGTAGGGTGCCAGTAGTGCACTATATAGGGAATAGTGTGCCAGTAGTGCACTATAAAGGGAGTAGGGTGCCAGTAGTGCACTATATAGGGAGTAGGATGCCAGTAGTGCACTATAAAGGTAGTAGGGTGCCTGTACTGCACTATAAAGGGAGTAGGGTGTCAGTAGTGGACTATATAGGGAATAGTGTGCCAGTAGTGCACTATAAAGGAAATAGGGTGCCAGTAGTGCACTATAAAGGGAGTAGGGTGCCAGTAGTGCACTATATAGGGAATAGGGTGCCAGTAGTGCACTATATAGGGAATAGGGTGCCAGTAGTGCACTATAAAGGAAATAGGGTGCCAGTAGTGCACTATAAAGGGAGTAGGGTGCCAGTAGTGCACTATATAGGGAATAGGGTGCCAGTAGTGCACTATAAAGGGAGTAGGGTGCCAGTAGTGTACTATAAAGGGAATAGGGTGCCAGTAGTGCACTATAAAGGGAGTAGGGTGCCAGTAGTGCATATAGGGAGTAGGGTGTCATTAGGGATACAGAGTCAAATGATTTGCTGCTCTCCCATGGGCGGCCCATTATGCTGCACAGCGGTAACTAATAGATGTAATCTCCTCATAATGTGTCTGGGTAATGCATTACTTACAATGGTGCCTGACATCGATATGGAGCACATTGACATGGCTTCAGAGGGGAAACTTCAATAAGTTCCAAGCTCATCTGCACGCAGCCCCAGGCAGCAATAAGGGCCCGATGCAATTAGAGGGAAACCACATGCAACACAGTGGACAAGGAGATATGTAAATGTTAAATGATGAAACAAAGACCAGCGATCCAGATGTATATGAGCATGTAGGCCTACTGATATAGCTCAGTAGCTCTATGTGAATTACAATCATATCTGGATATGTTTCTATCACTGGTCAGTTATTTACAAAGTGTTTAAGTAAAGCAAAATAGCAAATGTTGTAGGCTAATCCAGATGTGTAATATTAAAATATATGATCAATATTTTAATACCCTATAGGTTATAAATATACCATATTTTAATCTAGACAAATTCTCATCTATTTAACAGTTTGTTAATCTTTGCAAACCTAGTTCAGTTGCACAGAATCAGACGTTATTTTATTCCAAACAAACCAAAGATATTTTATGTGTCTCGACTTCCACCGAAGGTGGTTCCTCTTCCTGTTCAGGCGGTGCTCGGCGGTTCAGGCGGTGCTCGGCGGTTCAGGCGGTGCTCGGCGGTTCAGGCGGTGCTCGGCGGTTCAGGCGGTGCTCGGCGGTTAAGGCGGTGCTCGGCGGTTCAGGCGGTGCTCGGCGGTTCAGGTGGTGCTCGGCGGTCTTCGTCGCCGGCCTACTAGCTGCCACCGATCTATTGGGGGGTGTGTTATCTCTGATAGGGGTGTGTTATCTCTGATAGGGGTGTTTTCTCTGTTAGGGGTGTGTTATCTCTGTTAGGGGTGTGTTATCTCTGTTAGGGGTGTGTTAGCTCTGTTAAGGCTGTGTGTTAGCTCTGTTAGGGGTGTGTGTTAGCTCTGTTAGGGGTGTGTGTTATCTCTGTTAGGGGTGTGTGTTATCTCTGTTAGGGGTGTGTTATCTCTGTTAGAGGTGTGTGTTATCTCTGTTAGGGGTGTGTTATCTCTGTTAGGGGTGTGTTATCTCTGATAGGGGTGTGTTATCTCTGATAGGGGTGTTATCTCTGATAGGGGTGTGTTATCTCTGATAGGGGTGTTTTCTCTGTTAGGGGTGTGTGTTATCTCTGATAGGGGTGTTTTCTCTGTTAGGGGTGTGTGTTATCTCTGATAGGGCTGTTTTCTCTGTTAGGGGTGTGTTATCTCTGTTAGGGGTGTGTTATCTCTGTTAGGGGTGTGTTAGCTCTGTTAAGGCTGTGTGTTAGCTCTGTTAGGGGTGTGTGTTAGCTCTGTTAGGGGTGTGTGTTATCTCTGTTAGGGGTGTGTTATCTCTGTTAGGGGTGTGTGTTATCTCTGTTAGGGGTGTGTTATCTCTGTTAGAGGTGTGTGTTATCTCTGTTAGGGGTGTGTTATCTCTGTTAGGGGTGTGTTATCTCTGATAGGGGTGTGTTATCTCTGATAGGGGTGTTTTCTCTGTTAGGGGTGTGTGTTATCTCTGATAGGGGTGTTTTCTCTGTTAGGGGTGTGTGTTATCTCTGATAGGGGTGTTTTCTCTGTTAGGGGTGTGTTATCTCTGTTAGGGGTGTGTTAGCTCTGTTAGGGGGGTGTTATCTCTGTTAGGGGTGTGTTATCTCTGTTAGGGGTGTGTTATCTCTGTTAGGGGTGTGTGTTAGCTCTGTTAGGGGTGTGTGTTAGCTCTGTTAGGGGTGTGTTAGCTCTGTTAGGGGTGTGTTTTCTCTGTTAGGGGTGTGTTATCTCTGTTAGGGGTGTGTTATCTCTGTTAGGGGTGTGTTATCTCTGTTAGGGGTGTGTTAGCTCTGTTAAGGCTGTGTGTTAGCTCTGTTAGGGGTGTGTGTTAGCTCTGTTAGGGGTGTGTGTTATCTCTGTTAGGGGTGTGTGTTATCTCTGTTAGGGGTGTGTTATCTCTGTTAGAGGTGTGTGTTATCTCTGTTAGGGGTGTGTTAGCTCTGTTAGGGGTGTGTTAGCTCTGTTAGGGGTGTGTGTTAGCTCTGTTAGGGGTGGGTGTTATCTCTGTTAGGGGTGTGTGTTAGCTCTGTTAGGGGTGTGTTAGCTCTGCAGATGACTTCGTCAACCATTTTGAAAAGAAGGTCGACGACATCCGATCCTCGTTTGCTAAGTCAAACGACACCGCTGGTTCTGCTCACACTGCCCCACCCTATGCTCTGACCTCTTTCTCCCCTCTCTCTCCAGATGAAATCTCGCGTCTTGTGACGGCCGGCCGCCCAACAACCTGCCCGCTTGACCCTATCGCCTCCTCTCTTCTCCAGACCATTTCCGGAGACCTTCTCCCTTACCTCACCTCGCTCATCAACTCATCCCTGACCGCTGGCTACGTCCCTCCCGTCTTCAAGAGAGCGAGAGTTGCACCCCTTCTGAAAAAACCTACACTCGATCCCTCCGATGTCAACAACTACAGACCAGTATCCCTTCTCTCTTTTCTCTCCAAAACTCTTGAGCGTGCCGTCCTTGGCCAGCTCTACCGCTATCTCTCTCAGAATGACCTTCTTGATCCAAATCAGTCAGGTTTCAAGACTAGTCATTCAACTGAGACTGCTCTTCTCTCTGTATCACGGAGGCGCTCCGCACTGCTAAAGCTAACTCTCTCTCCTCTGCTCTCATCCTTCTAGACCTATCGGCTGCCTTCGATACTGTGAACCATCAGATCCTCCTCTCCACCCTCTCCGAGTTGGGCATCTCCGGCGCGGCCCACGCTTGGATTGCGTCCTACCTGACAGGTCGCTCCTACCAGGTGGCGTGGCGAGAATCTGTCTCCTCACCACGCGCTCTCACCACTGGTGTCCCCCAGGGCTCTGTTCTAGGCCCTCTCTTATTCTCGCTATACACCAAGTCACTTGGCTCTGTCATAACCTCACATGGTCTCTCCTATCATTGCTATGCAGACGACACACAATTAATCTTCTCCTTTCCCCTTCTGATGACCAGGTGGCGAATCGCATCTCTGCATGTCTGGCAGACATATCAGTGTGGATGACGGATCACCACCTCAAGCTGAACCTCAGCAAGACGGAGCTCCTCTTCCTCCCGGGGAAGGACTGCCCGTTCCATGATCTCGCCATCACGGTTGACAACTCCATTGTGTCCTCCTCCCAGAGCGCTAAGAACCTTGGCGTGATCCTGGACAACACCCTGACGTTCTCAACTAACATCAAGGCGGTGTCCCGTTCCTGTAGGTTCATGCTCTACAACATCCGCAGAGTACGACCCTGCCTCACACAGGAAGCGGCGCAGGTCCTAATCCAGGCACTTGTCATCTCCCGTCTTGATTACTGCAACTCGCTGTTGGCTGGGCTCCCTGCCTGTGCCATTAAACCCCTACAACTCACCCAGAACGCCGCAGCCCGTCTGGTGTTCAACCTTCCCAAGTTCTCGCACGTCACCCCGCTCCTCCGCTCTCTCCACTGGCTTCCAGTTGAAGCTCGCATCCGCTACAAGACCATGGTGCTTGCCTACGGAGCTGTGAGGGGAACGGCACCTCAGTACCTCCAGGCTCTGATCAGGCCCTACACCCAAACAAGGGCACTGCGTTCATCCACCTCTGGCCTGCTCGCCTCCCTACCACTGAGGAAGTACAGTTCCCGCTCAGCCCAGTCAAAACTGTTCGCTGCTCTGGCCCCCCAATGGTGGAACAAACTCCCTCACGACGCCAGGACAGCGGAGTCAATCACCACCTTCCGGAGACACCTGAAACCCCACCTCTTCAAGGAATACCTAGGATAGGGTAAGTAAGGGTAAGTAATCCTTCTCACCCCCCAAAAAAAAAAAAAGATTTAGATGCAAGCGGCTGTTCCACTGGATGCCATAAGGTGTATGCACCAATTTGTAAGTCGCTCTGGATAAGAGCGTCTGCTAAATGACTTAAATGTAATGTAATGGGTGTGTGTTGGCTCTGTTAGGGGTGTGTTAGCTCTGTTAGGGGTGTGTTATCTCTGTTAGGGGTGTGTTATCTCTGTTAGGGGTGTGTTATCTCTGTTAGGGGTGTGTGTTATCTCTGTTAGGGGTGTGTGTTAGCTCTGTTAGGGGTGTGTGTTAGCTCTGTTAGGGGTGTGTTATCTCTGTTAGGGGTGTGTGTTAGCTCTGTTAGGGGTGTGTTTTCTCTGTTAGGGGTGTGTGTTAGCTCTGTTAGGGGTGTGTGTTATCTCTGTTAGGGGTGTGTTATCTCTGTTAGAGGTGTGTGTTATCTCTGTTAGGGGTGTGTTAGCTCTGTTAGGGGTGTGTGTTAGCTCTGTTAGGGGTGTGTGTTAGCTCTGTTAGGGGTGTGTGTTAGCTCTGTTAGGGGTGTGTGTTAGCTCTGTTAGGGGTGTGTTATCTCTGTTAGGGGTGTGTGTTAGCTCTGTTAGGGGTGTGTTTTCTCTGTTAGGGGTGTGTGTTAGCTCTGTTAGGGGTGTGTGTTATCTCTGTTAGGGGTGTGTTATCTCTGTTAGAGGTGTGTGTTATCTCTGTTAGGGGGTGTGTTATCTCTGTTAGGGGTGTGTGTTAGCTCTGTTAGGGGTGTGTGTTAGCTCTGTTAGGGGTGTGTTATCTCTGTTAGGGGTGTGTGTTAGCTCTGTTAGGGGTGTGTTAGCTCTGTTAGGGGTGTGTTAGCTCTGTTAGGGGTGTGTTAGCTCTGTTAGGGGTGTGTGTTAGCTCTGTTAGGGGTGTGTTTTCTCTGTTAGGGGTGTGTGTTAGCTCTGTTAGGGTTGTGTGTTAGCTCTGTTAGGAGTGTGTTAGCTCTGTTAGGGGTGTGTGTTTTCTCTGTTAGGGGTGTGTGTTTTCTCTGTTAGGGGTGTGTGTTAGCTCTGTTAGGGGTGTGTTAGCTCTGATAGGGGTGTGTTAGCTCTGTTAGGGGTGTGTTAGCTCTGTTAGCGGTGTGTTTTCTCTGTTAGCGGTGTGTGTTAGCTCTGTTAGGGGTGTGTTTTCTCTGTTAGGGGTGTGTGTTAGCTCTGTTAGGGGGGTGTGTTATCTCTGTTAGGGGTCTGTTAGCTCTGTTAGGGGTGTGTTAGCTCTGTTAGGGGTGTGTTAGCTCTGTTAGGGGTGTGTTATCTCTGTTAGGGGTGTGTTATCTCTGTTAGGGGTGTGTTAGCTCTGTTAGGGGTGTGTTAGCAATGTTAAGGCTGTGTGTTAGCTCTGTTAGGGGTGTGTTAGCTCTGTTAGGGGTGTGTGTTAGCTCTGTTAGGGGTGTGTTTTCTCTGTTAGGGGTGTGTGTTATCTCTGTTAGGGGTGTGTTGTCTCTGTTAGGGGTGTGTTAGCTCTGTTAGGGGTGTGTGTTATCTCTGTTAGGGGTGTGTTATCTCTGTTAGGGGTGTGTGTTAGCTCTGTTAGGGGTGTGTGTTAGCTCTGTTAGGGGTGTGTTATCTCTGTTAGGGGTGTGTGTTAGCTCTGTTAGGGGTGTGTGTTAGCTCTGTTAGGGGTGTGTGTTAGCTCTGTTAGGGGTGTGTTATCTCTGTTAGGGGTGTGTGTTAGCTCTGTTAGGGGTGTGTTTTCTCTGTTAGGGGTGTGTGTTATCTCTGTTAGGGGTGTGTTATCTCTGTTAGAGGTGTGTGTTATCTCTGTTAGGGGTGTGTTATCTCTGTTAGGGGTGTGTGTTAGCTCTGTTAGGGGGGTGTGTTATCTCTGTTAGGGGGGTGTGTTATCTCTGTTAGGGGTGTGTGTTAGCTCTGTTAGGGGTGTGTTAGCTCTGTTAGGGGTGTGTTAGCTCTGTTAGGGGTGTGTGTTAGCTCTGTTAGGGGTGTGTGTTAGCTCTGTTAGGGGTGTGTGTTAGCTCTGTTAGGAGTGTGTTAGCTCTGTTAGGGGTGTGTGTTTTCTCTGTTAGGGGTGTGTGTTTTCTCTGTTAGGGGTGTGTGTTAGCTCTGTTAGGGGTGTGTTAGCTCTGATAGGGGTGTGTTAGCTCTGTTAGGGGTGTGTTAGCTCTGTTAGGGGTGTGTTTTCTCTGTTAGGGGTGTGTGTTAGCTCTGTTAGGGTGTGTTTTCTCTGTTAGGGGTGTGTGTTAGCTCTGTTAGGGGGGTGTGTTATCTCTGTTAGGGGGGTGTGTTATCTCTGTTAGGGGTCTGTTAGCTCTGTTAGGGGTGTGTTAGCTCTGTTAGGGGTGTGTTAGCTCTGTTAGGGGTGTGTTATCTCTGTTAGGGGTGTGTTAGCTCTGTTAGGGGTGTGTTAGCTCTGTTAGGGGTGTGTTAGCAATGTTAAGGCTGTGTGTTAGCTCTGTTAGGGGTGTATTAGCTCTGTTAGGGGTGTGTGTTAGCTCTGTTAGGGGTGTGTTTTCTCTGTTAGGGGTGTGTGTTAGCTCTGTTAGGGGTGTGTTATCTCTGTTAGGGGTGTGTTAGCTCTGTTAGGGGTGTGTGTTAGCTCTGTTAGGGGTGTGTTTTCTCTGTTAGGGGTGTGTGTTAGCTCTGTTAGGGGTGTGTTAGCTCTGTTAGGGGTGTGTGTTTTCTCTGTTAGGGGTGTGTTAGCTCTGTTAAGGCTGTGTGTTAGCTCTGTTAGGGGTGTGTGTTAGCTCTGTTAGGGGTGTGTTATCTCTGTTAGGGGTGTGTTCTCTCTGTTAGGGGTGTGTGTTAGCTCTGTTAGGGGTGTGTGTTTTCTCTGTTAGGGGTGTGTTAGCTCTGTTAAGGCTGTGTGTTAGCTCTGTTAGGGGTGTGTGTTAGCTATGTTAGGGGTGTGTTATCTCTGTTAGGGGTGTGTTATCTCTGTTAGGGGTGTGTTATCTCTGTTAGGGGTGTGTGTTATCTCTGTTAGGGGTGTGTGTTAGCTCTGTTAGGGGTGTGTGTTAGCTCTGTTAGGGGTGTGTTATCTCTGTTAGGGGTGTGTTAGCTCTGTTAGGGGTGTGTGTTATCTCTTTTAGGGGTGTGTTAGCTCTGTTAGGGGTGTGTTTTAGCTCTGTTAGGGGTGTGTTAGCTCTGTTAGGGGTGTGTTAGCTCTGTTAGATGTGTGTTAGCTCTGTTAGGGGTGTGTTAGCTCTGTTAGGTGTGTTAGCTCTGTTAAGGCTGTGTGTTAGCTCTGGGGGGGGTGAGAAGGATTACTTACCCTTACTTACCCTATCCTAGGTATTCCTTGAAGAGGTGGGGTTTCAGGTGTCTCCGGAAGGTGGTGATTGACTCCGCTGTCCTGGCGTCGTGAGGGAGTTTGTTCCACCATTGGGGGGCCAGAGCAGCGAACAGTTTTGACTGGGCTGAGCGGGAACTGTACTTCCTCAGTGGTAGGGAGGCGAGCAGGCCAGAGGTGGATGAACGCAGTGCCCTTGTTTGGGTGTAGGGCCTGATCAGAGCCTGGAGGTACTGAGGTGTGTTAGCTCTGTTAGGGGTGTGTTAGCTCTGTTAGGGGTGTGTGTTTTCTCTGTTAGGGGTGTGTTAGCTCTGTTAGGGTGTGTTAGCTCTGTTAGGGGTGTGTTAGCTCTGTTAGGGGTGTGTGTTTTCTCTGTTAGGGGTGTGTTTTCTCTGTTAGGGGTGTGTGTTTTCTCTGTTAGGGGTGTGTGTTAGCTCTGTTAGGGGTGTTTTAGCTCTGTTAGGGGTGTGTTAGCTCTGTTAGGGGTGTGTTAGCTCTGTTAGGGGTGTGTTATCTCTGTTAGGGGTGTGTTTTTTCTCTGTTAGGGGTGTGTGTTAGCTCTGTTAGGGGTGTTTTAGCTCTGTTAGGGGTGTGTTAGCTCTGTTAAGGCTGTGTGTTAGCTCTGTTAGGGGTGTGTGTTAGCTCTGTTAGGGGTGTGTGTTTTCTCTGTTAGGGGTGTGTTAGCTCTGTTAGGGGTGTGTGTTAGCTCTGTTAGGGGTGTGTGTTTTCTCTGTTAGGGGTGTGTTAGCTCTGTTAGGGGTGTGTGTTAGCTCTGTTAGGGGTGTGTGTTAGCTCTGTTAGGGGTGTGTGTT
Source organism: Oncorhynchus keta (assembly GCF_023373465.1). Taxonomy (NCBI): domain Eukaryota; kingdom Metazoa; phylum Chordata; class Actinopteri; order Salmoniformes; family Salmonidae; genus Oncorhynchus; species Oncorhynchus keta. The sequence continues at coordinate 8,797,318 of NC_068424.1, forward strand.
TTCTCTGTTAGGGTGTGTTAGCTCTGTTAGGGGTGTGTTAGCTCTGTTAGGGGTGTGTGTTTTCTCTGTTAGGGGTGTGTTAGCTCTGTTAGGGGTGTGTTAGCTCTGTTAAGGGTGTGTTTTCTCTGTTAGGGGTGTGTGTTAGCCCTGTTAAGGCTGTGTGTTAGCTCTGTTTGGGGTGTGTGTTTTCTCTGTTAGGGGTGTGTTAGCTCTGTTAGGGGTGTGTTAGCTCTGTTAGGGGTGTGTTTTCTCTGTTAGGGGTGTGTGTTAGCTCTGTTAGGGGTGTGTTAGCTCTGTTAGGGGTGTGTTAGCTCTGTTAGGGGTGTGTTAGCTCTGTTAGGGGTGTGTTTTCTCTGTTAGGGGTGTGTGTTAGCTCTGTTAGGGGTGTGTTAGCTCTGTTAGGGGTGTGTTTTCTCTGTTAGCTCTGTTAGGGGTGTGTGTTAGCTCTGTTAGGGGTGTGTTAGCTCTGTTAGGGGTGTCTGTTAGGGGTGTGTTAGCTCTGTTAGGGGTGTGTTAGCTCTGTTAGGGGTGTGTTTAGCTCTGTTAGGGGTGTGTGTTAGCTCTGTTAGGGGTGTGTTAGCTCTGTTAGGGGTGTGATAGCTCTGTTAGGGGTGTGTTAACTCTGTTAGGGGTGTGTTTTCTCTGTTAGGGGTGTGTTTTCTCTGTTAGGGGTGTGTTAGCTCTGTTAGGGGTGTGTTAGCTCTGTTAGGGGTGTGTTAGCTCTGTTAGGGGTGTGTTAGCTCTGTTAGGGGGTGTGTTAGCTCTGTTAGGGGTGTGTGTTAGCTCTGTTAGGGGTGTGTTAGCTCTGTTAGGGGTGTGTTAGCTCTGTTAGGGGGTGTGTTAGCTCTGTTAGGGGTGTGTGTTAGCTCTGTTAGGGGTGTGTTAGCTCTGTTAGGGGTGTGTTAGCTCTGTTAGGGGGTGTGTTAGCTCTGTTAGGGGTGTGTGTTAGCTCTGTTAGGGGTGTGTGTTTTCTCTGTTAGGGGTGTGTTAGCTCTGTTAGGGGTGTGTTAGCTCTGTTAGGGGTGTGTTAGCTCTGTTAGGGGTGTGTTTTCTCTGTTAGGGGTGTGTGTTAGCTCTGTTAGGGGTGTGTTAGCTCTGTTAGGGGTGTGTTAGCTCTGTTAGGGGTGTGTTAGCTCTGTTAGGGGTGTGTGTTAGCTCTGTTAGGGGTGTGTTAGCTCTGTTAGGGGTGTGTTAGCTCTGTTAGGGGTGTGTTAGCTCTGTTAGGGGTGTGTGTTAGCTCTGTTAGGGGTGTGTGTTAGCTATGTTAGGGGTGTGTTAGCTCTGTTGGGGGTGTGTGTTAGCTCTGTTAGGGGTGTGTTAGCTCGGTTAGGGGTGTGTTAGCTCTGTTAGGGGGTGTGTTAGCTCTGTTAGGGGTGTGTTAGCTCTGTTAGGGGTGTGTTAGCTCTGTTAGGGGTGTGTTAGCTCTGTTAGGGGTGTGTTAGCTCTGTTAGGGGTGTGTTATCTCTGTTAGGGGTGTGTTTTTTCTCTGTTAGGGGTGTGTGTTAGCTCTGTTAGGGGTGTTTTAGCTCTGTTAGGGGTGTGTTAGCTCTGTTAGGGAGGTGTGTTAGCTCTGTTAGGGAGGTGTGTTAGCTCTGTTAGGGGTGTGTTTTCTCTGTTAGGGGTGTGTGTTAGCTCTGTTAGGGGTGTGTTAGCTCTGTTAGGGGTGTGTTAGCTCTGTTAGGGGTGTGTTTTCTCTGTTAGGGGTGTGTTAGCTCTGTTAGGGGTGTTTTAGCTCTGTTAGGGGTGTGTTAGCTCTGTTAGGGGTGTGTTAGCTCTGTTAGGGGTGTGTTAGCTCTGTTAGGGGTGTGTGTTAGCTCTGTTAGGGGTGTGTGTTTTCTCTGTTAGGGGTGTGTTAGCTCTGTTAGGGGTGTGTTAGCTCTTTTAGGGGCGGGTGTTAGCTCTGTTAGGGGTGGGTGTTAGCTCTGTTAGGGGTGTGTGTTAGCTCTGTTAGGGGTGTGTGTTAGCTCTGTTAGGGGTGTGTGTTAGCTCTGTTAGGGGTGTGTGTTAGCTCTGTTCGGGGGGTGTGTTAGCTCTGTTAGGGGTGGGTGTTAGCTCTGTTAGGGGTGCTTGTTTGCGCAACAGGGTTTTTTCCTCACAGTCGTTGTACCGTGGGTACTGTATTTAGGAGTAGAGGTTTCTCCTCAGTGTGTTCCGTGAGTTTCCCTGCCTGTTGTTGGTGGGTTGGGACTGTGCCAACTGGATTTCCTTGCTCTCCTGACTCCTGCCTCTTGTTAGGAGGCACCTCCTGACTCCTGACTCCTACCTCTTCTTAGGAGGCACCTCCTAACTCCTGACTCCTGACTCCTACCTCTTCTTCAGAGGCACCTCCTGACTCCTGACTCCTACCTCTTCTTCGGAGGCACCTCCTGACTCCTGACTCCTGCTCCTACCTCTTCTTAGGAGGCACATTATGGTCCCCCGGACACAGATTAAGTCTGGTGGGAGGGGTTGAATGGAGCTGAAGGGTGGGATTAATAACAAGATATCCAATGTTGTCACGGGGTTATCAATGGGGTTATGGTATTGTCTAGGTAAATGTCGGTCTATGGTGGCCTGAATTGGTACCCAATCAAAGGCAGCTGTTTATCGTTGTCTCTGATTGGGGCCCTCGGAGTGTGGTGTCAGGAAAATAACCTCACACTCAACGTCAACAAAACTAAGGAGATGATTGTGGACTTCAGAAACAGCAGAGGGAACACCCCCCTATCCACATCGATGGAACAGTAGTGGAGAGGGTAGAAAGTTTTAAGTTCCTCGGCGTACACATCACAGACAAACTGAATTGGTCCACCCACACAGACAGCATTGTGAAGAAGGCGCAGCAGCGCCTCTTCAACCTCAGTAGGCTGAAGAAATTCGGCTTGTCACGAAAAGCACTCAAAAACTTCTACAGATGGACAATCGAGAGCATCCTGTCGGGCTGTATCACCGCCTGGTACGGCAACTGCTCTGCCCACAACCGTAAGGCTCTCCAGAGGGTAGTGAGGTCTGCACAACGCATCACCAGGGGCAAACTACCTGCCCTCCAGGACACCTACATCACCCGATGTTACAGGAAGGCCATAAAGATCATCAAGGACAACAACCACCCGAGCCACTGCCTGTTCACCCCGCTATCATCCAGAAGGCGAGGTCAGTACAGGTGCATCAATGCTGGGACCTCAAGGCCATCAGACTGTTAAACAGCCACCACTAACATTGAGTGGCTGCTGCCAACACACTGACACTGACACTGACTCAACTCCAGCCACTTTAATCATGGGAATTGATGGGAAATGATGTAAATATATCACTAGCCACTTTAAACAATGCTACTTCATATAATGTTTACATACCCTACATTATTTATCTCATATGTATACGTATATACTGTACTCTATATCATCTACAGCATCCTTATGTAATACATGTATCACTAGCCACTTTAACTATGCCACTTTGTTTACATACTCATCTCATATGTATATACTGTACTCGATACCATCTACTGCATCTTGCCTATGCCACTCTGTACCATCACTCATTCATATATCTTTATATACATATTCTTTATCCCTTTACACTTGTGTGTAGAAGGTAGTAGTTTTGGAATTGTTAGTTAGATTACTCGTTGGTTATTACTGCATTGTCGGAATTAGAAGCAAAAGCATTTCGCTACACTCGCATTAACATCTGCTAACCATGTGTATGAGGACCATTAACATCTGCTAACCATGTGTATGAGGACCATTAACATCTGCTAACCATGTGTATGAGGACCATTAACATCTGCTAACCATGTGTACGTGACAAATACAATTTGATTTAATTTTTGATTTGATTTTTTTTAGGTTGCCATTTTTCCATTTTGGTTTTGTGGGTTATTGTCTAGTTGAATGTCAGCACCAGTTGCTTCGTTTTGTTGTTTTGTTTAGTTTGTTGAAGTGTTCTTCGTTTAAATAAAGAAGTCCGATCCAATCGCGCTGCGCTCCTCGTTAAGACGCACGTGACACCTGGTCAAAGACTAAAAATAACTTTCAATGGATATTCTCAATTGAACTGGCTTTTAAGTCCTGGACCAGGTTTCATCTCTCTCTGGGAAATCGCCCCTAAATCTGTCTCTCTTCCAGACTAGAAAAGGGGATTGTTGGTTGATAAATGTTCATGTCTGCAGCAGGAGAGTCTGGTAGTTGTGGACAGGAGAGAGGAGGCTCATACCAATACATTTCTACAGAAACATGGACTAGTTAGCCTAAAAAGTGTGTCACTGTGGTTAGTAATGCCCTACTCACTATTTCTGAATCTAATTTACCTAGCCGTTTCCAGACAATGCTGTAATGAGTGGAAGTGCATTTTGAATGTTTTGTATGTAAGTCCTGCCTATTGGTCAATTCCACAAATACTCATCACTGATTGGAGGACTATATTGTCAGTTACGTGAAACACCAGAACATAATAAGTGGGGACATGATCTCAGTGGGTGTGATGCATTTTAGGGAGAATTTGAGGCAAAGTACAGCAAAACTGTCAATTACAGTGCATTCGGAAAGTATTCAGACCCCTTGACTTATTCCAAATGTTGTTACTTTACAGCCTCATACTAAAATTGATTAACTCGTTTTTCTCCTCATCAATCTACACACACCTGTACTGGAGAGTTTTTCCCATTCTTTCTTGCAGATCCTCTCAATCTCTGTCAGGTTGTATGGCGAGAGTTGCTGCCCAGCTATTTTCAGGTCTCTCCAGAGATGTTCGATCAGGTTCAAGTCCGGGCTCCGTTTGCACAGCAACTCACTGCCTTCCTGAAGACAAATAATGTGTACAAAGCGCTTCAGTCTGGTTTTAGACCACATAATAGCACTGAAACTGCACTCGTTAAGGTGGTAAAGGACCTTTAAATGGCATAAGACAGAGGCTCTGCATCTGTCCTCGTGCTCCTAGACCTTAGTGCTGCTTTTGATACCATCGATCACCACATTCTTTTGGAGAGATTGGAAACCCTAATTGGTCGACACAGACAAGTTCTGGCCTGGTTTAGATCTAATCTGTTGGAAAGATATGTTTGTCTCTGTGGATGGTTTGTCCTCTGAAAAATCGGCGTTCCACAAGGTTCCGTTTTAGGACCTTTTGTTTTCACTTCATGTTCTACTTCTTGGTGATGTCATTCGGAAATGCATTGTCAACTTTCACTGCTATGTGGATGACACACAGCTGAACATTTTGATGAAACATGATGAATCCCCAAAATTGCCCTCCCTGGAAGCCTGTGTTTCAGACATAAGGAAGTGGATGGTAACAAATGTTTTACTTTTAAACTCGGACAAAACATAAATTATATTTCTAGGTCCCAAGAAACAAAGAGATCTTCTGTTGAATGTGACAATTCATCTTTATGGTTGAACAGTCATCTCAAATAAAACTGTGAAGGACCTCAGTGTTACTCTGGAACCTGATCTCTCTCTTGACGAACATATCAAGAATTTTTCAAGGACAGCTTTTCGTAACAAACAAAAATCTGTTTATTTTCCTGATTTGAAAATGGATTCAAATGATGAGCTTATGTTACTGGCCTACACACCATAAATAACATCACATTTTTACTAATTCTTACTAATTAAAACTGATAAGCTGAAATGTCTTAAGTATTCAACCCCGTTGTTATGGCAAGCCTATATATGTTCAGGAGTAAAAATGTGCTTACCAAGCCACATAAAAAATTGTATGGACTCATTGTGGGCAATAATAGTTTTTAACATGATTTTTGAATGACTACCTGTACCACAAACATATAGTTAGTTATCTGTAAAGGTCCTTCAGTCGAGCAGTGAATTTCAAACCACAAAGACCAGGGAGGTTTTCCAATGCCTTGCAAAGAAGGGCACCTATTGGTAGATGGGTAAAAAACAACCTGACTTTGAATATCTCTTTAAGCATGGTGAAGGTAACAATTACACTTCAGATGGTGTATCAATACCCAGTCACTACAAATATACAGGCATCATTCCATTCTCAGTTACCGGAGAGGAAGGAAACCGCTCAGGGATTTCAACAAGTCAATGGTGACTTTTAAACGGTTACAGAATGTAATGGCTGTGATAGAAAACTGAGGATGGATCGACAACTTTGTAGTTATTCCACAATACTAAACTAGATGACAGAGTGATAAAAAAAATAAGCATGTACAGAATAAAAAATATTACAAAACATGTATTCTGTTGTGTTGTTTCATAGTTTTGATGTCTTCACTATTATTCTACAATGTAAAAAATAGTAAAATAAAGAAAAACCCTTGAGTAAGTGGTCTAAAACAAATTAGTAGATGTGTCCAAACATTTCTTGTATATAAGGCTGCATTGAGACAATGACTTATCAATGACCCAAGTCCAGCTCTGATGTATGTAATACATTTGTGTCCATTGTTCTGCCCTGAATGCCTCTGCTGATCCAACAGCTAATATATGCAGTCATAATTTGCCTATGAACCAGAGTTACACTTATTTACTTACTCGTATGAATCGGACCAGGGCGCATATTCTTTATTTATAAGAATGAACACTGAACAAATGAACCAAAATAACAACACGACATGTGAAGCTATACAAACGAGTGCTGACAGGCAACTACACATAGACAAGAACCCACAAACACAAAAGGGAAATGGCTACCTAAATATGATCCCCAATCAGAGACAACAATAAACAGCTGCCTCTGATTGGTAACCATATCGGACCACCATAAACATACAAATACCTAGACCTACAAAACCCTAGACCTACAAAACCCCTAGACATACAAAACCCCTAGACATACAAAACCCTAGACCTACAAAACCCTAGACCTACAAAACCCTAGACCTAGAAAAACCCTAGACCTACAAAACCCCAGACCTACAAAACCCTAGACCTACAAAACCCTAGACCTACAAAACCCTAGACCTACAAAACCCCAGACATACAAAACCCTAGACCTACAAAACCCTAGACATACAAAACCCTAGACCTACAAAACCCTAGACATACAAAACCCTAGACCTACAAAACCCTAGACATACAAAACCCTAGACCTACAAAACCCTAGACCTACAAAACCCTAGACCTACAAAACCCTAGACATACAAAGCCCTAGACATACAAAACCCTAGACATACAAAACCCTAGACCTACAAAACCCTAGACCTACAAAACCCTAGACATACAAAAGCCCTTGACAATACAAAACCCCTAGAAAATGCAAAAACTAGCGTATCCACCCTATTCACACCCTGACCTAACCAAAATATAAAGAAAACAGACATGTCTCTGGGTGTGACACACTTTTAACACTGAGGTGGTGTGCCCTAGAAGGAAGACCACATTATGCAGCTCACCCTGCACTATCAGCTCCAATATGAATATCATGAGTAAGTCTACCTCTGATAAGCCTCCCAGTAAAGCAATAAAAACAATCAAACAACCCATAAAGGTGCAGAAATCGCTCATATCAACATATGGAGAAAGGTAAAAGGTTCATGAAGTCAATAACTTCATGAGTCAATAACAATAAGAATTTGTTCTTAACTGACTTAAAGGTTAAATAAAAATAAAAATAAAAAACGTGTTTGTAACGGATGACATATCTCACTTAGATAATACCTTTAAAGATACAGTGGTAGCAAAACATGATTTATAACATCTACAGAATATACAGAAATGCAAAAGGTGGAGGTGTGGCTGTTTATATTCAGAACCACATTCCTGTGAAGCTTAGAGAGGATCACATGTTAAATATTGTTGAAGTAATATGGCTACAGGTTCATCTGCCTCACCTAAAGCCCATTCTGGTGGGAAGCTGCTATAGACCACCAAGTGCTAACAGTCAGTATTTGGATAATATGTGAAATGCTTGATAATGTATGTGATATCAACAGAGGTATATTTTCTGTGTGATTTAAAACCTTTTGTGACTAGGGGGCAGTATTTTCATTTTTGGAAAAATACCGTTCCAGTAGTAAATGGGATATTTTGTCAGGACAAGATGCTAGAATATGCATATAATTGACAGCGTTGGGATAGAAAACACTCTAAAGTTTCCAAAACTGTAAAAATATTGTCTGTGAGTATAACAGAACTGATATTACAGGCGAAAGCCTGAGAAAAATCCAATCCGGAAGTGACTCATCTTTTGAATGCTCTGCGTTCCAATGCGTCCCTATTGAGCAGTGAATGAATGGGCTGGCTATCAACCAGATTTATTTTTATCCGTATTCCCCAAGGTCTCTACAACATTGTGACATAGTTTTACCCATTTATGTTGAAGAATACCCGTAAGCGGCTACATTGCGCAACTGGTCACCTGATGGCTCTCAGAGTGTTTCTCGCGTAAAATACAAAGGTAGTCATTATTCCAATCGGTCCTACTGAAAAACCAATTGTCCCGGTGGATATATTATGGAATAGATATTTGAAAAACACCTTGAGGATTGATTATAAACAACGTTTGCCATGTTTCTGTCGATATTATGGAGCTAATTTGGAATATTTTTCGGGCGTTTTCATGACTGCAATTTCCCGGCGATTTCTCAGCCAAACGTGAACAAACGGAGCTATTTCGCCTACAAAAATAATATTTTTGGAAAAAGAAACATTGGCTATCTAACTGGGAGTCTCGTGTCTAGGTTCATGCTCTACAACATCCGCAGAGTACGACCCTGCCTCACACAGGAAGCGGCGCAGGTCCTAATCCAGGCACTTGTCATCTCCCATCTTGATTACTGCAACTCGCTGTTGGCTGGGCTCCCTGCCTGTGCCATTAAACCCCTACAACTCATCCAGAACGCCGCAGCCCGTCTGGTGTTCAACCTTCCCAAGTTCTCTCACGTCACCCCGCTCCTCCGCTCTCTCCACTGGCTTCCAGTTGAAGCTCGCATCCGCTACAAGACCATGGTGCTCGCCTACGGAGCTGTGAGGGGAACGGCACCTCAGTACCTCCAGGCTCTGATCAGGCCCTACACCCAAACAAGGGCACTGCGTTCATCCACCTCTGGCCTGCTCGCCTCCCTACCACTGAGGAAGTACAGTTCCCGCTCAGCCCAGTCAAAACTGTTCGCTGCTCTGGCCCCCCAATGGTGGAACAAACTCCCTCACGACGCCAGGACAGCGGAGTCAATCACCACCTTCCGGAGACACCTGAAACCCCACCTCTTCAAGGAATACCTAGGATAGGGTAAGTAAGGGTAAGTAATCCTTCTCACCCCCCCAACAAGATTTAGATGCAAGTGGCTGTTCCACTGGTTGTCATAAGGTGTATGCACCAATTTGTAAGTCGCTCTGGATAAGAGCGTCTGCTAAATGACTTAAATGTAATGTAAATGTAAAACATCCGAAAGCTCATCAAAGGTAAACAATTTAATTTGATTGCTTTTCTGATTTCCGTGACCAAGTTACCTGCTGCTAGCTGGACAAAATGCTATGCTAGGCTATGATAAACTTACACAAATGCTTGTCTAGCTTTGGCTGTAAAGCATATTTAGAAAATCTGAGATGACAGGGTGATTAACAAAAGGCTAAGCTGTGTCTCAATATATTTCACTTGTGATTTTCATGAATAGGAATATTTTCTAGGAATATTCATGTCCGTTGCGTTATGCTAATTAGTGTCAGTCGATGATTACGCTCAAGCACCCGGGATGGGGAGTCACTAGAGGTTAAATATTGACTGGCTTTCATCAGGCTGCCCACTCAAGAGAAAGCTTCAAACTGTAATTAGTGCCTGCAACCTGCTTCAGGTTATCAGTCAACCTACCAGTGTAGTCACAAACATCACAGGAATGAAATCATCAACATGTATTGATCACATCTTTACTAATGCTGCAGAAATTTGCTTGAAAGCAGTATCCAGATCCATCAGATGTATTGACCACCTTATAGTAGCCATATCTAGGAAAAACAAAATTCCAATAGCTCTGTGTTACGGCTGTCGTGGGAATGAGACCAAGGTGTAGCGTGGTAGGTGTGCTGTCGTGGGAATGAGACCAAGGTGCAGCGTGGTAGGTGTGCTGTCGTGGGAATGAGACCAAGGTGCAGCGTGGTAGGTGTGCTGTCGTGGGAATGAGACCAAGGTGCAGCGTGGTAGGTGTGCTGTCGTGGGAATGAGACCAAGGTGCAGCGTGGTAGGTGTGCTGTCGTGGGAATGAGACCAAGGTGCAGCGTGGTAGGTGTGCTGTCGTGGGAATGAGACCAAGGTGCAGCGTGGTAGGTGTGCTGTCGTGGGAATGAGACCAAGGTGCAGCGTGGTAGGTGTGCTGTCGTGGGAATGAGACCAAGGTGCAGCGTGGTAGGTGTGCTGTCGTGGGAATGAGACCAAGGTGCAGCGTGGTAGGTGTGCTGTCGTGGGAATGAGACCAAGGTGCAGCGTGGTAGGTGTGCTGTCGTGGGAATGAGACCAAGGTGCAGCGTGGTAGGTGTGCTGTCGTGGGAATGAGACCAAGGTGCAGCGTGGTAGGTGTGCTGTCGTGGGAATGAGACCAAGGTGCAGCGTGGTAGGTGTGCTGTCGTGGGAATGAGACCAAGGTGCAGCGTGGTAGGTGTGCTGTCGTGGGAATGAGACCAAGGTGCAGCGTGGTAGGTGTGCTGTCGTGGGAATGAGACCAAGGTGCAGCGTGGTAGGTGTGCTGTCGTGGGAATGAGACCAAGGTGCAGCGTGGTAGGTGTGCTGTCGTGGGAATGAGACCAAGGTGCAGCGTGGTAGGTGTGCTGTCGTGGGAATGAGACCAAGGTGCAGCGTGGTAGGTGTGCTGTCGTGGGAATGAGACCAAGGTGCAGCGTGGTAGGTGTGCTGTCGTGGGAATGAGACCAAGGTGCAGCGTGGTAGGTGTGCTGTCGTGGGAATGAGACCAAGGTGCAGCGTGGTAGGCGTATATTTCTTGAATTTATTAAATGAACAACCCCAAAAAACAAGAAAGATAAACGACACGTAATGTCTGTCAAAAAGGCCATTTTTAAACAATGGATGAGCTTTCTTAGTAATCTACCTGAGAACCATTTAGAGTTAAAATAAAATGTTTGAATGAGTGAAGCTTTTAGAGAGAGGTTTAGTGCTTTTATATTCACTAATCTCAACCCACCCAATTCATATTCATTATAAAGATAGGCACATTTTATTTTGTCTGGTGGTTTAGCGTCCCAGATAAAGTGAAATATTTGTTTTGCTCATATGATTTGAAAAATGAATCATCAGGAGTAATAAGAGAGTAAACTGAGATGTGACTAAGGAGTTAATCAGGGCAATTTTTCCATAAATAGACAGGTATTTACCTCTCCATGGTTGTAGGATCTTGTCTATTATTACAAATGTTCTATTGAAATTCACTGTGGGGAGTTTATTTACATATTTTGTGATATGAATACCGAGTATGTTTACTTCACCATCAGCCCATGTTATAGGTAAACTGCTGGGTAATGTAAACATTTTATTTTTTTAAGGATCCAATACATAATATTGTACACTTATCATAATTAGGTTTAAGTCCAGAGTAGAATAGTTCATATCTTAATATTAAACTTGAGTCATCAGCATACATGGACACTGTTTTTAAGCGTTGGATTTCTAATCCTCTAATGTTGTTATTAGATCTGATTTTAATAGCTAGCACTTCGATGGCCATAATGAATAGATATGGTGACAGCGGACACCCTTGTTTAACTCCTCGTGACAATTCAAAACTCTCTGAGATGTAGCCGTTATTTACTATTTTACACCTGGGCTTGCTAAACATTTTATAAGAGAATTACTGAAATGGGAAAAAAATCCAGGCACTTATAAATAAAATCCAGTCTTACTTTATCAAATGCCTTTCCAAAAGCTGCTATAAATAAATCCACTATAAATACCATTCCTGGCGTCTTATATGTTTCATGATGTTCTATCTTTTCTAGTAGTTGTTGTATATTATCTCCAACGTATCTGTCACGCCTTGGTCATAGTGTTTTGTGTTTTCGTTATATATTTGGTCAGGCCAGGGTGTGACATGGGTTTAACGTTGTGTTTCGTATTGGGGGTTTTGTAGGTATTGGGATTGCGGCTGAGTAGGGGTGTAGCATAGGTTGGCTGTCTGAGGCGGTTCTCAATCAGAGTCAGGTGATTCTTGTTGTCTCTGATGGGGAACCGTATTTAGGTAGCCGGGGTTTCACTGTGTATTTCGTGGGTGATTGTTCCTGTCTCTGTGTAGTTTCACCAGATTGGCTGTAATAGGTTTCACGTTCCGTTTGTTGTTTTTGTATTTATTAGTTATTTCATGTATCGTTCCATTTTTCCTCATTAAAGACATGAGTAACAACCACGCTGCATTTCGGTCCGACTCTCTTTCAACAAACGAAGAACGCTGTCACAGTATCGTCCATGTAGAAAACCTGTCTGATCAGGATTAACAACACCTGGTAAAAACACTTTTAAATCTGAGTGCATTTTCCTAGTATTTTTGCATCACACATTAAAGTGTAATGGGCCTCCAGTTGTTTAGACTGGAGACTTTCCATCTTGGTCTTGTTTTAATAATAGAGAAAGCAGACCTTACTGCTGAGTACCTGACAGACTACCATTTCTATAGGAGTAGCTAAAACAATCTTACATTGGAGCTTTGAGTTTATAAAAAAAATACTTGATATACCTCTACCGGTATCAAGCCCTGGGGTTTATCCAAACTGAAAGGATTATAATAGCCTCAAAAAGTTATTCTTAAATTATTGTAATTCGTCCTTCAAACAGATTTTTTTTTTCTTTCCATTTTTTTATATTATTTCAAAGGATGAGACGGAAAATATAACATGTGCCTAAAATAATTAGCTTCCTCTTTAAAAATATAATTGAGAGAATCATAGATGACTCCATCTTAACGAGTTTCTGCAAATTATTTTGTGTTCCACGGCCCTTGCAGAACAACTACTTCAAGGTCTCAGAGCCGAGTGACGTCACCGATTGAAAGGCCACTAGCGCGCACCACCGCTAACTAGCTAGCCATTTCACATCGGCTACATATGCACCCATTCAGAAAATGACTGTAAAAACTGATTGATGAGGATTTGAACATTTTTGTATGGTTGAGAGGGATGAGGCAAAAGGTATTGCAAATAAGTCTGACAGCTCAACTGATTGGCAAACGTACTGCAAATTGAGAATCATCATGTGACTGAATAAAAAGAAGAAGAAAGTACACTATGAAATAAAGATAATGTCAAAGAATGGTAGTACAAAATCACCTTATATGACATTTTACGCAAAAGGCAAACTCCGCTCCATCATTCATTGATTTAGATTAATCACAAAACCCATTGATATTGACATTGGTACAACTGATATTGCCAACAACTTTAATGATTTTTTCATTGGCAAGATTAGCAAATTTAGGGATGACATACCAGCAACAAATGCTGACATTACACATCCAAGTATAACTGACCAAATTAAGAAAGACAAGCATAATTGTAATTTTGAATTCCGTAAAGTGAGTGCAGAAGAGGTGAACAAGTGTTGCTGTCTATCAATAATGACAAGCCAACAGGATCTGACAACATGGATGAACAATTACTGAGGATAATAGCGGATGTATTGCCACATCTTCAATTTAAATTTAGAAAGTATGTGTCCTCAGGCCTGGAGGAAAGAAAAACTCATTACCCTACCTAGGAATAGTAAAGCACCCTTTACCGGCTCATGCAGCAAACCAATCTGCCTGTTTTAATTACATTTTAATTTAAATATATTTTATTTAACCTTTATTTAACTAGGAAAGTCAATTAAAAACAAAATCTTATTTGCTATGACGGCCAATCCCAGATGACACTGGACCAATTGCGCATCGCCTTATGGTACTCCCAATCACGGCCAGTTGTGAAACAGCCTGGAATTGAACCAGGGTGTCTGGAATGACACCTCAAAGCACAAAGATGCAGTGGCTTAGACCACTGTGCCACTCAGGAGCCCAGATAGAATGCTATTTCACAGTAAACAACTTTACTAGTAAACTTTCAGCTTATGTGGAAGGACATTCAAAAAGCACAGCAAATTGATGAAAGAACAGACTGTTTTGTTAGACTTCAGTGCAGCTTTTGACATGATTGATCATAGTCTGCTGCTGGAATAACATATGTGTTATGGCTTTACACCCCCTGCTATAATGTGGATAAAGAGTTACCTGTCTAACAGAACACAGAGGGTGTTCTTTAATGGAAGCCAGTGTGTCTATGTATGTGGGTGACTCAACACTATACAAGTCAGCTACTACAGAGACTGAAATGACTGCAACACTTAACAAAGAGCTGCAGTTAGTTTCAGAATGGGTGGCAAGGAATAAGTTAGTCCTAAATATTTATAACACTAAAGGAATACGTTAGTCCTAAATATTTATAACACTAAAGGAATACGTTAGTCCTAGATATTTATAACACTAAAGGAATACGTTAGTCCTAGATATTTATAACACTAAAGGAATACGTTAGTCCTAGATATTTATAACACTAAAGGAATACGTTAGTCCTAGATATTTATAACACTAAAGGAATAAGTTAGTCCTAGATATTTATAACACTAAAGGAATAAGTTAGTCCTAGATATTTATAACACTAAAGGAATACGTTAGTCCTAGATATTTATAACACTAAAGGAATAAGTTAGTCCTAGATATTTATAACACTAAAGGAATAAGTTAGTCCTAGATATTTATAACACTAAAGGAATACGTTAGTCCTAAATATTTATAACACTAAAGGAATACGTTAGTCCTAAATATTTATAACACTAAAGGAATAAGTTAGTCCTAGATATTTATAACACTAAAGGAATAAGTTAGTCCTAGATATTTATAACACTAAAGGAATACGTTAGTCCTAAATATTTATAACACTAAAGGAATACGTTAGTCCTAAATATTTATAACACTAAAGGAATACGTTAGTCCTAGATATTTATAACACTAAAGGAATACGTTAGTCCTAGATATTTATAACACTAAAGGAATACGTTAGTCCTAGATATTTATAACACTAAAGGAATAAGTTAGTCCTAGATATTTATAACACTAAAGGAATAAGTTAGTCCTAGATATTTATAACACTAAAGGAATACGTTAGTCCTAAATATTTATAACACTAAAGGAATACGTTAGTCCTAAATATTTATAACACTAAAAGCATTGTATTTGGAACAAATAATTAACCAAATCCTAAATCTTGTAATGAATAATGTGGAAATTGAGCACGTTGAGGTGACTAAACTGCTTGGAGAAACCCTGGATTGTAAACTGTCATAGTCAAAACATATTGATACAACAGTAGCTAAGATGGGGAGAAGTCTGTCCATAATAAAGGGATGCTATACCTTCTTAACAACACTATCAACAAGGCAGGTCCTACAGGCCCTAGTTTCTACCTTCTTAACAACACTATCAACAAGGCAGGTCCTACAGGCCCTAGTTTCTACCTTCTTAACAACACTATCAACAAGGCAGGTCCTACAGGCCCTAGTTTCTACCTTCTTAACAACACTATCAACAAGGCAGGTCCTACAGGCCCTAGTTTCTACCTTCTTAACAACACTATCAACAAGGCAGGTCCTACAGGCCCTAGTTTCTACCTTAACAACCCTATCAACAAGACAGGTCCTACAGGCCCTAGTTTCTACCTTCTTAACAACACTATCAACAAGGCTGGTCCTACAGGCCCTAGTTTCTACCTTCTTAACAACACTATCAACAAGGCAGGTCCTACAGGTCCTAGTTTCTACCTTCTTAACAACACTATCAACAAGGCAGGTCCTACAGGTCCTAGTTTCTACCTTCTTAACAACACTATCAACAAGGCAGGTCCTACAGGTCCTAGTTTCTACCTTCTTAACAACACTATCAGCAAGGCAGGTCCTACAGGCCCTAGTTTCTACCTTCTTAACAACACTATCAACAAGGCAGGTCCTACAGGCCCTAGTCTCTACCTTCTTAACAACACTATCAGCAAGGCAGGTCCTACAGGCCCTAGTTTCTACCTTCTTAACAACACTATCAACAAGACAGGTCCTACAGGCCCTAGTTTCTACCTTCTTAACAACACTATCAACAAGGCAGGTCCTACAGGCCCTAGTTTCTACCTTCTTAACAACACTATCAGCAAGGCAGGTCCTACAGGTCCTAGTTTCTACCTTCTTAACAGCACTATCAACAAGGCAGGTCCTACAGGTCCTAGTTTCTACCTTCTTAACAACACTATCAACAAGGCAGGTCCTACAGGCCCTAGTTTCTACCTTCTTAACAACACTATCAACAAGGCAGGTCCTACAGGTCCTAGTTTCTACCTTCTTAACAACACTATCAACAAGGTAGATCCTACAGAATCTAGTTTTGTCACACCTGGACTACTGTTCAGTCGTGTGGTCAGGTGCCACAGAGGGACTTAGGTAATTACAATAGGCTCAGAACAGGGCAGCACGACCCTTGGATCTACACAGAGAGCTAATATTAATAATATGCATGTCAATCTCTCCTGGGTCAAAGTGAAGGAGATATTGACTTCATCACTATTCATTTTTATGAAAGGCATCGACATGTTGAATGCATCGACCTGTCTGTTCGAGCTACTGGCACCCAGCTCAGACACCCATGCATACCCCACAAGACATGCCACCAGAGGTCTATTTAAACTACTAGCACCCAGCTCAGACACCCATGCATACCCCACAAGACATGCCACCAGAGGTCTATTTAAACTAATAGCACACAGCTCAGACACCCATGCACACAAGACATGCCACCAGAGGTCTATTTAAACTACTAGCACCCAGCTCAGACACCCATGCACACAAGACATGCCACCAGAGGTCTATTTAAACTACTGGCACCCAGCTCAGACACCCATGCACACAAGACATGCCACCAGAGGTCTATTTAAACTACTGGCACCCAGCTCAGACACCCATGCACACAAGACATGCCACCAGAGGTCTATTTAAACTACTAGCACCCAGCTCAGACACCCATGCACACAAGACATGCCACCAGAGGTCTATTTAAACTACTGGCACCCAGCTCAGACACCCATGCATACCCCACAAGACATGCCACCAGAGGTCTATTTAAACTACTAGCACCCAGCTCAGACACCCATGCACACAAGACATGCCACCAGAGGTCTATTTAAACTACTAGCACCCAGCTCAGACACCCATGCACACAAGACATGCCACCAGAGGTCTATTTAAACTACTGGCACCCAGCTCAGACACCCATGCACACAAGACATGCCACCAGAGGTCTATTTAAACTACTGGCACCCAGCTCAGACACCCATGCACACAAGACATGCCACCAGAGGTCTATTTAAACTACTAGCACCCAGCTCAGACACCCATGCACACAAGACATGCCACCAGAGGTCTATTTAAACTACTAGCACCCAGCTCAGACACCCATGCATACAAGACATGCCACCAGAGGTCTATTTAAACTACTAGCACACAGCTCAGACACCCATGCATACACAAGACATGCCACCAGAGGTCTATTTAAACTACTAGCACCCAGCTCAGACACCCATGCACAAGACATGCCACCAGAGGTCTATTTAAACTACTGGCACCCAGCTCAGACACCCATGCACACAAGACATGCCACCAGAGGTCTATTTAAACTACTGCACCCAGCTCAGACACCCATGCATACAAGACATGCCACCAGAGGTCTATTTAAACTACTGGCACCCAGCTCAGACACCCATGCACACAAGACATGCCACCAGAGGTCTATTTAAACTACTAGCACCCAGCTCAGACACCCATGCACACAAGACATGCCACCAGAGGTCTATTTAAACTAATAGCACACAGCTCAGACACCCATGCACACAAGACATGCCACCAGAGGTCTATTTAAACTACTGGCACCCAGCTCAGACACCCATGCATACACACAAGACATGCCACCAGAGGTCTATTTAAACTACTAGCACACAGCTCAGAGCTCAGACACCCATGCACTACAAGACATGCCACCAGACATGCCACCAGTCTATTTAAACTACTGGCACCCAGCTCAGACACCCATGCACACAAGACATGCCACCAGAGGTCTATTTAAACTACTGGCACCCAGCTCAGACACCCATGCACACAAGACATGCCACCAGAGGTCTATTTAAACTACTGGCACCCAGCTCAGACACCCATGCACACAAGACATGCCACCAGAGGTCTATTTAAACTACTAGCACCCAGCTCAGACACCCATGCACACAAGACATGCCACCAGAGGTCTATTTAAACTAATAGCACACAGCTCAGACACCCATGCACACAAGACATGCCACCAGAGGTCTATTTAAACTACTGGCACCCAGCTCAGACACCCATGCATACCACACAAGACATGCCACCAGAGGTCTATTTAAACTACTAGCACACAGCTCAGACACCCATGCACACAAGACATGCCACCAGAGGTCTATTTAAACTACTAGCACCCAGCTCAGACACCCATGCATACCCCACAAGACATGCCACCAGAGGTCTATTTAAACTACTGGCACCCAGCTCAGACACCCATGCACACAAGACATGCCACCAGAGGTCTATTTAAACTACTGGCACCCAGCTCAGACACCCATGCACACAAGACATGCCACCAGAGGTCTATTTAAACTACTGGCACCCAGCTCAGACACCCATGCACACAAGACATGCCACCAGAGGTCTATTTAAACTACTAGCACACAGCTCAGACACCCATGCATACACAAGACATGCCACCAGAGGTCTATTTAAACTACTAGCACACAGCTCAGACACCCATGCACACAAGACATGCCACCAGAGGTCTATTTAAACTACTAGCACACAGCTCAGACACCCATGCATACCCCACAAGACATGCCACCAGAGGTCTATTTAAACTACTAGCACACAGCTCAGACACCCATGCACACAAGACATGCCACCAGAGGTCTATTTAAACTACTAGCACACAGCTCAGACACCCATGCATACCCCACAAGACATGCCACCAGAGGTCTATTTAAACTACTAGCACACAGCTCAGACACCCATGCACACAAGACATGCCACCAGAGGTCTATTTAAACTACTAGCACACAGCTCAGACACCCATGCACACAAGACATGCCACCAGAGGTCTATTTAAACTACTAGCACACAGCTCAGACACCCATGCATACCCCACAAGACATGCCACCAGAGGTCTATTTAAACTACTAGCACCCAGCTCAGACACCCATGCACACAAGACATGCCACCAGAGGTCTATTTAAACTACTAGCACCCAGCTCAGACACCCATGCACACAAGACATGCCACCAGAGGTCTATTTAAACTACTAGCACACAGCTCAGACACCCATGCATACCCCACAAGACATGCCACCAGAGGTCTATTTAAACTACTAGCACACAGCTCAGACACCCATGCACACAAGACATGCCACCAGAGGTCTATTTAAACTACTAGCACACAGCTCAGACACCCATGCATACCCCACAAGACATGCCACCAGAGGTCTATTTAAACTACTAGCACACAGCTCAGACACCCATGCACACAAGACATGCCACCAGAGGTCTATTTAAACTACTAGCACACAGCTCAGACACCCATGCATACCCCACAAGACATGCCACCAGAGGTCTATTTAAACTACTAGCACACAGCTCAGACACCCATGCAC
The DNA here is from genome assembly GCF_023373465.1 of Oncorhynchus keta. NCBI lineage: Eukaryota > Metazoa > Chordata > Actinopteri > Salmoniformes > Salmonidae > Oncorhynchus > Oncorhynchus keta. The sequence continues at coordinate 8,816,987 of NC_068424.1, forward strand.
ACAAGACATGCCACCAGAGGTCTATTTAAACTACTAGCACACAGCTCAGACACCCATGCACACAAGACATGCCACCAGAGGTCTATTTAAACTACTAGCACACAGCTCAGACACCCATGCATACCCCACAAGACATGCCACCAGAGGTCTATTTAAACTACTAGCACACAGCTCAGACACCCATGCACACAAGACATGCCACCAGAGGTCTATTTAAACTACTGGCACCCAGCTCAGACACCCATGCACACAAGACATGCCACCAGAGGTCTATTTAAACTACTAGCACACAGCTCAGACACCCATGCACACAAGACATGCCACCAGAGGTCTATTTAAACTACTGGCACCCAGCTCAGACACCCATGCACACAAGACATGCCACCAGAGGTCTATTTAAACTACTAGCACACAGCTCAGACACCCATGCATACCCCACAAGACATGCCACCAGAGGTCTATTTAAACTACTAGCACACAGCTCAGACACCCATGCACACAAGACATGCCACCAGAGGTCTATTTAAACTACTGGCACCCAGCTCAGACACCCATGCACACAAGACATGCCACCAGAGGTCTATTTAAACTACTAGCACACAGCTCAGACACCCATGCACACAAGACATGCCACCAGAGGTCTATTTAAACTACTGGCACCCAGCTCAGACACCCATGCACACAAGACATGCCACCAGAGGTCTATTTAAACTACTAGCACACAGCTCAGACACCCATGCATACCCCACAAGACATGCCACCAGAGGTCTATTTAAACTACTAGCACACAGCTCAGACACCCATGCACACAAGACATGCCACCAGAGGTCTATTTAAACTACTAGCACCCAGCTCAGACACCCATGCACACAAGACATGCCACCAGAGGTCTATTTAAACTACTAGCACACAGCTCAGACACCCATGCACACAAGACATGCCACCAGAGGTCTATTTAAACTACTAGCACACAGCTCAGACACCCATGCATACCCCACAAGACATGCCACCAGAGGTCTATTTAAACTACTAGCACACAGCTCAGACACCCATGCACACAAGACATGCCACCAGAGGTCTATTTAAACTACTAGCACACAGCTCAGACACCCATGCATACCCCACAAGACATGCCACCAGAGGTCTATTTAAACTACTAGCACACAGCTCAGACACCCATGCACACAACACATGCCACCAGAGGTCTATTTAAACTACTAGCACACAGCTCAGACACCCTACCCCACAAGACATGCCACCAGAGGTCTATTTAAACTACTAGCACACAGCTCAGACACCCATGCACACAAGACATGCCACCAGAGGTCTATTTAAACTACTAGCACACAGCTCAGACACCCATGCACACAAGACATGCCACCAGAGGTCTATTTAAACTACTAGCACACAGCTCAGACACCCATGCATACCCCACAAGACATGCCACCAGAGGTCTATTTAAACTACTAGCACCCAGCTCAGACACCCATGCACACAAGACATGCCACCAGAGGTCTATTTAAACTACTGGCACCCAGCTCAGACACCCATGCACACAAGACATGCCACCAGAGGTCTATTTAAACTACTAGCACACAGCTCAGACACCCATGCATACCCCACAAGACATGCCACCAGAGGTCTATTTAAACTACTAGCACACAGCTCAGACACCCATGCACACAAGACATGCCACCAGAGGTCTATTTAAACTACTAGCACACAGCTCAGACACCCATGCATACCCCAAAGACATGCCACCAGAGGTCTATTTAAACTACTAGCACACAGCTCAGACACCCATGCACACAAGACATGCCACCAGAGGTCTATTTAAACTACTAGCACACAGCTCAGACACCCATGCATACCCCACAAGACATGCCACCAGAGGTCTATTTAAACTACTAGCACACAGCTCAGACACCCATGCACACAAGACATGCCACCAGAGGTCTATTTAAACTACTAGCACACAGCTCAGACACCCATGCACACAAGACATGCCACCAGAGGTCTATTTAAACTACTAGCACACAGCTCAGACACCCATGCATACCCCACAAGACATGCCACCAGAGGTCTATTTAAACTACTAGCACACAGCTCAGACACCCATGCACACAAGACATGCCACCAGAGGTCTATTTAAACTACTGGCACCCAGCTCAGACACCCATGCACACAAGACATGCCACCAGAGGTCTATTTAAACTACTAGCACACAGCTCAGACACCCATGCACACAAGACATGCCACCAGAGGTCTATTTAAACTACTGGCACCCAGCTCAGACACCCATGCATACCCCACAAGACATGCCACCAGAGGTCTATTTAAACTACTAGCACCCAGCTCAGACACCCATGCATACCCCACAAGACATGCCACCAGAGGTCTATTTAAACTAATAGCACACAGCTCAGACACCCATGCACACAAGACATGCCACCAGAGGTCTATTTAAACTACTAGCACCCAGCTCAGACACCCATGCACACAAGACATGCCACCAGAGGTCTATTTAAACTACTAGCACACAGCTCAGACACCCATGCATACCCCACAAGACATGCCACCAGAGGTCTATTTAAACTACTGGCACCCAGCTCAGACACCCATGCACACAAGACATGCCACCAGAGGTCTATTTAAACTACTAGCACACAGCTCAGACACCCATGCATACCCCACAAGACATGCCACCAGAGGTCTATTTAAACTACTAGCACACAGCTCAGACACCCATGCACACAAGACATGCCACCAGAGGTCTATTTAAACTACTAGCACACAGCTCAGACACCCATGCATACACAAGACATGCCACCAGAGGTCTATTTAAACTAATAGCACACAGCTCAGACACCCATGCACACAAGACATGCCACCAGAGGTCTATTTAAACTACTAGCACCCAGCTCAGACACCCATGCACACAAGACATGCCACCAGAGGTCTATTTAAACTACTAGCACACAGCTCAGACACCCATGCACACAAGACATGCCACCAGAGGTCTATTTAAACTACTAGCACACAGCTCAGACACCCATGCACACAAGACATGCCACCAGAGGTCTATTTAAACTACTAGCACACAGCTCAGACACCCATGCACACAAGACATGCCACCAGAGGTCTATTTAAACTACTAGCACCCAGCTCAGACACCCATGCACACAAGACATGCCACCAGAGGTCTATTTAAACTACTGGCACCCAGCTCAGACACCCATGCACACAAGACATGCCACCAGAGGTCTATTTAAACTACTAGCACCCAGCTCAGACACCCATGCACACAAGACATGCCACCAGAGGTCTATTTAAACTACTGGCACCCAGCTCAGACACCCATGCACACAAGACATGCCACCAGAGGTCTATTTAAACTACTAGCACACAGCTCAGACACCCATGCATACCCCACAAGACATGCCACCAGAGGTCTATTTAAACTAATAGCACACAGCTCAGACACCCATGCACACAAGACATGCCACCAGAGGTCTATTTAAACTACTGGCACCCAGCTCAGACACCCATGCACACAAGACATGCCACCAGAGGTCTATTTAAACTACTAGCACACAGCTCAGACACCCATGCATACCCCACAAGACATGCCACCAGAGGTCTATTTAAACTACTGGCACCCAGCTCAGACACCCATGCACACAAGACATGCCACCAGAGGTCTATTTAAACTACTAGCACACAGCTCAGACACCCATGCATACCCCACAAGACATGCCACCAGAGGTCTATTTAAACTACTAGCACACAGCTCAGACACCCATGCACACAAGACATGCCACCAGAGGTCTATTTAAACTACTAGCACACAGCTCAGACACCCATGCATACCCCACAAGACATGCCACCAGAGGTCTATTTAAACTAATAGCACACAGCTCAGACACCCATGCACACAAGACATGCCACCAGAGGTCTATTTAAACTACTAGCACCCAGCTCAGACACCCATGCACACAAGACATGCCACCAGAGGTCTATTTAAACTACTAGCACACAGCTCAGACACCCATGCACACAAGACATGCCACCAGAGGTCTATTTAAACTACTAGCACACAGCTCAGACACCCATGCACACAAGACATGCCACCAGAGGTCTATTTAAACTACTAGCACACAGCTCAGACACCCATGCACACAAGACATGCCACCAGAGGTCTATTTAAACTACTAGCACCCAGCTCAGACACCCATGCACACAAGACATGCCACCAGAGGTCTATTTAAACTACTAGCACACAGCTCAGACACCCATGCACACAAGACATGCCACCAGAGGTCTATTTAAACTACTGGCACCCAGCTCAGACACCCATGCATACCCCACAAGACATGCCACCAGAGGTCTATTTAAACTACTAGCACCCAGCTCAGACACCCATGCACACAAGACATGCCACCAGAGGTCTATTTAAACTACTAGCACACAGCTCAGACACCCATGCATACCCCACAAGACATGCCACCAGAGGTCTATTTAAACTACTAGCACACAGCTCAGACACCCATGCACACAAGACATGCCACCAGAGGTCTATTTAAACTACTAGCACACAGCTCAGACACCCATGCACACAAGACATGCCACCAGAGGTCTATTTAAACTACTGGCACCCAGCTCAGACACCCATGCACACAAGACATGCCACCAGAGGTCTATTTAAACTACTAGCACACAGCTCAGACACCCATGCATACCCCACAAGACATGCCACCAGAGGTCTATTTAAACTACTAGCACACAGCTCAGACACCCATGCACACAAGACATGCCACCAGAGGTCTATTTAAACTACTAGCACACAGCTCAGACACCCATGCATACCCCACAAGACATGCCACCAGAGGTCTATTTAAACTACTAGCACACAGCTCAGACACCCATGCACACAAGACATGCCACCAGAGGTCTATTTAAACTACTAGCACACAGCTCAGACACCCATGCACACAAGACATGCCACCAGAGGTCAATTTAAACTACTAGCACACAGCTCAGACACCCATGCATACCCCACAAGACATGCCACCAGAGGTCTATTTAAACTAATAGCACACAGCTCAGACACCCATGCACACAAGACATGCCACCAGAGGTCTATTTAAACTACTGGCACCCAGCTCAGACACCCATGCACACAAGACATGCCACCAGAGGTCTATTTAAACTACTAGCACACAGCTCAGACACCCATGCATACCCCACAAGACATGCCACCAGAGGTCTATTTAAACTACTAGCACACAGCTCAGACACCCATGCACACAAGACATGCCACCAGAGGTCTATTTAAACTACTAGCACACAGCTCAGACACCCATGCACACAAGACATGCCACCAGAGGTCTATTTAAACTACTAGCACACAGCTCAGACACCCATGCACACAAGACATGCCACCAGAGGTCTATTTAAACTACTAGCACACAGCTCAGACACCCATGCATACCCCACAAGACATGCCACCAGAGGTCTATTTAAACTAATAGCACACAGCTCAGACACCCATGCATACCCCACAAGACATGCCACCAGAGGTCTATTTAACCTGTTACTCCTACCCCCTACTTTTTCGAACATTCTGTTAAAAATCGCGCAACATTTCAGCGCCCTGCTACTCATGCCAGGAATATAGTATATGCATATGATTAGTATGTGTGGATAGCAAACACTCTGACGTTTCTAAAACTGGTTAAATCACGGCTGTGACTTTAACAGAGCGTGAGTTTCATCGAATAGCGCAGGAAAACCTGATCACTGAAAATGGAAATAAATATCCTTGCGCTTACTTCCAGGAATTGTTCAAAGTGAACCGAATTACATGAGACCGAGGTTTCAGCGCCTACAGCTACCACACGTTGTCTAGAGTCTTGTCATTTGATTCGCAATTGATTCTTGGTCTAACCGGTTCAAGGGAACTCCTTCCCTCCGGTCCCCGACCGGATGTTTTGGTCGAGCTCTCTCCGGCCATGTTTTTTTCCAGACGACACTATAGAAGTTACATCGCCTCCTGATGAATTTTATCGCTTATTAACGTGTACTAATACCTAAAGTTGCATTACAAATGTATTTCTAAGTGTTTTGTGAAAGTTTATCGTCGACTTTTTGAATTTTAAAAACTGACGTTACGTTATGAAACGCTCTTTTTTTCCGTTTATCATACAGTCTACATAGAACGATATCTAGGCTATATATGGACCGATTTAATCGAAAAAAAGACCCAATAGTGATTATGGGACATCTAGGAGTGCCAACAAAGAAGATGGTCAAAGGTAATGAATGTTTTATATTTTATTGTGCGGTTTGTGTAGCGCCGAATATGATAATTATTTTGTTTACGTCCCCTGCGGGTCTTTTGTGGTGTTACATGCTATCAGATAATAGCTTCTCATGCTTTCGCCGAAAAAAGCATTTTAAAAATCTGACTTGTTGCCTGGATTCACAACGAGTGTCGCTTTAATTCAATACCCTGCATGTGTATTTTAATGAACGTTTGAGTTTTAACTAATACTATTAGCATTTAGCGTAGCGCATTTGCATTTCCAGAGCTCTAGATGGGACGCCTGCGTGCCAGGTAGGAGCAAGTGGTTTTAAGCTAAGAGCACACAGCTCGGACACCCATGCATACCCCACAAGACATGCCACCAGAGGTCTATTTAAACTACTAGCACACAGCTCGGACACCCATGCATACCCCACAAGACATGCCACCAGAGGTCTCTTCAGTCCCCAAGTCCAGAACAGACTATGGGAGATTCACAGTACTACATGGAGCCATGACTACATGGAACTCTATTCCACAGTACTACATGGAGCCATGACTACATGGAACTCTATTCCACAGTACTACATGGAGCCATGACTACATGGAACTCTATTCCACAGTACTACATGGAGCCATGACTACATGGAACTCTATTCCACAGTACTACATGGAGCCATGACTACATGGAACTCTATTCCACAGTACTACATGGAGCCATGACTACATGGAACTCTATTCCACAGTACTACATGGAGCCATGACTACATGGAACTCTATTCCACAGTACTACATGGAGCCATGACTACATGGAACTCTATTCCACAGTACTACATGGAGCCATGACTACATGGAACTCTATTCCACAGTACTACATGGAGCCATGACTACATGGAACTCTATTCCACATCAGAGAACTGATGCAGCAGTAGAATCAGATTTAAACAGCAGATACAAATACACCAGCGAGGACTGAAGCAGCACGAACATTGGCAAAGAGACATGCAGACAAACACACGATAACATACACACTATACACAAACTTACACATGGATTTTGTGTTGTAGATATGTGGTAGTAGAGTTAATTAATATGTTGGGAATTTATTGTAATATTTTTTTTAAAAATGTAAAAATGAATTTTGCTGAACCCCAGGAAGAGTAGATCCTCAATAAATACAAATACAAAGCATTATGTCTGTGGCAAATCCAACACATCACTGAGTACCACTCTTCATATTTTCAAGCATGGTGGTGGCTGCATCATGTTATGTGTATGCTTGTCATCGACAAGGACTAGGTGTTTTTTTAGGATAAAAATAAAATAAATGCGAAAGAGCTAAGCACAGGCAATATCCTAGAGGAAAACCTCATTCAGTCTGCTTTCCAACAAACACTGAGACAAATGTACCTTTCAGCATGATAATAACCTAAAACACATGGCAAAATAAATGGTTGGTTACCAAGACAACATTGAATGTTCCTGAGTTGCCTGGTTACAGTTTTGACTTAAATCTTCTTGAAAATCCATGGCAAGACATGGACATGCCCGTGTAGCAGTAATCAACAACCTACTTGACAGAGGACGCAGAATCTTTTTACAGACTAATGTACAAATATTGTACAAACCAGGCGTTGCAAATATCTTAGAGACTGAGGGATGGGTAAATATCTTAGAGACTGAGGGATGGGTAAATGTCTTAGAGACTGAGGGATGGGTAAATGTCTTAGAGACTGAGGGATGGGTAAATATCTTAGAGACTGAGGGATGGGTAAATATCTTAGAGACTGAGGGGTGGGTAAATATCTTAGAGACTGAGGGGTGGGTAAATATCTTAGAGACTGAGGGATGGGTAAATATCTTAGAGACTGAGGGATGGGTAAATATCTTAGAGACTGAGGGATGGGTAAATATCTTAGAGACTGAGGGATGGGTAAATATCTTAGAGACTGAGGGATGGGTAAATATCTTAGAGACTGAGGGATGGGTAAATATCTTAGAGACTGAGGGGTGGGTAAATATCTTAGAGACTGAGGGGTGGGTAAATATCTTAGAGACTGAGGGATGGGTAAATATCTTAGAGACTGAGGGATGGGTAAATATCTTAGAGACTGAGGGATGGGTAAATATCTTAGAGACTGAGGGATGGGTAAATATCTTAGAGACTGAGGGATGGGTAAATATCTTAGAGACTGAGGGATGGGTAAATATCTTAGAGACTGAGGGATGGGTAAATATCTTAGAGACTGAGGGATGGGTAAATATCTTAGAGACTGAGGGATGGGTAAATATCTTAGAGACTGAGGGATGGGTAAATATCTTAGAGACTGAGGGATGGGTAAATATCTTAGAGACTGAGGGATGGGTAAATATCTTAGAGACTGAGGGATGGGTAAATATCTTAGAGACTGAGGGATGGGTAAATATCTTAGAGACTGAGGGATGGGTAAATATCTTAGAGACTGAGGGATGGGTAAATATCTTAGAGACTGAGGGGTGGGTAAATATCTTAGAGACTGAGGGATGGGTAAATATCTTAGAGACTGAGGGATGGGTAAATATCTTAGAGACTGAGGGATGGGTAAATATCTTAGAGACTGAGGGATGGGTAAATATCTTAGAGACTGAGGGATGGGTAAATATCTTAGAGACTGAGGGATGGGTAAATATCTTAGAGACTGAGGGGTGGGTAAATATCTTAGAGACTGAGGGATGGGTAAATATCTTAGAGACTGAGGGATGGGTAAATATCTTAGAGACTGAGGGATGGGTAAATATCTTAGAGACTGAGGGATGGGTAAATATCTTAGAGACTGAGGGATGGGTAAATATCTTAGAGACTGAGGGATGGGTAAATATCTTAGAGACTGAGGGATGGGTAAATATCTTAGAGACTGAGGGATGGGTAAATATCTTAGAGACTGAGGGATGGGTAAATATCTTAGAGACTGAGGGATGGGTAAATATCTTAGAGACTGAGGGATGGGTAAATATCTTAGAGACTGAGGGATGGGTAAATATCTTAGAGACTGAGGGATGGGTAAATATCTTAGAGACTGAGGGATGGGTAAATATCTTAGAGACTGAGGGGTGGGTAAATATCTTAGAGACTGAGGGATGGGTAAATATCTTAGAGACTGAGGGATGGGTAAATATCTTAGAGACTGAGGGATGGGTAAATATCTTAGAGACTGAGGGATGGGTAAATATCTTAGAGACTGAGGGATGGGTAAATATCTTAGAGACTGAGGGATGGGTAAATATCTTAGAGACTGAGGGATGGGTAAATATCTTAGAGACTGAGGGATGGGTAAATATCTTAGAGACTGAGGGGTGGGTAAATATCTTAGAGACTGAGGGATGGGTAAATATCTTAGAGACTGAGGGATGGGTAAATATCTTAGAGACTGAGGGATGGGTAAATATCTTAGAGACTGAGGGGTGGGTAAGATTTGCTTTTATATTTACTCCATTTTAAATTCAGGTTGTAACACAACAAACTGTGTAAAAAGTGAATAAATCAGTCAAATGTATTTAGAAACCCCTTATTACATTGGCAGATGTTTATTTAATTTATTTTATTTCACTCTTATTTAAGCATGTAATGTCACAAAGTGCTGTACAGAAACCCATCCTAAAACAACAAGCAATGCAGATGAAGAAGCACGACGGCAAGGAAAAACTCCCTAGAAAGGCGAGAACCGAGGAAGAAACCTAGAGAGGAACCAGGCTCTGAGGGGTGGTCAGTCCTCTTCTGTCTGTACCGGGTGGAGATTTTAAGAGTACATGGCCATTAAGGCCAGAGTGTTCTTCAAGATGTTCAAATGTTCATAGATTACCAGGAGGGTCAACTAATAATCACAGTGGTTGGAGAACAACAGGAGTAAATGTCATACGGCTTTTCATAGCCGAGCATTCCGAGGTCGAGAAAGAGAGAGAAAGTGGACAGGATTTTTAAAACATGTTTTTTATTTTACCTTTATTTAAATTGGCAAGTCAGTTAAGAACAAATTCTTATTTTCAATGACGGCCTGGGAACAGTGGGTTAACTGCATCAGGATGCATCCAATTCCAGGATGGACGGTCCAAGATGGTCCAGGATGGTCCAGGATGGATGGTCCAGGATGGAAGGTCCAGGATGGAAGGTCAAGGATGGAAGGTCCAGGATGGATGGTCCAGGATGGATGGTCCAGGATGGTCCAGGATGGAAGGTCCAGGATGGTCCAGGATGGATGGTCCAGGATGGATGGTCCAGGATGGACGGTCCAGGATGGATGGTCCAGGATGGATGGTCCAGGATGGATGGTCCAGGATGGTCCAGGATGGATGGTCCAGGATGGTCCAGGATGGATGGTCCAGGATGGTCCAGGATGGATGGTCCAGGATGGATGGTCCAGGATGGATGGTCCAGGGATGGTCCAGGATGGATGGTCCAGGATGGATGGTCCAGGATGGATGGTCCAGGATGGATGGTCCAGGATGGATGGTCCAGGATGGTCCAGGATGGATGGTCCAGGATGGATGGTCCAGGATGGAAGGTCCAGGATGGATGGTCCAGGATGGATGGTCCAGGATGGATGGTCCAGGATGGATGGTCCAGGATGGATGGTCCAGGATGGATGGTCCAGGATGGATGGTCCAGGATGGATGGTCCAGGATGGATGGTCCAGGATGGATGGTCCAGGATGGATGGTCCAGGATGGAAGGTCCAGGATGGATGGTCCAGGATGGATGATAATAATCCAATGGATGGTACACAATAATGGATAATAATACAATTAGATTAGACAATAATACCACACACATCTAAGTAAAGATAATAATCCTAATAATAATACACAATAATGGAATAATACAATTAGATTAGACAATAATACAGGTCACAGGATCTAAGTAAAGGAATGGAATAACAATATATATGGAATAGGAATATGGTACATATAAATGGTCCATGGATGAGCAATGACAGAGCAGTATAGGAAAGATGCAATAGATGGTATAAAATACAGTATAATCTATAGGTGAAAGAAACCACATCTATTATGGCGAGGTGCTGGCTAGCGGTGTCACGACTATCTTTGAAGGTGGCTCCCCTTCCCATTCAGGTGGTCGCTAGGCGGTCCAGTCATCTGTCATCACTCTTTTCAAGCGGAAGGTAACAGAATCCCGCACCAACAACTATGGAGTCCAGGATGGACGGTCAGCAACCACCCCTGGTCCCAACGATGGAGGAGCGTGGTCCAGGATCATGGTCCATCCTCCATCTCATTGGATCAGATGATGGAAGGATGGACCGATGGGAGAGGAGGAGTGGTCCAGGATGGAACCCCCACCTGGACAATGCTACAACCTCCTCCAGCGCTATCCGGAATCAGCGCACTGGATGGTGCGATGGAGCGGCCAGGATGCCAGGGATTCTTGCTCCAGGATGGAAGGTTTACCAGGATGGACGAGGAGAGCGTGAGCGTCTCAGGATCTTGCTTGATGGGTAGAGCCCTGGATGGGCCAATGCCGTTTGGAACGTCCAGGATGGAGGGGCCACTACCCGGAGTTCACCCGGCTCCGGGCTGTGTCGATCACCCGGATGGAATGGGCAGGTGGAGATAGTGAACCAGGAGGTGGGTAGGTTTCTGTGGTCGGTTGCAGGAGGACCGGCCAGGGGAGTGGGCGATGGTCCCCTGGGATGGAATGGCCCAGAACTCAAGGCCACTCCTCCACCAACCGTCACCGTTTCAGTGGATGGTCCAGGATCCAGCAGGTCCTGGATGCCGTGTCATCAGAGCCAGATGGAGGCTCCTGGATGGTGCAGGAGTGGGTGCAGCACTCTAAGGAGACCTGGAGGGCCGTCCAGGAATCACTAAGACAGGCGAGTGGACGGCAGAAGAGGAGGTCCAGACCGTTACCGGGATGAGGCCCCCCCGTGGATGGTCCAGGATGGTTCTGGCTCTTGACCCAAAACCTGCCCCTCCGCCTGCCCTGGTCCAGGAAGCTGGGTCTGGATGGATGGGGCCATTTAAAGTCCAGGTGGATAAATGAGGATGGATGGTCCAGGATGGTCGTATTACATACTTCCGGCGCCTTGGAGGATGGTTTCCAGGAAACTGGCATTTTTTTTTTTTTTACGATGGATTTCCAGGATTGGTACCCCAGGTAATCTTAGGTTTCAGGACATACAGTCCAGGAAGAACTACTGAATATAAGAGGAACGGTCAAATCAGGATCAGTGGTCCAGGATGGACTTTCCAGGATGGATGGGATCCAGGATGGATGGCCTTTCCAAGACAACGGAATGGATCCAGCCTGCGACCCAAAGCAAATGGAAGGTAAAGGAGGGAAACCAGGATGGATGGTTTTCTGGTCAGGCTGGAGACGGGCACATTGCGCATGGCATACTTCTCACCAATGTCCGGTCTCTTGACAGCAGGTTGATGAAATCCGGAGGAAGGGTAGCATTCCAGAGGACATCAGGACTGGAACGTTCTTTGGATTCTTGGAAACATGGCTCGAGGATGGAACGGAATCCAGGTGCAGCCATCTGGTTTCTTCACGCATGATCCAGGATGGAAACAAACATCTTTCTGGTATGAAGAGGGGCAGGGGTGTAAGCCTCATGGTTAAGAGACGTGGTGTGGTCACAACAACATAAAGGAACTCAAGTCCTTCTGTTCACCTGATTTAGAATTCCTCACAATCAACTGTCGACTAATTATCTACCAAGGGAATTCTCTTCGATTATAATCACAGCCGTATATATTCCCCCAAGCAGACACATTGATGGCTCTGAACGAACTTCATTTGACTCTTTGCAAACTGGAAACCACATATCCTGAGGCTGCATTCATTGTAGCTGGGGATTTTAACAAGGCTAATCTGAAAACAAGACTCCCTAAATTGTATCAGCATATCGATTGCGCAACCAGGGCTGGTAAAAACCTTGGATCATTGCTATTCTAACTTCTGCGCCGCATATAAGGCCCTCCCCGCCATCCTTTCGGAAAAGGACCACGGTTCCATTTGGTGCTCCCTGCCTACAGACAGAAGCTAAAACAAGAAGCTCCCGCTGGTCTGTTCAACGCTGGTCTGAGGAATCTGATTCCACGCTCCCAAGACTGCTTCCATCACGTGGACTGGGATATGTTCCGGAACAACAACATTGACAAATACGCTGGTAGGTGAGCGAGTTCATTAGAAAGTACATTGAAGATGTCGTTCCCATTGCAACGATTAAAACATTCCCAAACCAGAAACCGTGGATTGATGGCAGCATTCGCCTGAAACTGAAAGCACGAACCACTGCTTTTAATCAGGGCAAGGTGACCGGAAACATGACCGAATACAAACAGTGGAGCTATTCCCTCCACAAGGCAATCAAACAAGCTAAGCGTCAGTATAGAGACAAAGTAGAGTCGTAATTCAACGGCTCAGACACAGAGGTATGTGGCAGGGTCTACAGTCAATCACGGATTACAAAAAGAAAACCAGTCCCGACACGGACCAGGATGTCTTGCTCCCAGGCAGACTAAATAACTTTTGCCCGCTTTGAGGACAATACAGTGCCACTGACACGGCCCGCAACTAAAACATGCGGACTCTCCTTCACTGCAGCTGACGTGAGGAAAACATTTAAACGTGTTAACCCTTGTCAAGGCTGCAGGCCCAGACGACATCCCCAGCGCGTCTCAGGCATGCGGACCAGCTGGCTGGTGTGTTTACCGACATATTCAATCAATCCTTATCCCAGTCTGCTGTTCCCACATGCTTCAAGGGAGGGCCACCATTGTCCCTGTTCCCAAGAAAGCTAAGGTAACTGACATAAACGACTACCGCCCCGTAGCACTCACTTCCGTCATCATGAAGTGCTTGGAGAGACTAGTCAAGGACCATATCACCTCCACCCTACCTGACACCCTAGACCCACTCCAATTTGCTTACCACCCAAATAGGTCCACAGACGATGCAATCTCAACCACACTGCACACTGCCCTAACCCATCTGGACAAGAGGAATACGTGAGAATGCTGTTCATCGACTACAGCTCGGCATTTAACACCATAGTGCCCTCCAAGCTCATCTCATATGTATATATTGTACTCTATATCATCTACTGCATCTTTATGTAATACATGTATCACTAGCCACTTTAACTATGCCACTTTGTTTACATACTCATCTCATATGTATATATTTAGTAGTTAACGTTGCGTTATGGCAATGAGCTTGAGGCTGTATTCACGATCCCAGATCCGGGATGGCTCGCCGCAAGAAGATAACACAACGTTAACTATTCATGAAAATCGCAAATTAAATGAAATCAATATGCTAGCTCTCAAGCTTAGCCTTTTGTTAACAACACTGTCATCTCAGATTTTCAAAAATATGCTTCTCAACCATAGCAAAACAAGCATTTGTGTAACAGTATTGATAGCTATTGATAGCTAGTGTAGCATTTAGCGTTAGCATTGAGCAGGCAACATTTTCACAAAAACCAGAAAAGCATTCAAATAAAATAATTTACCTTTGAAGAACTTCGGATGTTTTCAATGAGGAGACTCAGTTAGATAGCAAATGTTCAGTTTTTCCTGAAAGATTATTTGTGCAGGAGAAATGGCTCCATTTTATGCGTCATGTTTGGCAACCAAAAAAAAACGAAAAATCAGTCATCAAAACTTCTAACTTTTTTCCAAATTAACTCCATAATATCGACTGAAACATGGTAAACGTTGTTTAGAATCAAACCTCAAGGTGTTTTTCACATATCTCTTCATGATATATAGTTTGTGGAAGTCTCCTCTCTCCCCAGAATCACATGGATGTATGCGTGCAGCTTGTAGGTTACGCAGCAATTTCAACAAAGGACACCGGGCGGACACCTGGTAAATGTAGTCTCTTATGGCCACTCTTCCAATGATATGCCTACAAATACGTCACAATGATGCAGACACCTTTGGGAAACGATAGAAAGGGCAGGCTCATTCCTGGCGCATTCACAGCCATATAAGGAGACATTGGAACACAGAGCGTCAAAAATCCTGCTCATTTCCTGTTTGAAGTTTCATCTTGGTTTCTCCTGTAGCATCAGTTCGGTGGCACTCACAGATAATATATTTGCAGTTTTGGAAACGTCAGAGTGTTTTCTTTCCAAAGCTGTCAATTATATGAATAGTCGAGCATCTTTTTGTGACAAAATATTGCGCTTAAAACGGGCACGTTTTTTATCCAATAATGAAATAGCGCCCCCATAGCTTCAAGAGGTTAAGAACAAATTCTTATTTACAACGACGGCCTATCCCAGCCAAACCCAGACGACGCTTGTACGATTGTGCGTCACCCTATGGGACTGCCAATCAGAGCTGGATGTGACACAGCATGGAATCGAAACCAGGGAGTATAGTGACGTCTCTTGCACTGTGCCACTCGGGAGCCTCAGGATAGGGCAGTATGCGGTGTGATGGCGACTGTATCGTTTGGGGACCTAGTATGGCCGTAAGCAAATTGAAGTGGGTCTAGGGTGGCAGGTAAGGTAGAGGTTATATGATCCTAAATAGCCTCTCAAAGCACTTCATGATGAAGGAACAATGGTGGCCATCTTGAAGCATGTGAGAACAGCAGACTGGGATAGGGATTGATTTAATACACCAGCCAGCTGGTCTGCACATGCTCTGAGGACGCAGCTATGGATGCTATGGTAGCCCTGCGAGCGTTAATAGTTTTAAATGTCTTACTCACGTCAGCCACGGAGAAAGAGAGCCCACAGTAGCGGCTGCGTCTGAACTGTATTATTCTCAAAGCAAAGAAGATGTTTAGTTTGTCTGGAAGCAAGACGTCGGTGTCCGTGATCTGGCTGGTTTTCCTTTGTAGTCCGTGATCCTGCCACATTTGTCTCATGTCTGAGTTTTGATTTGCGACTCCACTTTGTCTCTCTACTGACATTTTGCTTGTTTGATTGCCTTGCAGAGGGAATAACTATGCTGTTTGCTTTCAGTTTTGCGCGAATGCCGCCATCTATCCATGGTTTCTGGTTAGGGTATGTTTTAATAGTCACAGTGGGTACAACATCTCCAATACACTTCCTGATAAACTCACTCACCGAATCAGCGTTTACGTCAATATTATTCACCCGGAACATGTCCCAACCCGGAACATGTCCCAACCCGGAACATGTCCCAACCCGGAACATGTCCCAATCCGGAACATGTCCCAACCCAGAACATGTCCCTACCCGGAACATGTCCCAACCCGGAACATGTCCCAATCCGCGTGATCGAAACAATCTTGAAGTAGGGATTCCGATTGGTCAGACCAGCGTTGAATTTTCCATAGCACGGGTACATCCTGTTTGAGTTTCTGCCTATAGGAAGGGAGGAGCAAAATGGAGTCGTAGGCAGATTTGACAAAAGAAGGACAGGTGAGGAGGGCCTTGTATGCATCGCTGAAGTAGCAGTGGTCCAGTGTTTTATCAGCGTCAGTCAATATGCTGATGGATTTTAGGTTGTCTTGTTCTCAGATTTGCTTCGTTAAAATCCACAGCTACTATAAATGCAGACTCAGAATATATGATTTCCTGTTTGCATAAACTCCAGTGAAGTTCTTTGAGGGCCGTCGTGGTGTTGGCTTGAGGCTGTGACAATAACCGAGGAGAATTCCCTTGGGAGAAAATACGGTCGGCACTTGATTGTGAGGAATTCTAGGAAGAAAAGGACCTGGGAAGTTAATCATGAAACATACATCCCGGCGTCTTCTTCCTCCCGGAGAGATGTTTATTCCTGTCGGCGCTACGCACAAAGAATCCAGGTGGCTGTACCGACTCCGACAGCATATCCCAAGAGAGCCATGTTTCCCTGAAACAGAGAATATTACAATCCCTTATGAATATGGATTAGTTGATAATATGATTTACTCTCCTCTCTGAATACTGAAGATGGATTAGTTCAGCGTTTTCCAAACAAGGGGTCGTGTGATTTGCATTGGGCGAGTGAACCTCTGGAAAATAAAATGTAGTTGACATAAACACAAGGGGTTTCTGTTTTCTTCTTCTTTCTACTAAATATTGTGACCTCATTGCTGAAAGATCAGACTCTTTTCTAAAATTCCCCCAAGCCTCATCAGAACATTTTGAACAAGACCATGCACTAAATCAGACTGAGGAAAAAAATAACATTATCAGTGATGAGAAAATCATACAAAATGTGTCACGTTCGTTATAATGATGAGATGAGACCAAGGCGCAGCGTGAGTAGCGTTCCACGTGTTCTTAATAAAACCGAAACTCAGCAAATTAAAACAAACAAGCACAAAGGAACTGTGAAGCTATACGAATAGTGCAGACAGGCAACTAAACATAGAACAAGATCCCACAAACACCAAAGGGAAATGGCTGCCTAAATATGATCCCCAATCAGAGACAACGATAAACAGCTGTCTCTGATTGGCAACCATATCAGACCAACATAGAATTACAAAAACCCCTAGAACTAGAAAACCCTAGACATACAAAAACCCTAGACAATACAAAACTAGCGTACCCACCTAAGTCACACCCTGACCTAACCAAAACATAAAGAAAACAGAGATATCTCAGGTCAGGGTGTGACAAAATGATGATGTTCTGAACTTCCCAATACCTTTCTGATGCATTTCAGTCACTTCAAACCATTCTTCTTTCAGATTGAAATACTGTCAAAAGTACTATCAGGCTGATTTGTAATAGACTGGCACAGGCCCACACTTTAAAAAGGTGAACATTGGACGTTGATTAAATCACCATTTTTTAATGGTGGGGTCGTGATAAAAAAATAGATTGGGAACACTGCTCACTCCTCTCTGAATACTGAATATGGACAAGTTGATAATTGTATCTCCTCTCTGAATACTGGATACTGAATATGGACAAGTTGATAATTGTATCTCCTCTCTGAATACTGAATATGGACAAGTTGATAATTGTATCTCCTCTCTGAATACTGGATACTGAATATGGACAAGTTGATAATTGTATCTCCTCTCCTCTCTGAATACAGTGTCACGAACGTCGTCTTGAAAATGACCGGACTAAGGTGGGGCGTTGTGATGAAATGACCGGACTAAGGTGGGGCGTTGTGATGAAATGACCGGACTAAGGTGGGGCGTTGTGATGAAATGACCGGACTAAGGTGGGGCGTTGTGAGGAAATGACCGGACTAAGGTGGGGCGTTGTGATGAAATGACCGGACTAAGGTGGGGCGTTGTGATGAAATGACCGGACTAAGGTGGGGCGTTGTGATGAAATGACCGGACTAAGGTGGGGCGTTGTGATGAAATGACCGGACTAAGGTGCAGCGTTGTGATGAAATGACTGGACTAAGGTGGGGGCGTTGTGATGAAATGACCGGACTAAGGTGGGGCGTTGTGATGAAATGACTGGACTAAGGTGGGGACCGGACTAAGGTGCAGCGTGTGATGAAATGACTGGACTAAGGTGGGGCGTTGTGAGGAAATGACCGGACTAAGGTGGGGCGTTGTGATGAAATGACCGGACTAAGGTGGGGCGTTGTGATGAAATGACCGGACTAAGGTGCGGCGTTGTGATGAAATGACCGGACTAAGGTGCAGCGTTGTGATGAAATGACCGGACTAAGGTGGGGCGTTGTGATGAAATGACCGGACTAAGGTGGGGCGTTGTGATGAAATGACCGGACTAAGGTGGGGCGTTGTGATGAAATGACCGGACTAAGGTGCTGCGTTGTGATGAAATGACCGGACTAAGGTGGGGCGTTGTGATGAAATGACCGGACTAAGGTGCAGCGTTGTGATGAAATGACCGGACTAAGGTGCAGCGTTGTGATGAAATGACCGGACTAAGGTGGGGCGTTGTGATGAAATGACCGGACTAAGGTGGGGCCTTGTGATGAAATGACCGGACTAAGGTGGGGCCTTGTGATGAAATGACCGGACTAAGGTGCAGGGTTGTGATGAAATGACCGGACTAAGGTGGGGCGTTGTGATGAAATGACCGGACTAAGGTGGGGCGTTGTGATGAAATGACCGGACTAAGGTGCAGCGTTGTGATCGTTTATTTTTAAATGTCGCCAACAAAACAATAAACAACAAAAACGAACGTGAAGCTCCGTAAGGCTATACATGCATTAAACAAAGACAACAACCCACAAATGAGAAAAGGAAAAACGGCTGCCTAAGTGTGATTCCCAATCAGAGACAACGATAGACAGGTGTCCCTGATTGAGAATCATACCCGGCCAAAAACAAAGAACCAGAAAGCATAGATTTTCCCACTCGAGTCACACCCTGACCAAACAAACATAGAGAATAAAAGGATCTCTACAGCGTGACATACAGAATATAGATTAGTTGATCATTTTGCATTCAACCAAAATGTTTCTTCCATAATGAACCTCAGAGAGGCGATTCTTAATCAACACCCACATCATTGGCGCCCAGAAACATTTGTCGGCAGAAGGTTTGTTCACCTGCCGCCCCTGAGGTCCGGATTCATAGTAAACCAGGTTATAACGCGGTTCACTATTTCACCATTTTAAATGTATTTACTGTTGATCATGTGCAGCGTTAGAATCTTTGTGAACATTTGAATTAAAAGCTGCATTGTTGACCTGCACTACAACACGGCTGTCTGATCAGTGATGTGTTTGCTGTGTGACTCTCTCCTCTCATTATTCTACTTCCATTACTGCAGATCTAAAGCTTCAGGATGTTATAATGAAGTTAGAAATTAGTAGGAAGATGGACACATTTGTTAGTCTATTTTTTCTATTAAAAAATATATATTTCTTGATGTGAAAAAACTGTTTTGTCTTTTCCATCGTGTTGATTGACTTGTAATTTCAGACCTGGGTCCATTAGCAATCAGAGTTAAATGTGTCAGAAAGACACACGCACACACACACACACACACACACACGCACGCACGCACGCACGCACGCACGCACGCACGCACGCACAGGCACACACACACACACACACACACACACACACACACGCACACGCACACACGCACACGCACGCACGCACGCACGCACGCACGCACGCACGCACGCACGCACGCGCGCACGCGCACGCGCACGGCACGCACGCACGCACACGCACAGGCACACACACGCACGCACACACGCACACGCACACACGCACGCACGCACGCACGCACGCACGCACGCACACACGCACGCACGCGCGCACGCGCACACACACACACACGCACACACACTGTCAGAGCCGATACTAATATGTGCTGCTTTGAGAGATACTGTGCTTCATTAAGTATTTCTTTAACACCATTACATTAGTCCATGTCGTGAAGTGCTGATATATCCTCATGCATTATGCATCAGATCATGCTGGAATGGAGGGATTATCAAAAGGCCTGGATTAAGAGTTCCTCAGGGACGCTGATAGAAAACCACTTACAGAACCACTTAGAGGTCCTGCTCGAATATTGAAATTTGGGAGAAACGTAATGGTACAGATGTTTAATTGTATTTTATTTAACTTTTATTTAACTTACACCTGCCTTCCCTTTCATGAGTATTTTAACTGGAATTAGAGTTATTTATATGTCTCACGTATGAGGGAAGAGGATTTCTTCAGTGGTCTGTCTGCCTGTCATTTTGAGGTCATGGAATGGCTGCTTTTATCACACTGTTGGCCTGGTTTTGAGGAACATAGCCCCCTTTTCTCTGGGGCTGTTCTTGTCTCAGCTGAGTGGGTGTCTCTTAGGGCTCCAGCCAGGTGGCAGGCAGGCTGTCCTGGAGCCCAGAGATGCAGGCTGGAGCTGAGCTGGTGGGTCTTGGCTGTTAGAGCTGCTGTCTCTCTCTCTCAGTGCATTGACCAGTTGGTGTGCTGCGATGTTGGCCTGGGAGCCAAAGAATGGAAACACAGCCACCAGCTGTGGTCTCTTTCTGTTTCTCTCTCTCTCCCACATTCTGAGAGAGGAAACTGTATGGCGCAGATCACGTCATATGGTCCTCTCAGCAGCAGCTGCGGCTGGTAGATGTGTGTCTGGCATCGGGCCACCGCTCAACTGTACTCCCTTTCACCCCCCTCCACTCTACTCTACCCCCTCCACTCTACTCTACCCCCACTCCACTCTACCACTACCCCCTCCACTCTACTCTACCCCTCCACTCTACTCTACCCCCTCCACTCTACTCTACCCCCTCCACTCTACTCTACCCCCTCCACTCTACTCTACCAATCTCCACTCTACTCTACCCCCTCCACTCTACTCTACCAATCTCCACTCTACTCTACCCTCTCCACTCTACTCTACCCCCTCCACTATAATGTATCCCCTCCACTCTACTCTACCCCTCCACCCTACCAATCTCCACTCTACTTTACCCCCCTCCACTCTACTCTACCAATCTCCACTCTACTCTACCCCTCCACTCTACAATACCCCCTCCACTACACTCTACTCTACCCCCTCCAAGATACTCTACTCTACCCCCTCCACGATACTCTACTCTACCCCCTCCACTACACTCTACTCTACCCCCGCCATGATACTCTACTCTACCCCTACACTCTACAATACCCCCTCCACTACACTCTACTCCCTCCACTCTACTCTACCCCTCCACTCTACTCTACCCCATCCACTACACTCTACTCTATCCCCTCCACTCTACTCTACCCCTCCACGATACTCTACTCTACCCCGCCACGATACTCTACCCCTCCACTCTACTCTACCCCCTCCACTACACTCTACTCTATCCCCTCCACTCTACTCTACCCCCGCCACGATACTCTACCTACCCCCACGATACTCTACCCTCCACTCTACTCTACCCTCCACTACACTCTCCTCCACCCTCCTCCACTACACCCTCCTCTACCCCTCCAAGATACTCTACTCTACCCTCCACTCCACTCTAGCCCCTCCACTACACTCTCCTCTACCCTCCACTACACTCTCCTCTACCCTCCAAGATACTCTACTCTACCTCCTCCACTACACTCTACTCTACCCCCTCCACTACACTCTCCTCTACCCCCTCCACGATACTCTACTCTACCCCTCCAAGATACTCTACTCTACCCCCTCCACGATACTCTACTCTACCCCTCCACTACACTCTCCTCTACCCCCTCCAAGATACTCTACTCTACCCCTCCAAGATACTCTACTCTACCCCTCCACTCTACACTCTCCTCTACCCCTCCAAGATACTCTACTCTACCCCTCCAAGATACTCTACTCTACCCCCGCCACGATACTCTACTCTACCCCCCTCCACTACACTCTCCTCTACCCCTTCCAAGATACTCTACTCTGCCCCCGCCACGATACTCTACTCTACCCCCGCCACGATACTCTACTCTACACCCTCCACTCTACTCTACCCCTCCACTGTACTCTACTCTACCCCGCCACGATACTCTACCTACCCCTCCACTGTACTCTAGTATACCCCCCCCCCCACTATACTCTACTCTACACCCTCCACTACACACCCCCCACTATACTCTACTCTACACCCTCCTTCCCCCGTTCAGATACTGTTCGGTGGGGGTATCATTCTGCATAATGACATGGTCTCCCCGTTCAGATACTGTTCGGTGGGGGTATCATTCTGCATAATGACATGGTCTCCCCCTCAGATACTGTTCGGTGGGGGTATCATTCTGCATAATGACATGGTCTCCCCTTCAGATACTGTTCGGTGGGGTATCATTCTGCATAATGACATGGTCTCCCCTTCAGATACTGTTCGGTGGGGGGTATCATTCTGCATAATGACATGGTCTCCCCTCCGTTCAGATACTGTTCGGTGGGGGGTATCATTCTGCATAATGACATGGTCTCCCCGTTCAGATACTGTTCGGTGGGGGTATCATTCTGCATAATGACATGGTCTCCCTCCACAGATACTGTTCGGTGGGGGTATCATTCTGCATAATGACATGGTCTCCCCACTCAGATACTGTTCGGTGGGGGTATCATTCTGCATAATGACATGGTCTCCCCTTCAGATACTGTTCGGTGGGGGTATCATTCTGCATAATGACATGGTCTCCCTCCAGATACTGTTCGGTGGGGTATCATTCTGCATAATGACATGGTCTCTCCGTCAGATACTGTTCGGTGGGGATATCATTCTGCATAATGACATGGTCTCCACGTTCAGATACTGTTCGGTGGGGGTATCATTCTGCATAATGACATGGTCTCCCCTGTCAGATACTGTTCGGTGGGGGTATCATTCTGCATAATGACATGGTCTCCCCGTTCAGATACTGTTCGGTGGGGGTATCATTCTGCATAATGACATGGTCTCCCCGTTCAGATACTGTTCGGTGGGGGTATCATTCTGCATAATGACATGGTCTCCCCGTTCAGATACTGTTCGGTGGGGGTATCATTCTGCATAATGACATGGTCTCCCCGTTCAGATACTGTTCGGTGGGGGTATCATTCTGCATAATGACATGGTCTCCCCTTCAGATACTGTTCGGTGGGGGTATCATTCTGCATAATGACATGGTCTCCACCGTTCAGATACTGTTCGGTGGGGATATCATTCTGCATAATGACATGGTCTCCACGTTCAGATACTGTTCGGTGGGGTATCATTCTGCATAATGACATGGTCTCCCGTCAGATACTGTTCGGTGGGGGTATCATTCTGCATAATGACATGGTCTCCCCCGTTCAGATACTGTTCGGTGGGGGTATCATTCTGCATAATGACATGGTCTCCCGTTCAGATACTGTTCGGTGGGGATATCATTCTGCATAATGACATGGTCTCCACGTTCAGATACTGTTCCACTGGGGTATCATTCTGCATAATGACATGGTCTCCCCGTTCAGATACTGTTCGGTGGGGGTATCATTCTGCATAATGACATGGTCTCCCCGTTCAGATACTGTTCGGTGGGGTATCATTCTGCATAATGACATGGTCTCCCCTTCAGATACTGTTCGGTGGGGGTATCATTCTGCATAATGACATGGTCTCCCCTTCAGATACTGTTCGGTGGGGTATCATTCTGCATAATGACATGGTCTCCCCGTTCAGATACTGTTCGGTGGGGGTATCATTCTGCATAATGACATGGTCTCCACGTTCAGATACTGTTCGGTGGGGGTATCATTCTGCATAATGACATGGTCTCCACGTTCAGATACTGTTCGGTGGGGGTATCATTCTGCATAATGACATGGTCTCCCGTTCAGATACTGTTCGGTGGGGTATCATTCTGCATAATGACATGGTCTCCCCTTCAGATACTGTTCGGTGGGGTATCATTCTGCATAATGACATGGTCTCCCCTTCAGATACTGTTCGGTGGGGGTATCATTCTGCATAATGACATGGTCTCCCCGTCAGATACTGTTCGGTGGGGGTATCATTCTGCATAATGACATGGTCTCCCCTTCAGATACTGTTCGGTGGGGGTATCATTCTGCATAATGACATGGTCTCCCCCGTTCAGATACTGTTCGGTGGGGGGTATCATTCTGCATAATGACATGGTCTCCCCGTTCAGATACTGTTCGGTGGGGGTATCATTCTGCATAATGACATGGTCTCCCCTTCAGATACTGTTCGGTGGGGTATCATTCTGCATAATGACATGGTCTCCCTTCAGATACTGTTCGGTGGGGGTATCATTCTGCATAATGACATGGTCTCTCCGTTCAGATACTGTTCGGTGGGGGTATCATTCTGCATAATGACATGGTCTCCACGTTCAGATACTGTTCGGTGGGGATATCATTCTGCATAATGACATGGTCTCCCCGTTCAGATACTGTTCGGTGGGGGTATCATTCTGCATAATGACATGGTCTCTCCGTTCAGATACTGTTCGGTGGGGATCCATCATTCTGCATAATGACATGGTCTCCACGTTCAGATACTGTTCGGTGGGGGTATCATTCTGCATAATGACATGGTCTCCCCGTTCAGATACTGTTCGGTGGGGGTATCATTCTGCATAATGACATGGTCTCCCCCTTCAGATACTGTTCGGTGGGGGTATCATTCTGCATAATGACATGGTCTCTCCGTTCAGATACTGTTCGGTGGGGATATCATTCTGCATAATGACATGGTCTCCACGTTCAGATACTGTTCGGTGGGGGTATCATTCTGCATAATGACATGGTCTCCCCTCCAGATACTGTTCGGTGGGGGTATCATTCTGCATAATGACATGGTCTCCCCTCCAGATACTGTTCTGGGGGTATCATTCTGCATAATGACATGGTCTCCCGTCCAGATACTGTTCGGTGGGGGTATCATTCTGCATAATGACATGGTCTCCCCGTTCAGATACTGTTCGGTGGGGGTATCATTCTGCATAATGACATGGTCTCCCCTTCAGATACTGTTCGGTGGGGGTATCATTCTGCATAATGACATGGTCTCTCCGTTCAGATACTGTTCGGTGGGGATATCATTCTGCATAATGACATGGTCTCCACGTTCAGATACTGTTCGGTGGGGGTATCATTCTGCATAATGACATGGTCTCCCCGCTCAGATACTGTTCGGTGGGGGTATCATTCTGCATAATGACATGGTCTCCCCTCCAGATACTGTTCGGTGGGGGTATCATTCTGCATAATGACATGGTCTCCCCCACTCAGATACTGTTCGGTGGGGATATCATTCTGCATAATGACATGGTCTCCACGTTCAGATACTGTTCGGTGGGGGTATCATTCTGCATAATGACATGGTCTCCCCGTTCAGATACTGTTCGGTGGGGGTATCATTCTGCATAATGACATGGTCTCCCCGTTCAGATACTGTTCGGTGGGGTATCATTCTGCATAATGACATGGTCTCCACGTTCAGATACTGTTCGGTGGGGGTATCATTCTGCATAATGACATGGTCTCCCCGTTCAGATACTGTTCGGTGGGGGTATCATTCTGCATAATGACATGGTCTCCCCGTTCAGATACTGTTCGGTGGGGGTATCATTCTGCATAATGACATGGTCTCCCCGTTCAGATACTGTTCGGTGGGGGTATCATTCTGCATAATGACATGGTCTCCCCGTTCAGATACTGTTCGGTGGGGGTATCATTATGCATAATGACATGGTCTCCCCGTTCAGATACTGTTCGGTGGGGATATCATTCTGCATAATGACATGGTCTCCCCGTTCAGATACTGTTCGGTGGGGATATCATTCTGCATAATGACATGGTCTCCCCGTTCAGATACTGTTCGGTGGGGGTATCATTCTGCATAATGACATGGTCTCCCCGTTCAGATACTGTTCGGTGGGGGTATCATTCTGCATAATGACATGGTCTCCCCGTTCAGATCAGAATAAATGAATCCGTAACCTACAACAATATCACCATTCCAGATATCTCCAGAAAGCCCCTGAATGAACCATGTGAATAAACAAAACACTTAAAAGCAGTTTTGATTAAAAAGTTTGCTCATTACTTCTTAAGACGAAGAATAACTGCATTGTCTAAGAGGAGAGGAGTGTGGGACCCTGGTGGCGCTGTGGCTGATGAGAGTTGTAATCTGGTTTGAAAGGTAATGAAGGAGCACGTAGAAACTAATTTCAAGTAGGAAACCACTCAGCTCCAGCAACCATCCAATTAAAAGCACAATTAAAACACTTCAAATTGAAATTAGAACGATTGTTTTTGTGAATATTGAAAAAGTTTAAAACTTTAGAAACTCAATCAGTGTATGTGACATCAATAATATATTATTGATAACCATTATATAGGCCTTGTTGACTTCTGTTTGATACATTATTAGTTAATGATGACCACTAGATTACAGTTGTGATATGGTATCACTGATTGTCATCCCTCTCTTGATAATCCATGTAATATTTATACCTTAACTATAGATACGAACAGCCTCAATCATCAGGGCATGGACTCGACAAGGTGTCGAAAGCATTCCCACAGGGATTCTGGCCCATGTTGACTCCAATGCTTCCCGCAGTTGTGTCAAGTTGACTGGATGTCCTCTGGGTGGTGGACAATTCTTGATACACATGGGAAACTGTTGAGTGTGAAAAACCCAGCAGCGTTGCAGTTCTTGATACAAACCGGTGCACATGGCACCTACTCCCGTTCCCCATTCAAAGGTACTTAAATATTTTGTCTTGCCCATTCACCCTCTGAATGACACATGTACACAACCCATGTCTCAATTGTCCCAAGGCTTAAATATTCTTCTTTAACCCGTCTCCTCTTCATCTACACTGAATGAAGTGGATTTAACAAGTGACATCAATAAGGGATCCTAGCTTTCACCTGGATTCACCTGGTCGATTTATGTCATGAGCGGTTGTGAGCATTGGGCCAGTATCCGAAAGGTTATTCCCAGAGCCGACGAGTTGAAAGATCTGTCTATGTGCCCTTGAGCAAGGCACTTTTAACAATAATTGCTCCTTTAAGTCGCTCTAGATAAGAACGTCTGCTAAATGACAAAAACAGGTAATAGTGAAATGAAAGAGCAAGCGTTCCTAATGTTTTGTACACTCAATGTGTATTTTGAAAAGTCCCAAAATCAATCGCTGATTGCCCCTTTTCATTACAGTATACCGGTGAAAAGAGTTACAACACCTACTCATCACTTACTCACCACCTACTCACCACCTACTCACCACCTACTCAACACCTACTCACCACCTACTCACCACCTACTCAACACCTACTCAACACCTACTCACCACCTACTCACCACCTACTCACCACCTACTCACCACCTACTCAACACCTACTCACCACCTACTCACCACCTACTCACCACCTACTCAACACCTACTCAACACCTACTCACCACCTACTCACCACCTACTCACCACCTACTCAACACCTACTCAACACCTACTCATTACACCTACTCACCACCTACTCACCACCTACTCACCACCTACTCATCACCTACTCAACACCTACTCACCACCTACTCAACACCTACTCACCACCTACTCATCACCTACTCACCACCTACTCACCACCTACTCAACACCTACTCACCACCTACTCACCACCTACTCAACACCTACTCACCACCTACTCACCACCTACTCACCACCTACTCACCACCTACTCACCACCTACTCATCACCTACTCACCACCTACTCAACACCTACTCAACACCTACTCACCACCTACTCAACACCTACTCACCACCTACTCAACACCTACTCATCACCTACTCAACACCTACTCACCACCTACTCACCACCTACTCACCACCTACTCAACACCTACTCATTACCTACTCACCACCTACTCACCACCTACTCACCCCTACTCACCACCTACTCACCACCTACTCAACACCTACTCACCACCTACTCATCACCTACTCAACACCTACTCATCACCTACTCATTACCTACTCAACACCTACTCATCACCTACTCACCACCACCTACTCACCACCTACTAAACACCTACTCACCACCTACTCAACACCTACTCACCACCTACTCAACACCTACTCACCACCTACTCATTACCTACTCACCACCTACTCACCACCTACTCATTACCTACTCACCACCTACTCACCACCTACCCACCACCTACTCAACACCTACTCACCACCTACTCACCACCTACTCAACACCTACTCATCACCTACTCATCACCTACTCACCACCTACTCACCACCTACTCAACACCTACTCAACACCTACTCACCACCTACTCAACACCTACTCACCACCTACTCACCACCTACTCACCACCTACTCATCACCTACTCATCACCTACTCAACACCTACTCACCACCTACTCACCACCTACTCACCACCTACTCACCACCTACTCACCACCTACTCAACACCTACTCACCACCTACTCACCACCTACTCATCACCTACTCATCACCTACTCATCACCTACTCACCACCTACTCAACACCTACTCATCACCTACTCAACACCTACTCACCACCTACTCACCACCTACTCACCACCTACTCACCACCTACTCACCACCTACTCACCACCTACTCACCACCTACTCAACACCTACTCAACACCTACTCACCACCTACTCAACACCTACTCACCACCTACTCACCACCTACTCATCACCTACTCATCACCTACTCACCACCTACTCAACACCTACTCACCACCTACTCAACACCTACTCACCACCTACTCACCACCTACTCACCACCTACTCACCACCTACTCATCACCTACTCAACACCTACTCACCACCTACTCAACACCTACTCACCACCTACTCATCACCTACTCATCACCTACTCACCACCTACTCAACACCTACTCAACACCTACTCATCACCTACTCATTCAAGGGTTTTTATTTATTTGTACTATTTTCTACAATGTAGAATAATAGTGATGACATAAAACTATGAAATGACACATATGGAATCATGTAGTCACCAAAAAAGTTTTAAACAAATCAAAACACATATTTGAGATTCTTCAAATAGCCATCATTTGCCTTGATGACAGCTTTGCACACTCTTGGCATTCTCTCAACCAGCTTCATGAGGTAGTCACCTGGAATGCAATTCAATTAACAGGTGTGCCTTTTTAAAAAGTTAATTTGTGGAATTTCTTTCCTTCTTAACTTCTTGCGGATCATTGGGACACTAGCGTCCCATCTTGCCAACATCCGGTGAAATTATCACCCGGAAGTGCATGTGCATCAAAGTTGGGACCGAGATAACAGGCCATCAGACTGTTATATAGCCATCACTAACTCAGTGAGGCTGCTGCCAACACTGAGACCCAATCACTAACTCAGTGAGGCTGCTGCCAACACTGAGACCCAATCACTAACTCAGTGAGGCTGCTGCCAACACTGAGACCCAATCACTAACTCAGTGAGGCTGCTGCCAACACTGAGACCCAATCACTGGACACTTTAATAAATGGATCACTCGTCACTTTAATCAATGTTTACATGTCGTACATTAATGTCTTATCAGCCCTCAACCAACCTATTTTGTTTGTTTTTCAAGTTGTTCGTAACTTGTAACTACATAATGTTGCCATCTCCGACCAAAAAAAGCTTCTAAACATCAGAAGTGGGATTGCTCACCACAAACCGGACGAAGAGTTTCTCTTCAATGAGTCGGACGCGAGGGATATACTGTTGACAACCGTCAAAGGCCCCGATCCTTGTGATTCGCTGAAGAAGGAAACAGATTTAGAGGTAAAATATCAGGGTGCCTTGTGAGGACCAGGTGACGAGTGGTTAATCTGCCCTCCGTTCTGCTCGGTAACGTTCAATCGCTAGAAAATAAATGGGACAAACTGAAAGCATGTATCTCCTACCAACGGGACATTAAAAACTGGAATATTTTATTTTTTTCTTTAAGCAATGGCTTTTTTTTCTGTCCATTCTTCCGTAAAGCCCAGCTCTGTGGAGTGTATGGCTTAAAGTGGTCCTATGGGCAGACACTCAATTCTCTGTCATGGAGCTTTGCAGCTCCTTCAGGGATATCTTTGGTCTCCTTGTTGCTTCTCTGATTAATGCCCTCCTTGCCTGGTCCGTGAGTCTTTCAATTTGTTTATATTATATTTAAATAACCCTGACCTGTACATCTCCACAACTTTGCCCCTGACCTGTTTGGAGAGCTCCTTGGTCTTCATGGTGCCGCTTGCTTGGTGATGCCCCTTGCTTAGTGGTGTTGCAGACTCTGGAGCCTTTCAGAACTGAGATCATGTGACAGATCAATATTTGTTTTCATTTCACTTCACCAATTTGGACTATTTTGTGTATGTCCATTACATCACATCAAAATAAAACTCACTTTAAACTACAGGTTGCAATGCAATAAAATTGAAGACTGGGAGGCTGGTTGGTTGACGTCGGCTGGAGGAGACTGGGAGGCTGGTTGGTTGACGTCGGCTGGAGCAGACTGGGATGCTGGTTGGTTGACCTGGGCTGGAACAGACTGGGAGGCTGGTTGGTTGACCTGGGCTGGAACAGACTGGGAGGCTGGTTGGTTGACGTCGGCTGGAGGAGACTGGGAGGCTGGTTGGTTGACCTGGGCTGGAGCAGACTGGGAGGCTGGTTGGTTGACGTCGGCTGGAGCAGACTGGGAGGCTGGTTGGTTGACCTGGGTTGGAGCAGACTGGGAGGCTGGTTGGTTGACCTCGGCTGGAGCAGACTGGGAGGCTGGTTGGTTGACCTGGGCTGGAGCAGACTGGGAGGCTGGTTGGTTGACCTCGGCTGGAGCAGACTGGGAGGCTGGTTGGTTGACCTGGGCTGGAGCAGACTGGGAGGCTGGTTGGTTGACCTGGGCTGGAGCAGACTGGGAGGCTGGTTGGTTGACCTGGGCTGGAGCAGACAGGGAGGCTGGTTGGTTGACCTGGGCTGGAGCAGACTGGGAGGCTGGTAGGTTGACCTGGGCTGGAGCAGACAGGGAGGCTGGTTGGGTGACCTGGGCTGGAGCAGACAGGGAGGCTGGTTGGTTGACCTCGGCTGGAGCAGACTGGGAGGCTGGTTGGGTGACCTGGGCTGGAGCAGACTGGGAGGCTGGTGCAGTGTCATCAGGCTGTTTGGTGGAGGCCATGCTGGTCTCAGGCTCTGGTGGACATGTTCTCTAGTTGCAGAGGTGTTGATGGAATTTATATGTTTAAATGAATGATTAGAATATTCCACCCTGAAACCATATAATGGGAGAACCGTCCAGAAGCACAATCATCTCTGCAGCATTCCTCCAATCAGGCCTTAATGGAGGAGTGGCCAGATGGAGGCCACTCCTCAATAAAAGGCACATGACAGCCCGGGTCATGTGAAATTGATTAGACTCATCAAATTATTATTAATGATGTGTGTAGTTTTAGTCAGAATTAGGGTAAAACAATATATCTGTACAATATGTCCCTGTAATATCTTACACAGACTGTCTGAGCAAAATTCGGTGCCGACCTTGGCTAGGGGCCACTGAGAGATTTGGGAGAGGGCAGGGAGAGCTTCTCATGGCCTCCCTAATCTTTGTCGGCTGGGTAGGGAGACAGTATGTGCGTAGGATACCTACTGTTCGTGTGTATGTATGTGCGTATGATATCTACTGTTCGTGTGTATGTATGTGCGTATGATATCTACTGTTTGTGTGGAAGTATGTGCGTATGATATCTACTGTTTGTGTGGAAGTATGTGCGTATGATATCTACTGTTCGTGTGTATGTATGTGCGTATGATATCTACTGTTTGTGTGGAAGTATGTGCGTATGATATCTACTGTTCGTGTGGAAGTGGAAGTATGTCCGTGTATCTACTGTTCGTGTGTATGTGATATCTACTGTTCGTGTGTATGTATGTATGATATCTGCGTATGATATCTACTGTTCGTGTGGAAGTATGTGCGTATGATATCTACTGTTCGTGTGTATGTATGTGCGTATGATATCTACTGTTTGTGTGGAAGTATGTGCGTATGATATCTACTGTTTGTGTGGAAGTATGTGCGTATGATATCTACTGTTTGTGTGGAAGTATGTGCGTATGATATCTACTGTTCGTGTGTATGTATGTGCGTATGATATCTACTGTTCGTGTGTATGTATGTGCGTATGATATCTACTGTTTGTGTGTATGTATGTGGAGGTCTTTGTGTTGTATACTTCAGAACGTTCTCTGAATAAACATTTGACTATTGTAGGCTGGGCCTCTGTCTGTTTTAATTTCAACCAGTATCTTACAAATTCTGGGTTGCAGACTGAGTAGTTTAATTGAAGTTCAGTTTATGAACATTGAGAACATAATTCTCTTAACAAGATGACATAATGACTAGCTGCTGGTTTGAGGGTGTCAATATACCTCTCTCTCTGCTCAGGCTCCTCTCTCGTTGTGCTCAGATGGTGTCTGAGGTCATCATTTGTCTGACTCAGTTTGTCCATTCTGCTCTCTAATTTAGCAATAGATGCTCTGCTCTCCTCCCTGAAATGTTTCATCTCTTCTTTTAGTTTCTGGACAGTGTCCTCTTGAAGCTTGTTCTGTCTGAGTTCCATGACCTCTGCTTCGACTAGAGAGAGGGTGTTGTGGAAACGTTGCATAGCAGGTGTTCTTGGTGTTGTAGATATGTCCTTGGCTCTGTCTGCTGCAGGTGAGGAAGGTAGAGGGACACTGAGGGGCTTCTTGCTGGGTCACAGAGACCGTTGGAGGCTGCTCCCTCTTACTTTTTCCTCAGTTTCTGGGATTTAGTTCAGTTTCGGATAGCAAAGATCATTTCAAAAGCCTGGCGAGTTGAATCATTGCATTGTATCTATACAGTTCCATTATTGTATAAGTTTACTGTTTGGTACGTGTTGCTCTGGTCAACTTCTTCAAACATTCTGATCTGACATCCTTGGCTGATGCCCCTCTTTTAAAGGGAAATGGTTGCAAATAACCTTTTTCCTTTACGTGTCTTCATTTGGTATAAAATATTATATTTGCATTTGTTTTGCAACTGGTAAGATCTGCAAACAGTGATTCGTGGTTCTGTAAAGTTAAAACGTTTCTCCATTTTGATGTCTGGCGGGTAAACAGTTTCCATAGCAACGCTGGTGATGTTGGCTACAACGTTGAAATCGAAGCCTACCTTTTCCAAAACAGCGTTGTTTCCTGTGTTGTTGTCTCTAGTGTCTTTAGAGGACTGTGTTACTTAGATGTCCTTTGTCTTCTGTCCTTATTTTGTCTTTCTACTTTTTTGTTAACTAGCATATATTTTTTAACTAGCTAGCTTCTTTTAGGACAGTCCCTAGCAACTGCTTAGCAACTGGTAAACAATTCAGCTAGCTAACTGTACAATTGTATGAAAAATAGTTACTCTTTCAAAAGGCTATCATCTTTGTTTGTTGCTTGTTTTTGCTTGTTCGATGTACTTCACTCTAAAAACCATGTACAGGTGGCTGAAAACACAATCATCACGAGACGAACGAGTGATGAATTTCCGGGTAAGGGCGTTCCATTTAAATGTCTTCCTCCCTCGCCCCTCGTCAGACGTCCATTTAAATGTCTTCCTCCCTCGTCCCTCGTCAGACGTCCATTTAAATGTCTTCCTCCCTCGCCCCTCGTCAGACGTCCATTTAAATGTCTTCCTCCCTCGCCCCTCGTCAGACGCCCATTTAAATGTCTTCCTCCTCGCCCCTGTCAGACATCCATTTAAATGTCTTCTCTCTCTGCCTCGTCAGACGCAATTTAAATGTCTTCCTCCTCGCCCTTTAGACGGCCATTTAAATGTCTTCCTCCCCTCGCCCTCGCAGACGTGAGGTAGACATTTAAATGTGAATATATAAAGTGAAAAAACAGACGCCCATTTAAAGTAAACATTACCCATACAACGTTTTAAATGTCTTCCTCTCTCGCCCTCTCAGACGCCCATTTAAATGTCTTCCTCCCTGTCTCTCTCTCTCTGCCCTCGCCAGACGCCCATTTAAATGTCTTCTCCTCGCCCTCTCAGACGTCTTTAAATGTCTTCTCTCTCGCCCTCACTCGTCCATTTAAATATCTTCTCTCTCTCGTCAGACGTCCATTTAAATGTCTTCCTCTCTCGTCCCTCGTCAGACGTCCATTTAAATGTCTTCCTCTCGCCCTCGTCTCGCCCATTTAAATGTCTTCCTCTCTCGCCCTCGTCAGACGTCCATTTAAATGTCTATCTCCTCTCGCCCCTGTCGTCAGACGTCCATTTAAATGTCTTCTCTCTGTCCCTCGT
The DNA here is from genome assembly GCF_023373465.1 of Oncorhynchus keta. Lineage (NCBI taxonomy): Eukaryota > Metazoa > Chordata > Actinopteri > Salmoniformes > Salmonidae > Oncorhynchus > Oncorhynchus keta. Next base: position 8,851,948 of record NC_068424.1, read on the forward strand.
CAGACGTCCATTTAAATGTCTTCTCTCTCTCCTCTCTCCAGACGCCCATTTAAATGTCTTCTCCTCGTCTCTGTCTCCATTTAAATGTCTTCTCCTCGCCTCTCGTCCATTTAAATGTCTTCTCTGCCTCTGGTCAGACGTCCATTTAAATGTCTTCTCTCTCGCTCTCTCAGACGTCTCTCTCCATTTAAATGTCTTCCTCGCCCCTCGTCAGACTCTTTAAATGTCTCTCCTCGCCCTCAGACGTCTTTAAATGTCTGTCTCCTCGCCCCTCGTCAGACGTCCATTTAAATGTCTCTCTCTCGCCTCGCTCCATTTAAATGTCTTCCTCCTCTCTCCCTCTCCAGACGTCCATTTAAATATCTTCCTCCTCTCTCACCAGACGTCCATTTAAATCTCTTCCTCCTCGCCTCCTCTCAGACGTCCATTTAAATGTCTTCTCTCTGTCTCTCAGACGTCCCATTTAAATGTCTGACTCCTCTCGTCTCTCAGATGTCCATTTAAATGTCTTCCTCTTCACCCCACGTCAGACGTCCATTTAAATGTTTCCTCCTAGCCCCTGGAAGACACCATTTAAATCAGTCTGACGTAGTTTAAATGTCTTCCTCCTGGCCCCTCGTCAGACGCACCATTTAAATGTCTTCCTCCCTCGCCCCTCGTCAGACGCTCCATTTAAATGTCTTCCTCCCTGCGCTTCAGACGTGATTTAAATGTCTTCCTCCACTCGCCCTCGTCAGACGTTTTAAATGTCTTCCTCCCTCGCCCCTCGTCAGACGTCCATTTAAATGTCTTCCTCCCGCCCTCGTCAAATTATTTAAATGCTCGCCCTCGTCAGACGTCCATTTAAATGTCTTCCTCCCTCGCCCCTCGTCAGACGTCCATTTAAATGTCTTCCTCCCTCGCCCCTCGTCAGACGTCCATTTAAATGTCTTCCTCCCTCGCCCCTCGTCAGACGTCCATTTAAATGTCTTCCTCCCTCGCCCCTCGTCAGACGTCCATTTAAATGTCTTCCTCCCTCGCCCCTCGTCAGACGTCCATTTAAATGTCTTCCTCCCTCGCCCTCGTCAGACGTCCATTTAAATGTCTTCCTCCTCGCCCTAAATAGACGTCCATTTAAATGTCTTCCCTAATGCCCTCGTCAGACGTCCATTTAAATGTCTTCCTCCCTCGCCCCTGCGTTTACGCCATTTAAATGTCTTCCTCCTCGCCAGGCTAGACGTTATTTAAATGTCTTCCTCCTCGCCCCTCGTCAGACGCCCATTTAAATGTCTTCTCCCCTCGTCAGACGCCCATTTAAATGTCTTCCTCCTCGCCCTCGTCAGACGTCCATTTAAATGTCTTCCTCCCTCGCCCCTCGCCAGACGTCCATTTAAATGTCTTCCTCCCTCGCCCCTCGTCAGACGTCCATTTAAATGTCTTCCTCCCTCGCCCCTCGCCAGACGTCCATTTAAATGTCTTCCTCCCTCGCCCCTCGTCAGACGTCCATTTAAATGTCTTCCTCCCTCGCCCCTCGCCAGACGTCCATTTAAATGTCTTCCTCCCTCGCCCCTCGTCAGACGTCCATTTAAATGTCTTCCTCCCTCGCCCCGCCAGACGTCCATTTAAATGTCTTCCTCCCTCGCCCCTCGCCAGACGTCCATTTAAATGTCTTCCTCCCTCGCCCCTCGTCAGACGTCCATTTAAATGTCTTCCTCCCTCGCCCCTCGCCAGACGTCCTGATACGTCCTCAGAAGTGTCCACTTCATTTGAGGAGAGAGGGGAGAGGGTGTGTCTGTTAAGTGTTTGGAATGCAGCCCTTATATCCCCTCGCTCTTTGGGCCGCGAAGTAGAATTCCCCATCTGCCCTTGAATGACGCTTCACATTGTCGCATCCGAGTCACATCCGAGTCACATCCTAGTCTCATCCGAGTCACATCCGAGTCACATCCGATCCGAGTCACATCCAAGTCACATCCGATCCGAGTCACATCCGAGTCACATCCGATCCGAGTCACATCCGAGTCACATCCGATCCGAGTCACATCCGAGTCATCATCCGAAGTCACATCCGAAGTCACATCCGATCCGAAGTCACATCCGAAGTCACATCCGAGTCACATCCGAGTCATCTCTAGTCTCATCTGAAGTCATCATCGAGTCACATCTGATCCACATCTGAGTCACATTCGATCAAGTCATCTGAGTCACATCTGAAGTCACATCGAAGTCACATCCGATCCGAGTCTCTGAAGTCACATCCGATCCGTCACATCCGAGTCACATCCCGAAGTCACATCCGAAGTCATCATCACATCCGAGTCACATCCGAGTCACATCCGATCCGAGTCACATCCGAGTCACATCCGATCCGAGTCACATCCGAGTCTCATCCGAGTCTCATCCGAGTCACATCCGAGTCACATCCGAGTCACATCCTAGTCTCATCCGAGTCACATCCGAGTCTCATCCGAGTCACATCCGAGTCACATCCTAGTCTCATCCGAGTCACATCCGAGTCACATCCGAGTCACATCCGAGTCACATCCGACCTTCAAAAGGAGAATGATGATCTGAAAGATGACCTTGTGGAACACATGGAAGTTGTACCCAATTAACAACCAACTTCAAGCTATGTATGTACCTAGCAAGCTAACATAGCACTACTGTCAGGTAGATAGCTACCCACAACTGGCTATCTAGCTTTTTCATTTACTCCAATACATTTTAGAATTACTCAAAATATGTTTTTGTAGCTAATCTGATCAAGTTGTTCACTCACTCCCTCAAGCTAAATTGAGGACCGAGGGGGAAACGTTTGTGAATTGGAAGGCAACTTAAGATGGCAATCAAACTGAACCCTGTTTCAACAGGGATTCCCCCTTTGGGGAAGGGCTGAGGGGGAAATGATGCGATTGGGCCGCAGCCTACGTCAACAACATCCAGTGTGTGTGTGTGTGTGTGTGTGTGTGTGTGTGTGTGTGTGTGTGTGTGTGTGTGTGTGTGTGTGTGTGTGTGTGTGTGTGTGTGTGTGTGTGTGTGTGTGTGTGTGTGTGTGTGTGTGTGTGTGTGTGTGTGTGTGTGTGCCATTTCAGATAAGACCTGTAAAGAAATGCCCTTGGGATCTGATGAGCTTCCCCAGTCAACCAGAACACACCACAGTGTGGTGTGGTGCGGCACTGTGTTTAACCGTGCACTGATAAGCATGGGATTTACCTGAGGGAATAATGAGAGGGAGGCAGCTCTTATTTTCACTGTGGATGAGGGAGAGGCAGCTCTGCTTTTCACTGTGGATGAGAGGGAGACAACTCTGCTTTTCACTGTGGATGAGGGAGAGGCAGCTCTGCTTTTCACTGTGGATGAGGGAGAGGCAGCTCTGCTTTTCACTGTGGATGAGGGAGAGGCAGCTCTGCTTTTCACTGTGGATGAGAGAGAGGCAGCTCTGCTTTTCACTGTGGATGAGAGGGAGACAACTCTGCTTTTCACTGTGGATGAGAGAGAGGCAGCTCTGCTTTTCACTGTGGATGAGAGGGAGACAACTCTGCTTTTCACTGTGGATGAGAGGGAGACAACTCTGCTTTTCACTGTGGATGAGAGGGAGACAACTCTGCTTTTCACTGTGGATGAGGGAGAGGCAGCTCTGCTTTTCACTGTGGATGAGGGAGAGGCAGCTCTTATTTTCACTGTGGATGAGGGAGAGGCAGCTCTGCTTTTCACTATGGATGAGAGAGAGGCAGCTCTTATTTTCACTGTGGATGAGGGAGAGGCAGCTCTTATTTTCACTGTGGATGAGGGAGAGGCAGCTCTGCTTTTCATTGTGGATGAGGGAGAGGCAGCTCTGCTTTTCACTGTGGATGAGGGAGAGGCAGCTCTGCTTTTCACTGTGGATGAGGGAGAGGCAGCTCTGCTTTTCACTGTGGATGAGGGAGAGGCAGCTCTGCTTTTCACTGTGGATGAGGGAGAGGCAGCTCTGCTTTTCACTGTGGATGAGGGAGAGGCAGCTCTGCTTTTCACTGTGGATGAGGGAGAGGCAGCTCTGCTTTTCACTGTGGATGAGGGAGAGGCAGCTCTGCTTTTCACTGTGGATGAGGGAGAGGCTCTGCAGCTCTGCTTTCACTGTGGATGAGGGAGAGGCAGCTCTGCTTTTCACTGTGGATGAGGGAGAGGCAGCTCTGCTTTTCACTGTGGATGAGGGAGAGGCAGCTCTGCTTTTCACTGTGGATGAGGGAGAGGCAGCTCTGCTTTTCACTGTGGATGAGGGAGAGGCAGCTCTGCTTTTCACTGTGGATGAGGGAGAGGCAGCTCTGCTTTTCACTGTGGATGAGAGGGAGACAACTCTGCTTTTCACTGTGGATGAGGGAGAGGCAGCTCTGCTTTTCACTGTGGATGAGGGAGAGGCAGCTCTGATTTTCACTGTGGATGAGGGAGAGGCAGCTCTGCTTTTCACTGTGGATGAGGGAGAGGCAGCTCTGCTTTTCACTGTGGATGAGGGAGAGGCAGCTCTGCTTTTCACTGTGGATGATGGAGAGGCAGCTCTGCTTTTCACTGTGGATGAGAGGGAGGCAGCTCTCTCTCTCTCTCTCTCTCTCTCTCTCGTTTGTCTCTCTCTCCTCCTTCTCTCTCCCCCCTTTTGATTCTTGGAGGTTGCTTGCTCCCATGTCAGTTCAGGCCCTTAGGGGAGAGAGTGACCCCTCCGCAAGACCTCAGTATTCACAGTCCAGTGTCCCGTGTCCTCCCTCTCCTCCCCTTTCAGTCCCTCTCTGCTTTGTGTCTTGGACCAGGGGTCAGCAGGGGTCAGCAGGGGTCAGAGCGACAGAGGGAACATTAAAAGAAAGAAAGAGGCTATTTCCTGATTCCTTCTCTTCCCAGCTTCACGTGCTGCTTTTAGATCTATGGTGGAACTGGAAGGCAATTTAAAGGGGTAGGTAAAGATTTAGGAAGGTGCTTCAATGACAAGAGTTAACTGTCTGTTAATCAGTAGGACATACACCTTAGTCAGAATCACAAGCAGAGCGAGACAAAAATGAATTTCAACATACAGTTATTTTTAAATGATTTTATATTTTCCAGATATATAACATAATAAAAAACGCAATTCTTGAAACACAACAGTTACACAGGCAGTTATGCTTGTTGTTGTGTGTCGTTGTTGTTACAATACAATATGTACATGTCTTACATATACCTCTCACCTAGATGTCCTCTAAAATACTGTCAAGGTTCACTGAGCAGGAGAGAGGGAAGAGAGAGGGAAGAGAGAGAGGGCAGAGAGAAAGAAGGGGAGAGAGGGCAGAGAAGGGGATAGAGGGCAGGGAGAGAAGAGGAGAGAAGGGGAGAGAGGGCAGAGAGAGAGAGAAGGGGAGAGAGAGGGCAGAGAGAGAGAAGGGGAGAGAGAGGGCAGAGAGAGAAGGGGGGAGAGAAGGGGAGAGAGGGAAGAGAGAGGGAAGAGAGAGAGGGCAGAGAGACAAAGGGAGAGAGAAGGGGAGAGAGGGCAGAGAGAGAGAAGGCCAGAGAGAGAGAAGGGGGAAGAGATGGATGACCTCTCTCGCTGTCTGATGGTCAGGGGGCATGTATGCAGGGGATAATCTCATCATGGTCTCTGGTACGGTACCAGCTGGTGATGAAACCAGGCCTGTCATCTGTCTCTCGCCCACAGATGGCCTATCTCTGAGAGGTGGGGAGGTGGGGAGGAATCTGGGTACCTGAAAACGCCCCAGTGAAACACACAGACATGGGGTTTAAAGTTCACACTGAGGGGTTAAAACCCCCAGGCTTCTGTCTCAGTGGGTCACAGGTGGTGGTAGGAAGGATCACACACGCATGCACGCATGCACACACACACACACACACACACACACACACACACACACACACACACACACACACACACACACACACACACACACACACACACACACACACACACACACACACACACACACACACACACACACACACACACACACACACACACACACAGAGCTGTGTATATTGCAGGAGGCCACAGGTGAGGGAGGAGGCCACAGGTGAGGGAGGAGGCCACAGGTGAGGGAGGAAGAACAAACTGAGAAGCCCCATGTCAAATCAAAGTTGAATTGTCACGTGCGCCGAACAAAGAGACCTTACAGTGAAATGCTTACCTACAGGCTCCAATCAATAGTGCAAAAAAGGTGTTAGGTGAACAATAGGTAAGTAAAGAAATAAAACAACAGTAAAAAGACAGGATATATACAGTAGAGGGGCTGTATACAGTAGAGAGGCTACATACAGACACCGGTTAGTCAGGCTGATTGAGGTAGTATGTACATGAATGTACATTAACCTCTTGCGACGAGCAATCCCGTATCCGGGATCGTAATCATAGCCTCAAACGAATTAGCATAACGCAGCGGACATAAATACCCCTAGAAACTTTTCCTATTCATGAAAATCGCAAATGAAATTGAATAAATATATTCAAACACAAGCTTAGCCTTTTGTTAACAACACTGTCATCTCAGATTTTTAAAATATGCGTTACAGCCAACGCTCGACAAGCATTTGTGTAAGTTTATCATGGCATAATGCTATGCTAGCTCTGCTGGCAGCAGGCAACATTTTCACGAAAATAAGAAAAGCAACCAAATTAAATAATTTACCTTTGAAGAACTTCAGATGCTTTCACTCAGGAGACTCCGAGTTAGATAGCAAATGTTCCTTTTTTCCAAAAATATTATTTTTGTAGGCGAAATAGCTCCCGTTTCTTAATCACGCTTGGCTGAGAAATCGACCGGAAAATGCTACAACTATAACGCCAAACTTTTTTCAATATTTGCTCCATAATATCAACAGAAACATGGCAAACATTGTTTAGGATCCATCCTCAAGGTGTTTTTAAAATATATATTCGATAATATATCCGTCGAGGCAATTGGTTTCTCATAAGAAGCGATTGGAAAAATGGCTACCTCAGTATTTTACGCAAGATTTTCTGCGGGAGACACCATGTGACCACGTGCTATATATGGTCCCTTACAGCCATTCTTCAATGTAAATGCCTAAAAAGAAGTCACAATGCTGTAGACACCTTGGGGAAAACGTGGAAAACTTAAGCTCATTCGTAGCTCATTCACAGCCATATAAGGAGTCATTGGCATGAGGCGGTTTTAAAAAATGCGGTACTTCCTGGTTGGATTTCTATCTGGGTTTCGCCTGTAACATCAGTTCTGTGGCACTCACAGACAATATCTTTGCAGTTTTGGAAACGTCAGTGTTTTCTTTCCAAACCTGTCAATTATATGCATAGTCGAGCATCTTTTCGTGACAAAATATCTTGTTTAAAACGGGAACGTTTTTCATTCAAAATTTTAATAGCGCCCCCTAATGCATAAAAAGTGACTATGCATATAAGATAAACAGAGAGTAGCAGCAGCGTAAAAAAGGGGTTGGGGGGCACACAATGCAAATAGTCCGGGTAGCCATTTGATTTCCTGTTCAGGAGTCTTATGGCTTGGGGGGTAAAAACTGTTGAGCCTTTTTGTCCTAGACTTGGCACTCCGGTACCACTTGCCATGCGGTAGTAGAGAGAACAGTCTATGACTGGGGTGGCTGGGGTCTTTGACAATTTTTAAGGCCTTCCTCTGGCACCACCTGGTGTATAGGTCCTGGATGGCAGGCAGCTTGGTCCCAGTGATGTACTGGGCCATACTCACTACCTACCCTCTGTAGTGCCTTGCGGTCGGAGGCCGAGCAAATCCGTACCAGGCAGTGATGCAACCAGTGGCTCTCGATGGTGCAGCTGTAGAGCCTTTTGAGGATCTGAGGATCCATGCCAAATCTTTTTAGCTTACTGGGGGGGAATGGGCTTTGTCGTGCCCTGTTCATGATCGTCTTGGTGTGTTTGGCCCATTCCAGTGTGTTGTTGATGTGGACACCAAGGAACTTGAAGCTCTCAACCTGCTCCACTACAGCCCCGTTGATGATAATGGAGGCATGCTCGCTCCTCCTTTTCCTGTAGTCCACAATCACCTCCTAAGTATTGGTTACATTGAGGGATAGGTTGTTATTCTGGCACTACAGGCCACATCTCTGACCTCCTCCCTATAGGCTATTTCGTCGTTGTCGTTGATCAGGCCAACTATTGTTGTGTCATCTGCAAACGTAATGATGGTGTCATCTATACCTTCCATCTTCTCTCTGTCTCCCTGTTATCTATACCTTCCATCTTCTCTCTGTCTCCCTGTTATCTATACCTTCCATATTCTCTCTGGCTCCCTGTTATCTATACCTTCCATATTCTCTCTGTCTCCCTGTTATCTATACCTTCCATCTTCTCTCTGTCTCCCTGTTATCTATACCTTCCCTGTTCCTCTGTCTCCCTGTTATCTATACCTTCCATCTTCTCTCTGTCTCCCTGTTATCTATACCTTCCATCTTCTCTCTGTCTCCCTGTTATCTATATCTTCTCTCTGTCTCCCTGTTATCTATACCTTCTATCTTCTCTCTGTCTCCCTGTTATCTATATCTTCTCTCTGTCTCCCTGTCATCTATACCTTCCATCTTCTCTCTGTCTCCCTGTTATCTATACCTTCCATCTTCTCTCTGTCTCCCTGTTATCTATACCTTCCCTGTTCCTCTGGCTCCCTGTTATCTATACCTTCCATCTTCTCTCTGTCTCCCTGTTATCTATACCTTCTATCTTCTCTCTGTCTCCCTGTTATCTATACCTTCCATCTTCTCTCTGTCTCCCTGTTATCTAAACCTTCCATCTTCTCTCTGTCTCCCTGTTATCTATACCTTCCATCTTCTCTCTGTCTCCCTGTTATCTATACCTTCCATCTTCTCTCTATCTCCCTGTTATCTTTAGCTTCCATGTTCCTATGTCTCCCTGTTATCTATACCTTCCATCTTCTCTCTGTCTCCCTGTTATCTATACCTTCCCTGTTCCTCTGTCTCCCTGTTATCTATACCTTCCATCTTCTCTCTGTCTCCCTGTTATCTATACCTTCCATCTTCTCTCTGTCTCCCTGTTATCTATACCTTCCCTGTTCCTCTGTCTCCCTGTTATCTATACCTTCCCTGTTCCTCTGTCTCCCTGTTATCTATACCTTCCATCTTCTCTCTGTCTCCCTGTTATCTATACCTTCCCTGTTCCTCTGTCTCCCTGTTATCTATACCTTCCATGTTCCTATGTCTCCCTGTTATCTATACCTTCCATCTTCTCTCTGTCTCCCTGTTATCTATCTATACCTTCCCTGTTCCTCTGTCTCCCTGTTATCTATACCTTCCATGTTCCTCTGTCTCCCTGTTATCTATACCTTCCCTGTTCCTCTGTCTCCCTGTTATCTATACCTTCCCTGTTCCTCTGTCTCCCTGTTATCTATACCTTCCCTGTTCCTCTGTCTCCCTGTTATCTATACCTTCCCTGTTCCTTTGTCTCCCTGTTATCTATACCTTCCCTGTTCCTCTGTCTCCCTGTTATCTATACCTTCCACCGTCTCTCTGTCTCCCTGTTATCTATACCTTCCATCTTCTCTCTGTCTCCCTGTTATCTATACCTTCCCTGTTCCTCTGTCTCCCTGTTATCTATACCTTCCCTGTTCCTCTGTCTCCCTGTTATCTATACCTTCCATCTTCTCTCTGTCTCCCTGTTATCTATACCTTCCATCTTCTCTATGTCTCCCTGTTATCTATACCTTCCATCTTCTCTCTGTCTCCGTGTTATCTATACCTTCCATCTTCTCTCTGTCTCCGTGTTATCTATACCTTCCATCTTCTCTCTGTCTCCCTGTTATCTATACCTTCCATCTTCTCTCTGTCTCCCTGTTATCTATACCTTCCCTGTTCCTCTGTCTCCCTGTCATCTATACCTTCCCTGTTCCTCTGTCTCCCTGTTATCTATACCTTCCATCTTCTCTCTGTCTCCCTGTTATCTATACCTTCCCTGTTCCTCTGTCTCCCTGTTATCTATACCTTCCCTGTTCTTCTGTCTCCCTGTTATCTATACCTTCCCTGTTCCTCTGTCTCCCTGTTATCTATACCTTCCATCTTCTCTCTGTCTCCCTGTTATCTATACCTTCCATGTTCCTCTGTCTCCCTGTTATCTATACCTTCCATCTTCTCTCTGTCTCCCTGTTATCTATACCTTCCATGTTCCTCTGTCTCCCTGTTATCTATACCTTCCCTGTTCCTCTGTCTCCCTGTTATCTATACCTTCCATCTCCTCTCTGTCTCCCTGTTATCTATACCTTCCATCTTCTCTCTGTCTCCCTGTTATCTATACCTTCCATCTTCTCTCTGTCTCCCTGTTATCTATACCTTCCATCTTCTCTCTGTCTCCCTGTTATCTATACCTTCTATCTTCTCTCTGTCTCCCTGTTATCTATACCTTCCATCTTCTCTCTGTCTCCTTGTTATCTATACCTTCCATCTTCTCTCTGTCTCCCTGTTATCTATACCTTCCATCTTCTCTCTGTCTCCCTGTTATCTATACCTTCCCTGTTCCTCTGTCTCCCTGTTATCTATACCTTCCCTGTTCCTCTGTCTCCCTGTTATCTATACCTTCCATCTTCTCTCTGTCTCCCTGTTATCTATACCTTCCCTGTTCCTCTGTCTCCCTGTTATCTATACCTTCCATGTTCCTATGTCTCCCTGTTATCTATACCTTCCATCTTCTCTCTGTCTCCCTGTTATCTATCTATACCTTCCCTGTTCCTCTGTCTCCCTGTTATCTATACCTTCCATCTTCTCTCTGTCTCCCTGTTATCTATACCTTCCCTGTTCCTCTGTCTCCCTGTTATCTATACCTTCCCTGTTCCTCTGTCTCCCTGTTATCTATACCTTCCATCTTCTCTCTGTCTCCCTGTTATCTATACCTTCCCTGTTCCTCTGTCTCCCTGTTATCTATACCTTCCATGTTCCTATGTCTCCCTGTTATCTATACCTTCCCTGTTCCTCTGTCTCCCTGTTATCTATACCTTCCCTGTTCCTCTGTCTCCCTGTTATCTATACCTTCCCTGTTCCTTTGTCTCCCTGTTATCTATACCTTCCATATTCTCTCTGTCTCCCTGTTATCTATACCTTCCACCGTCTCTCTGTCTCCCTGTTATCTATACCTTCCATCTTCTCTCTGGCTCCCTGTTATCTATACCTTCCCTGTTCCTCTGTCTCCCTGTTATCTATACCTTCCCTGTTCCTCTGTCTCCCTGTTGTCTCCTCCAAGAGCGTAAGACTGTTTCTTCTCCAGTTAGGTCATGGAATGTCTGAGCATGTTGGAGGCAAGAGGACCATCTAAAGGACACCCTATTCCCTATATAAACAGTGATACCCTATTCCCTATATAAACAGTGATACCCTATTCCCTATATAAACAGTGATACCCTATTCCCTATATAAACAGTGATACCCTATTCCCTATATAAACAGTGATACCCTATTCCCTATATAAACAGTGATACCCTATTCCCTATATAAACAGTGATACCATATTCCCTATCTATTAGTGATACCCTATTCCCTATATAAACAGTGATACCCTATTCCCTATATAAACAGTGATACCCTATTCCCTATATAAACAGTGATACCATATTCCCTATCTATACAGTGATACCCTATTCCCTATATAAACAGTGATACCCTATTCCCTAAAATATTTAGATGGGCAAAAGAACACAGACACTGGACAGAGGAACTCTGCCTAAAAGGCCAACATCCCGGAATCGCCGCTTCACTGTTGACATTGAGACGGGTGTTTTGCGGGTACTATTTAATGAAGCTGCCAGTTGAGGACTTGTGAGGCGTCTTTTTCTCAAACTAGACACTCTAATATACTTGTCCTCTTGCTCAGTTGCGCACCGGGGCCTCCCACTCCTCTTTCTATTCTGGTTAGAGCAAGTTTGCGCTGTTCTGTGAATTAAGAATGTGAAATGTCAGAATAATAGTAATGATTTATTGCAGCTTTTATTTATTTCGTCACATTCCCAATGGGTCAGAAATGTACATACACTCATTAAGTATTTGGTAGCATTGCCTTTAAATTGATTAACTTGGGTCAAACGTTTCAGGTAGCCTTCATGATGCCATCTATTTTGTGAAGTGCACCAGTCCCTCCTGCAGCAAATCAACCCCACAACGTGATGCTGCCACCCCAATGCTTCACGGTTGGGATGGTGTTCTTCGGCTTGCAAGCCTCCCAATTTTCCTCAAAACATAACGATGGTAATTATGGACAAACAGTTCTTGTTTTGTTTCATCAGACCAGAGGACATTTCTCCAAAAAGTATGATCTTTGTCCTCATGTGCCGTAGTCTGCCAAACCGTAGTCTGCCTTTTTTATGGCGGGTTTGGAGCAGTGGCCTCTTCCTTGCTGAGCGGCCTTTCAGGTTATGTCGTTTTACTGTGGATATAGATAATTTTGTACCTGTTTCCTCCAGCATCTTCACAAGGTCCTTTGCTGTTGTTCTGGAATTGATTTTCACTTTTCGCACCAAAGTATGTTCATCTCTCGGAGACAGAACACGTCTCCTTCCTGAGCGGTATGATGGCTGCTTGGTCCCATGGTGTTCATACTTGTGTACTATTGTTTGTACAGATGAACGTGGTACCTTCAGGCGTTTGGAAATTGCTCCCTAGGATGAACCAGACTTGTGGAGGTCAACAATTTATTTTCTGAGGTCTTGGCTGATTTCTTTTGATTTTTCCACGATGTCAATCAACGATGCCCTGAGTTTAAAGGTAGGCCTTGAAATACATCCACAGGTACACCTCTAATTGACTCAAATGATGTCAATTCGGCCATCAGAAGCTTCTAAAGCCATGACATAGTTTTCTGGAATTTTCCAAGCTGTTTTAAAGGCACAGTCAACAAAGTGTATGTAAACTTCTGACCCACTGGAATTGTGATACAGTGAATTATAAGTGAAATAATCTGTCTTTTAACAATTGTTGTAAAAATGACTTGTGTCATGCACAAAGTAGATGTCCTAACCGACTTGCCAAAACTATAGATTGTTAAGCGGAAATTTGTGAAGTGGTTAAAAAACGAGTTTTAACCTAAGTTAAGTTAACCTAAGTGTATGTAAACTTCCGACTTCAACTGTATATGTAATCAGACATTGCCTTGCAGTCTTGAGGAGAGGGAGGGATGTAGAACACTCTATGTGCTACAGCTTGGTACAGGGCACTAAGTGAAGCCAAAATGCAGTAACATGTACAAGAAGGAACCTCTTAGGCCGCCCCATCCCGCATACGGGATCGTGACTACAGCCTCAAGCTCATTACCATAACGCAACATTAGCGATTTCTGAAAATTGCAAAATAAATGAAATAAATATGCCTGTCCTCAAGCTTATCCTTTTCTTAACAATCCTGTCGTCTCAGATTTTCAAAATATGCTTTAGAACCAGAGAAAATCAATAATTTGTGTAAGAGTGGTGATAGCTAGCGTAGCATTTAGCGTTAGCATTTAGCACGCAACATTCACAAAAACCAGCAAAGGGATCAAATAAAATCATTTACCTTTGAAGAACTTCAGATGTTTCAATGAGGAGACTCTCAGTTACATAGCAGATGTCCAGTTTTTCCTGAAAGATGCTTGTGTAGGACACAACGTTCCGTTTTGTTACTATGCATTTGGCTACCAAACTAACCGAAAATTCAGTCACCTAAACGTCGAACTTTTTCCGAATTAACTCCATAATATCGACTGAAACATGGAAAACGTTGTTTGAATCAATCCTCAAGGTGTTTGGTCATATATCTCTTCATTGAAATGCCAGTCCTAGACACGTGCATTCTTCTCTGATTCGGATGGAAAATACTGGGACCTGACTTTTGCGCACCAATTTCCACGCAGACACCATGCGGGACACTTGGTAATTGTAGGCTCTTATGGCCAATCTTCCAATGATATGCCTACAAAGACGTCACAATGCTGCAGACACCTGGGGGAAACGATAGGAAGTGTCCGTTGATTCCTGTGCCATTCACAGCCATATAAGGAGATCATTGAAAACGTGCCTTCAAAAATCCTGTTGATTTCCTGGTCACTCAAACATCTTGGTTTTGCCTGTAGATATTGTTCTATGGCACTCACAGTGAAAATCTTTACAGTTCTGGAAACGTCAGAGTGTCTTCTTTCCAAAACTATCAATTCCAAGCATAGTCGAGCATCTTTTCGTGACAAAATATCGCGCTAAAAACGGGCACGTCTTTTTTATCCAAAAATGAAATACTGCCCCTAGAGTTCTAACAGGTTAACACAGACTTTTTGTGTTGCTGCAGCCTGCAGTCATCCACCTCTGTTTAGTGTCCCAGTCACCCCATCTGGTTGAGTTATGAAACCAGTCCCAGTCACCCCAACTGGTTGAGTTATGAAACCAGTCCCAGTCACCCCATCTGGTTGGGTTCTGAAACCAGTCCCAGTCACCCCAACTGGTTGAGTTATGAAACCAGTCCCAGTCACCCCATCTGGTTGAGTTATGAAACCAGTCCCAGTCACCCCAACTGGTTGAGTTATGAAACCAGTCCCAGTCACCCCATCTGGTTGAGTTATGAAACCAGTCTCAGTCACCCCATCTGGTTGAGTTATGAAACCAGTCTGAGTCACCCCATCTGGTTGAGTTATGAAACCAGTCCCAGTCACCCCAACTGGTTGAGTTATGAAACCAGTCCCAGTCACCCCATCTGGTTGAGTTATGAAACCAGTCCCAGTCACCCCATCTGGTTGAGTTATGAAACCAGTCCCAGTCACCCCATCTGGTTGAGTTATGAAACCAGTCTCAGTCACCCCATCTGGTTGGGTTCTGAAACCAGTCCCAGTCACCCCATCTGGTTGAGTTATGAAACCAGTCCCAGTCACCCCAACTGGTTGAGTTATGAAACCAGTCTCAGTCACCCCAACTGGTTGAGTTATGAAACAAGTCTCAGTCACCCCATCTGGTTGAGTTATGAAACCAGTCTCAGTCACCCCAACTGGTTGAGTTATGAAACCAGTCCCAGTCACCCCATCTGGTTGAGTTATGAAACCAGCCTCAGTCACCCCATCTGGTTGAGTTATGAAACCAGTCTCAGTCACCCCAACTGGTTGAGTTATGAAACCAGTCTCAGTCACCCCATCTGGTTGAGTTATGAAACCAGTCTCAGTCACCCCAACTGGTTGAGTTATGAAACCAGTCTCAGTCACCCCATCTGGTTGAGTTATGAAACCAGTCTCAGTCACCCCATCTGGTTGAGTTCTGAAACCAGTCTCAGTCACCCCATCTGGTTGAGTTATGAAACCAGTTTCAGTCACCCCAACTGGTTGAGTTATGAAACCAGTCTCAGTCACCCCAACTGGTTGAGTTATGAAACCAGTTTCAGTCACCCCAACTGGTTGAGTTATGAAACCAGTCTCAGTCACCCCAACTGGTTGAGTTATGAAACCAGTCTCAGTCAACCCATCTGGTTGAGTTATGAAACCAGTCTCAGTCACCCCATCTGGTTGAGTTATGAAACCAGTCTCAGTCACCCCAACTGGTTGAGTTATGAAACCAGTCTCAGTCACCCCATCTGGTTGAGTTATGAAACCAGCCTCAGTCACCCCATCTGGTTGAGTTATGAAACCAGTCTCAGTCACCCCAACTGGTTGAGTTATGAAACCAGCCTCAGTCACCCCATCTGGTTGAGTTCTGAAACCAGTCTCAGTCACCCCATCTGGTTGAGTTATGAAACCAGTCTCAGTCACCCCATCTGGTTGAGTTATGAAACCAGTCTCAGTCACCCCATCTGGTTGAGTTATGAAACCAGTCTCAGTCACCCCAACTGGTTGAGTTATGAAACCAGTCTCAGTCACCCCAACTGGTTGAGTTCTGAAACCAGTCTCAGTCACCCCAACTGGTTGAGTTATGAAACCAGTCTCAGTCACCCCATCTGGTTGAGTTATGAAACCAGCCTCAGTCACCCCATCTGGTTGAGTTATGAAACCAGTCTCAGTCACCCCATCTGGTTGAGTTATGAAACCAGTCCCAGTCACCCCAACTGGTTGAGTTATGAAACCAGTCCCAGTCACCCCAACTGGTTGAGTTATGAAACCAGTCTCAGTCACCCCAACTGGTTGAGTTATGAAACCAGTCTCAGTCACCCCAACTGGTTGAGTTATGAAACCAGTCTCAGTCACCCCAACTGGTTGAGTTATGAAACCAGTCCCAGTCACCCCATCTGGTTGAGTTATGAAACCAGTCCCAGTCACCCCATCTGGTTGAGTTATGAAACCAGTCTCAGTCACCCCAACTGGTTGAGTTATGAAACCAGTCCCAGTCACCCCATCTGGTTGAGTTATGAAACCAGTCTCAGTCACCCCAACTGGTTGAGTTATGAAACCAGTCCCAGTCACCCCAACTGGTTGAGTTATGAAACCAGTCTCAGTCACCCCATCTGGTTGAGTTATGAAACCAGCCTCAGTCACCCCATCTGGTTGAGTTATGAAACCAGTCTCAGTCACCCCATCTGGTTGAGTTATGAAACCAGTCTCAGTCACCCCATCTGGTTGAGTTATGAAACCAGTCTCAGTCACCCCAACTGGTTGAGTTATGAAACCAGTCTCAGTCACCCCAACTGGTTGAGTTATGAAACCAGTCTCAGTCACCCCAACTGGTTGAGTTATGAAACCAGTCTCAGTCACCCCAACTGGTTGAGTTATGAAACCAGTCTCAGTCAACCATCTGGTTGAGTTATGAAACCAGTCTCAGTCACCCCATCTGGTTGAGTTATGAAACCAGTCTCAGTCACCCCAACTGGTTGAGTTATGAAACCAGCCTCAGTCACCCCATCTGGTTGAGTTATGAAACCAGTCTCAGTCACCCCAACTGGTTGAGTTATGAAACCAGTCTCAGTCACCCCAACTGGTTGAGTTATGAAACCAGTCTCAGTCACCCCCAACTGGTTGAGTTATGAAACCAGTCTCAGTCACCCCAACTGGTTGAGTTATGAAACCAGTCCCAGTCACCCCAACTGGTTGAGTTATGAAACCAGTCTCAGTCACCCCATCTGGTTGAGTTATGAAACCAGCCTCAGTCACCCCATCTGGTTGAGTTATGAAACCAGTCTCAGTCACCCCATCTGGTTGAGTTATGAAACCAGTCTCAGTCACCCCATCTGGTTGAGTTATGAAACCAGCCTCAGTCACCCCATCTGGTTGAGTTATGAAACCAGTCTCAGTCACCCCATCTGGTTGAGTTCTGAAACCAGCCTCAGTCACCCCATCTGGTTGAGTTATGAAACCAGCCTCAGTCACCCCAACTGGTTGAGTTATGAAACCAGTCCCAGTCACTCCAACTGGTTGAGTTATGAAACCAGTCCCAGTCACCCCATCTGGTTGAGTTATGAAACCAGTCCCAGTCACCCCATCTGGTTGAGTTATGAAACCAGTCCCAGTCACCCCATCTGGTTGAGTTATGAAACCAGCCTCAGTCACCCCAACTGGTTGAGTTATGAAACCAGTCCCAGTCACCCCATCTGGTTGAGTTATGAAACCAGTCTCAGTCACCCCAACTGGTTGAGTTATGAAACCAGCCTCAGTCACCCCATCTGGTTGAGTTATGAAACCAGTCTCAGTCACCCCAACTGGTTGAGTTATGAAACCAGTCCCAGTCACCCCATCTGGTTGAGTTATGAAACCAGTCCCAGTCACCCCAACTGGTTGAGTTATGAAACCAGTCTCAGTCACCCCATCTGGTTGAGTTATGAAACCAGTCTCAGTCACCCCATCTGGTTGAGTTATGAAACCAGTCTCAGTCACCCCATCTGGTTGAGTTATGAAACCAGTCTCAGTCACCCCAACTGGTTGAGTTATGAAACCAGTCTCAGTCACCCCATCTGGTTGAGTTATGAAACCAGTCTCAGTCACCCCATCTGGTTGAGTTATGAAACCAGTCTCAGTCACCCCAACTGGTTGAGTTATGAAACCAGTCTCAGTCACCCCATCTGGTTGAGTTATGAAACCAGTCCCAGTCACCCCATCTGGTTGAGTTATGAAACCAGTCTCAGTCACCCCATCTGGTTGAGTTATGAAACCAGTCTCAGTCACCCCATCTGGTTGAGTTATGAAACCAGCCTCAGTCACCCCATCTGGTTGAGTTATGAAACCAGCCTCAGTCACCCCATCTGGTTGAGTTATGAAACCAGTCTCAGTCACCCCATCTGGTTGAGTTATGAAACCAGTCTCAGTCACCCCAACTGGTTGAGTTCTGAAACCAGTCTCAGTCACCCCAACTGGTTGAGTTATGAAACCAGTCCCAGTCACCCCATCTGGTTGAGTTATGAAACCAGCCTCAGTCACCCCAACTGGTTGAGTTATGAAACCAGCCTCAGTCACCCCATCTGGTTGAGTTATGAAACCAGTCTCAGTCACCCCATCTGGTTGAGTTATGAAACCAGTCTCAGTCACCCCATCTGGTTGAGTTATGAAACCAGCCTCAGTCACCCCAACTGGTTGAGTTATGAAACCAGTCTCAGTCACCCCATCTGGTTGAGTTATGAAACCAGTCTCAGTCACCCCATCTGGTTGAGTTATGAAACCAGCCTCAGTCACCCCAACTGGTTGAGTTATGAAACCAGTCTCAGTCACCCCATCTGGTTGAGTTATGAAACCAGTCTCAGTCACCCCAACTGGTTGAGTTATGAAACCAGTCTCAGTCACCCCATCTGGTTGAGTTATGAAACCAGTCTCAGTCACCCCAACTGGTTGAGTTATGAAACCAGTCTCAGTCACCCCATCTGGTTGAGTTATGAAACCAGTCTCAGTCACCCCAACTGGTTGAGTTATGAAACCAGCCTCAGTCACCCCAACTGGTTGAGTTATGAAACCAGTCTCAGTCACCCCATCTGGTTGAGTTATGAAACCAGCCTCAGTCACCCCAACTGGTTGAGTTATGAAACCAGCCTCAGTCACCCCAACTGGTTGAGTTATGAAACCAGTCTCAGTCACCCCAACTGGTTGAGTTATGAAACCAGTCTCAGTCACCCCATCTGGTTGAGTTATGAAACCAGTCTCAGTCACCCCATCTGGTTGAGTTATGAAACCAGCCTCAGTCACCCCAACTGGTTGAGTTATGAAACCAGCCTCAGTCACCCCAACTGGTTGAGTTATGAAACCAGTCTCAGTCACCCCAACTGGTTGAGTTATGAAACCAGCCTCAGTCACCCCATCTGGTTGAGTTATGAAACCAGTCTCAGTCACCCCAACTGGTTGAGTTTTGAAACCAGTCTCAGTCACCCCATCTGGTTGAGTTATGAAACCAGCCTCAGTCACCCCATCTGGTTGAGTTATGAAACCAGTCCCAGTCACCCCATCTGGTTGAGTTATGAAACCAGTCCCAGTCACCCCATCTGGTTGAGTTATGAAACCAGTCCCAGTCACCCCATCTGGTTGAGTTATGAAACCAGTCCCAGTCACCCCATCTGGTTGAGTTATGAAACCAGTCTCAGTCACCCCATCTGGTTGAGTTATGAAACCAGCCTCAGTCACCCCATCTGGTTGAGTTATGAAACCAGTCTCAGTCACCCCATCTGGTTGAGTTATGAAACCAGTCTCAGTCACCCCATCTGGTTGAGTTATGAAACCAGTCCCAGTCACCCCAACTGGTTGAGTTATGAAACCAGTCTCAGTCACCCCATCTGGTTGAGTTATGAAACCAGCCTCAGTCACCCCAACTGGTTGAGTTATGAAACCAGTCTCAGTCACCCCATCTGGTTGAGTTATGAAACCAGTCTCAGTCACCCCAACTGGTTGAGTTATGAAACCAGTCTCAGTCACCCCATCTGGTTGAGTTATGAAACCAGTCTCAGTCACCCCTTCTGGTTGAGTTATGAAACCAGTCCCAGTCACCCCATCTGGTTGAGTTATGAAACCAGTCTCAGTCACCCCATCTGGTTGAGTTATGAAACCAGCCTCAGTCACCCCATCTGGTTGAGTTATGAAACCAGTCTCAGTCACCCCATCTGGTTGAGTTATGAAACAAGTCTCAGTCACCCCATCTGGTTGAGTTATGAAACCAGTCTCTGTCACCCCAACTGGTTGAGTTATGAAACCAGTTTCAGTCACCCCATCTGGTTGAGTTATGAAACCAGTCTCAGTCACCCCATCTGGTTGAGTTATGAAACAAGTCTCAGTCACCCCATCTGGTTGAGTTATGAAACCAGTCTCAGTCACCCCAACTGGTTGAGTTATGAAACCAGTTTCAGTCACCCAACTGGTTGAGTTATGAAACCAGTCTCAGTCACCCCATCTGTTGAGTTATGAAACCAGTCTCAGTCACCCCAACTGGTTGAGTTATGAAACCAGCCTCAGTCACCCCAACTGGTTGAGTTATGAAACCAGTCTCAGTCACCCCATCTGGTTGAGTTATGAAACCAGTCTCAGTCAACCCATCTGGTTGAGTTATGAAACCAGTCTCAGTCACCCCAACTGGTTGAGTTATGAAACCAGTCTCAGTCACCCCATCTGGTTGAGTTATGAAACCAGCCTCAGTCACCCCAACTGGTTGAGTTATGAAACCAGCCTCAGTCACCCCATCTGGTTGAGTTATGAAACCAGCCTCAGTCACCCCAACTGGTTGAGTTATGAAACCAGTCTCAGTCACCCCATCTGGTTGAGTTATGAAACCAGTCTCAGTCACCCCAACTGGTTGAGTTATGAAACCAGTCTCAGTCACCCCAACTGGTTGAGTTATGAAACCAGCCTCAGTCACCCCAACTGGTTGAGTTATGAAACCAGTCTCAGTCACCCCATCTGGTTGAGTTATGAAACCAGTCTCAGTCACCCCAACTGGTTGAGTTATGAAACCAGCCTCAGTCACCCCAACTGGTTGAGTTATGAAACCAGTCTCAGTCACCCCATCTGGTTGAGTTATGAAACCAGCCTCAGTCACCCCAACTGGTTGAGTTATGAAACCAGCCTCAGTCACCCCAACTGGTTGAGTTATGAAACCAGTCTCAGTCACCCCAACTGGTTGAGTTATGAAACCAGTCTCAGTCACCCCATCTGGTTGAGTTATGAAACCAGTCTCAGTCACCCCATCTGGTTGAGTTATGAAACCAGCCTCAGTCACCCCAACTGGTTGAGTTATGAAACCAGCCTCAGTCACCCCAACTGGTTGAGTTATGAAACCAGTCTCAGTCACCCCAACTGGTTGAGTTATGAAACCAGCCTCAGTCACCCCATCTGGTTGAGTTATGAAACCAGTCTCAGTCACCCCATCTGGTTGAGTTATGAAACCAGTCCCAGTCACCCCATCTGGTTGAGTTATGAAACCAGTCCCAGTCACCCCATCTGGTTGAGTTATGAAACCAGTCTCAGTCACCCCATCTGGTTGAGTTATGAAACCAGCCTCAGTCACCCCATCTGGTTGAGTTATGAAACCAGTCTCAGTCACCCCATCTGGTTGAGTTATGAAACCAGTCTCAGTCACCCCATCTGGTTGAGTTATGAAACCAGTCTCAGTCACCCCAACTGGTTGAGTTATGAAACCAGTCTCAGTCACCCCATCTGGTTGAGTTATGAAACCAGCCTCAGTCACCCCAACTGGTTGAGTTATGAAACCAGTCTCAGTCACCCCATCTGGTTGAGTTATGAAACCAGTCTCAGTCACCCCAACTGGTTGAGTTATGAAACCAGTCTCAGTCACCCCATCTGGTTGAGTTATGAAACCAGCCTCAGTCACCCCAACTGGTTGAGTTATGAAACCAGCCTCAGTCACCCCATCTGGTTGAGTTATGAAACCAGCCTCAGTCACCCCAACTGGTTGAGTTATGAAACCAGTCTCAGTCACCCCATCTGGTTGAGTTATGAAACCAGTCTCAGTCACCCCAACTGGTTGAGTTATGAAACCAGTCTCAGTCACCCCAACTGGTTGAGTTATGAAACCAGCCTCAGTCACCCCAACTGGTTGAGTTATGAAACCAGTCTCAGTCACCCCATCTGGTTGAGTTATGAAACCAGTCTCAGTCACCCCAACTGGTTGAGTTATGAAACCAGCCTCAGTCACCCCAACTGGTTGAATTATGAAACCAGTCTCAGTCACCCCATCTGGTTGAGTTATGAAACCAGCCTCAGTCACCCCAACTGGTTGAGTTATGAAACCAGCCTCAGTCACCCCAACTGGTTGAGTTATGAAACCAGTCTCAGTCACCCCAACTGGTTGAGTTATGAAACCAGTCTCAGTCACCCCATCTGGTTGAGTTATGAAACCAGTCTCAGTCACCCCATCTGGTTGAGTTATGAAACCAGCCTCAGTCACCCCAACTGGTTGAGTTATGAAACCAGCCTCAGTCACCCCAACTGGTTGAGTTATGAAACCAGTCTCAGTCACCCCAACTGGTTGAGTTATGAAACCAGCCTCAGTCACCCCATCTGGTTGAGTTATGAAACCAGTCTCAGTCACCCCATCTGGTTGAGTTATGAAACCAGTCCCAGTCACCCCATCTGGTTGAGTTATGAAACCAGTCCCAGTCACCCCATCTGGTTGAGTTATGAAACCAGTCTCAGTCACCCCATCTGGTTGAGTTATGAAACCAGCCTCAGTCACCCCATCTGGTTGAGTTATGAAACCAGTCTCAGTCACCCCATCTGGTTGAGTTATGAAACCAGTCTCAGTCACCCCATCTGGTTGAGTTATGAAACCAGTCTCAGTCACCCCAACTGGTTGAGTTATGAAACCAGTCTCAGTCACCCCATCTGGTTGAGTTATGAAACCAGCCTCAGTCACCCCATCTGGTTGAGTTATGAAACAAGTCTCAGTCACCCCATCTGGTTGAGTTATGAAACCAGTCTCAGTCACCCCAACTGGTTGAGTTATGAAACCAGTTTCAGTCACCCCATCTGGTTGAGTTATGAAACCAGTCTCAGTCACCCCATCTGGTTGAGTTATGAAACAAGTCTCAGTCACCCCATCTGGTTGAGTTATGAAACCAGTCTCAGTCACCCCAACTGGTTGAGTTATGAAACCAGTTTCAGTCACCCCAACTGGTTGAGTTATGAAACCAGTCTCAGTCACCCCATCTGTTGAGTTATGAAACCAGTCTCAGTCACCCCAACTGGTTGAGTTATGAAACCAGCCTCAGTCACCCCAACTGGTTGAGTTATGAAACCAGTCTCAGTCACCCCATCTGGTTGAGTTATGAAACCAGTCTCAGTCAACCCATCTGGTTGAGTTATGAAACCAGTCTCAGTCACCCCAACTGGTTGAGTTATGAAACCAGTCTCAGTCACCCCATCTGGTTGAGTTATGAAACCAGCCTCAGTCACCCCAACTGGTTGAGTTATGAAACCAGCCTCAGTCACCCCATCTGGTTGAGTTATGAAACCAGTCTCAGTCACCCCATCTGGTTGAGTTATGAAACCAGTCTCAGTCACCCCAACTGGTTGAGTTATGAAACCAGTCTCAGTCACCCCAACTGGTTGAGTTATGAAACCAGCCTCAGTCACCCCAACTGGTTGAGTTATGAAACCAGTCTCAGTCACCCCAACTGGTTGAGTTATGAAACCAGTCTCAGTCACCCCATCTGGTTGAGTTATGAAACCAGTCTCAGTCACCCCATCTGGTTGAGTTATGAAACAAGTCTCAGTCACCCCATCTGTTGAGTTATGAAACCAGTCCCAGTCACCCCATCTGGTTGAGTTATGAAACCAGTCCCAGTCACCCCATCTGGTTGAGTTATGAAACCAGTCCCAGTCACCCCAACTGGTTGAGTTATGAAACCAGTCCCAGTCACCCCATCTGGTTGAGTTATGAAACCAGTCTCAGTCACCCCATCTGGTTGAGTTATGAAACCAGTCTCAGTCACCCCATCTGGTTGAGTTTTGAAACCAGTCCCAGTCACCCCATCTGGTTGAGTTCTGAAACCAGTCTGAGTCACCCCATCTGGTTGAGTTCTGAAACCAGTCCCAGTCACCCCATCTGGTTGAGTTTTGAAACCAGTCTCAGTCACCCCAACTGGTTGAGTTATGAAACCAGTCCCAGTCACCCCATCTGGTTGAGTTATGAAACCAGTCTCAGTCACCCCATCTGGTTGAGTTATGAAACCAGTCTCAGTCACCCCATCTGGTTGAGTTTTGAAACCAGTCCCAGTCACCCCATCTGGTTGAGTTCTGAAACCAGTCTGAGTCACCCCATCTGGTTGAGTTCTGAAACCAGTCCCAGTCACCCCATCTGGTTGAGTTTTGAAACCAGTCCCAGTCACCCCAACTGGTTGAGTTATGAAACCAGTCCCAGTCACCCCATCTGGTTGAGTTCTGAAACCAGTCTCAGTCACCCCATCTGGTTGAGTTATGAAACCAGTCTCAGTCACCCCATCTGGTTGAGTTTTGAAACCAGTCCCAGTCACCCCATCTGGTTGAGTTCTGAAACCAGTCTGAGTCACCCCATCTGGTTGAGTTCTGAAACCAGTCCCAGTCACCCCATCTGGTTGAGTTTTGAAACCAGTCCCAGTCACCCCATCTGGTTGAGTTATGAAACCAGTCTGAGTCACCCCATCTGGTTGAGTTCTGAAACCAGTCCCAGTCACCCCATCTGGTTGAGTTATGAAACCAGTCTGAGTCACCCCATCTGGTTGAGTTCTGAAACCAGTCCCAGTCACCCCATCTGGTTGAGTTATGAAACCAGTCCCAGTCACCCCATCTGGTTGAGTTCTGAAACCAGTCGGAGTCACCCCATCTGGTTGAGTTTTGAAACCAGTCCCAGTCACCCCATCTGGTTGAGTTATGAAACCAGTCTGAGTCACCCCATCTGGTTGGGTTCTGAAACCAGTCCCAGTAACACCAAATAATCCACTTGACTGTCTTCGTTTTATCAGTCAGCTCTGATTTACTACCTTCAAAGTACAACAATTGGCCGACATTGGATGTATTTTGTATGGTAGATTAGAGGCATGATGGAAGGATAGAATGGAGGCATGATGGAAGGATAGAATGGAGGCATGATGGAAGGATAGAATGGAGGCATGATGGAAGGATAGAATGGAGGCATGATGGAAGGATAGAATGGAGGCATGATGGAAGGATAGAATGGAGGCATGATGGAAGGATAGAATGGAGGCATGATGGAAGGATAGAATGGAGGCATGATGGAAGGATAGAATGGAGGCATGATGGAAGGATAGAATGGAGGCATGATGGAAGGTGTGAATGGAGGCATGATGGAAGGATAGAATGGAGGCATGATGGAAGGATAGAATGGAGGCATGATGGAAGGTGTGAATGGAGGCATGATGGAAGGATAGAATGGAGGCATGATGGAAGGATAGAATGGAGGCATGATGGAAGGATAGAATGGAGGCATGATGGAAGGATAGAATGGAGGCATAATATAATAATAATAATATATGCCATTTAGCTGACGCTTTTATCCAAAGCGACTTACAGTCATGTGTGCATACATTCTACGTATGGGTGGTCCCGGGAATCGAACCCACTACCCTGGCGTTACAAGCGCCATGCTCTACCAACTGAGCCACAGAAGGACCACGGCATGATGGAAGGATAGAATGGAGGCATGATGGAAGGATAGAATGGAGGCATGATGGAAGGATAGAATGGAGGCATGATGGAAGGATAGAATGGAGGCATGATGGAAGGTGTGAATGGAGGCATGATGGAAGGATAGAATGGAGGCATGATGGAAGGATAGAATGGAGGCATGATGGAAGGTGTGAATGGAGGCATGATGGAAGGTGTGAATGGAGGCATGATGGAAGGATAGAATGAGGGCATGATGGAAGGATAGAATGAGGGCATGATGGAAGGATAGAATGGAGGCATGATGGAAGGATAGAATGGAGGCATGATGGAAGGATAGAATGGAGGCATGATGGAAGGATAGATTAGAGGCATGATGGAAGGATAGAATGAGGGCATGATGGAAGGTGTGAATGGAGGCATGATGGAAGGTGTGAATGGAGGCATGATGGAAGGATAGAATGAGGGCATGATGGAAGGATAGAATGGAGGCCTGATGGAAGGTGTGAATGGAGGCATGATGGAAGGTGTGAATGGAGGCATGATGGAAGGATAGAATGAGGGCATGATGGAAGGATAGAATGGAGGCATGATGGAAGGATAGAATGGAGGCATGATGGAAGGATAGAATGGAGGCATGATGGAAGGATAGAATGGAGGCATGATGGAAGGATAGAATGGAGGCATGATGGAAGGATAGAATGGAGGCATGATGGAAGGATAGAATGGAGGCATGATGGAAGGATAGAATGGAGGCATGATGGAAGGATAGAATGGAGGCCTGATGGAAGGTATGAATGGAGGCATGATGGAAGGTGTGAATGGAGGCATGATGGAAGGATAGAATTGAGGCATGATGGAAGGATAGAATGGAGGCATGATGGAAGGATAGAATGGAGGCATGATGGAAGGATAGAATGGAGGCCTGATGGAAGGTGTGAATGGAGGCATGATGGAAGGTGTGAATGGAGGCATGATGGAAGGATTGGATGAGGGCATGATGGAAGGATAGAATGGAGGCATGATGGAAGGTGTGAATGGAGGCATGATGGAAGGTGTGAATGGAGGCCTGATGGAAGGTGTGAATGGAGGCATGATGGAAGGATAGAAAGGAGGCATGATGGAAGGTGTGAATGGAGGCATGATGGAAGGTGTGAATGGAGGCCTGATGGAAGGATAGAATGGAGGCATGATGGAAGGTGTGAATGGAGGCATGATGGAAGGTTTGAATGGAGGCATGATGGAAGGTGTGAATGGAGGCATGATGGAAGGTGTGAATGGAGGCATGATGGAAGGATTGGATGAGGGCATGATGGAAGGATAGAATGGAGGCATGATGGAAGGTGTGAATGGAGGCATGATGGAAGGATTGGATGAGGGCATGATGGAAGGATAGAATGGAGGCATGATGGAAGGTGTGAATGGAGGCATGATGGAAGGTGTGAATGGAGGCCTGATGGAAGGTGTGAATGGAGGCATGATGGAAGGTGTGAATGGAGGCATGATGGAAGGTGTGAATGGAGGCATGATGGAAGGATTGAATGAGGGCATGATGGAAGGATAGAATGGAGGCATGATGGAAGGTGTGAATGGAGGCATGATGGAAGGTGTGAATGGAGGCCTGATGGAAGGTGTGAATGGAGGCATGATGGAAGGATAGAAAGGAGGCATGATGGAAGGTGTGAATGGAGGCATGATGGAAGGTGTGAATGGAGGCCTGATGGAAGGATAGAATGGAGGCATGATGGAAGGTGTGAATGGAGGCATGATGGAAGGTTTGAATGGAGGCATGATGGAAGGTGTGAATGGAGTCATGATGGAAGGATAGAATGGAGGCATGATGGAAGGATAGAATGGAGGCATGATGGAAGGATAGAATGGAGGCATGATGGAAGGATAGAATGGAGGCATGATGGAAGGTGTGAATGGAGGCATGATGGAAGGATAGAATGGAGGCATGATGGAAGGATAGAATGGAGGCATGATGGAAGGATAGAATGGAGGCATGATGGAAGGATAGAATGGAGGCATGATGGAAGGATAGAATGGAGGCATGATGGAAGGATAGAATGGAGGCATGATGGAAGGATAGAATGGAGGCATGATGGAAGGATAGAATGGAGGCATGATGGAAGGATAGAATGGAGGCATGATGGAAGGTGTGAATGGAGGCATGATGGAAGGATAGAATGGAGGCATGATGGAAGGATAGAATGGAGGCATGATGGAAGGATAGAATGGAGGCATGATGGAAGGATAGAATGGAGGCATGATGGAAGGATAGAATGGAGGCATGATGGAAGGATAGAATGGAGGCATGATGGAAGGATAGAATGGAGGCATGATGGAAGGATTGAATGAGGGCATGATGGAAGGTGTGAATGGAGGCATGATGGAAGGATAGAATGGAGGCATGATGGAAGGATAGAATGGAGGCATGATGGAAGGATAGAATGGAGGCATGATGGAAGGATAGAATGGAGGCATGATGGAAGGATAGAATGGAGGCATGATGGAAGGATAGAATGGAGGCATGATGGAAGGATAGAATGGAGGCATGATGGAAGGTGTGAATGGAGGCATGATGGAAGGATAGAATGGAGGCATGATGGAAGGATAGAATGGAGGCATGATGGAAGGTGTGAATGGAGGCATGATGGAAGGTGTGAATGGAGGCATGATGGAATGAGGGCATGATGGAAGGATAGAATGAGGGCATGATGGAAGGATAGAATGGAGGCATGATGGAAGGATAGATTAGAGGCATGATGGAAGGATAGAATGAGGGCATGATGGAAGGTGTGAATGGAGGCATGATGGAAGGTGTGAATGGAGGCATGATGGAAGGATAGAATGGAGGCATGATGGAAGGATAGAATGGAGGCATGATGGAAGGATAGAATGGAGGCATGATGGAAGGATAGAATGGAGGCATGATGGAAGGTGTGAATGGAGGCATGATGGAAGGATAGAATGGAGGCATGATGGAAGGATAGAATGGAGGCATGATGGAAGGATAGAATGGAGGCATGATGGAAGGATAGAATGGAGGCATGATGGAAGGTGTGAATGGAGGCATGATGGAAGGATAGAATGGAGGCATGATGGAAGGATAGAATGGAGGCATGATGGAAGGATAGAATGGAGGCATGATGGAAGGTGTGAATGGAGGCATGATGGAAGGATAGAATGGAGGCATGATGGAAGGATAGAATGGAGGCATGATGGAAGGATAGAATGGAGGCATGATGGAAGGATAGAATGGAGGCATGATGGAAGGATAGAATGGAGGCATGATGGAAGGTGTGAATGGAGGCATGATGGAAGGATAGAATGAGGGCATGATGGAAGGATAGAATGGAGGCATGATGGAAGGATAGAATGGAGGCATGATGGAAGGTGTGAATGGAGGCATGATGGAAGGATAGAATGGAGGCATGATGGAAGGATAGAATGGAGGCATGATGGAAGGATAGAATGGAGGCATGATGGAAGGATAGAATGGAGGCATGATGGAAGGTGTGAATGGAGGCCTGATGGAAGGTGTGAATGGAGGCATGATGGAAGGATAGAAAGGAGGCATGATGGAAGGTGTGAATGGAGGCATGATGGAAGGTGTGAATGGAGGCATGATGGAAGGATAGAATGGAGGCATGATGGAAGGTGTGAATGGAGGCATGATGGAAGGTTTGAATGGAGGCATGATGGAAGGTGTGAATGGAGTCATGATGGAAGGATAGAATGAGGTCATGATGGAAGGATAGAATGGAGGCATGATGGAAGGTGTGAATGGAGGCATGATGGAAGGTGTGAATGGAGGCATGATGGAAGGTGTGAATGGAGGCATGATGGAAGGATAGAATGGAGGCATGATGGAAGGATAGAATGGAGGCATGATGGAAGGATAGAATGGAGGCATGATGGAAGGATAGAATGGAGGCATGATGGAAGGATAGAATGGAGGCATGATGGAAGGATAGAATGGAGGCATGATGGAAGGTGTGAATGGAGGCATGATGGAAGGATAGAATGGAGGCATGATGGAAGGATAGAATGGAGGCATGATGGAAGGTGTGAATGGAGGCATGATGGAAGGTGTGAATGGAGGCATGATGGAATGAGGGCATGATGGAAGGATAGAATGAGGGCATGATGGAAGGATAGAATGGAGGCATGATGGAAGGATAGAATGGAGGCATGATGGAAGGATAGAATGAGGGCATGATGGAAGGTGTGAATGGAGGCATGATGGAAGGATAGAATGAGGGCATGATGGAAGGATAGAATGGAGGCCTGATGGAAGGATAGAATGGAGGCATGATGGAAGGTGTGAATGGAGGCATGATGGAAGGTGTGAATGGAGGCATGATGGAAGGATAGAATGAGGGCATGATGGAAGGATAGAATGGAGGCATGATGGAAGGATAGAATGGAGGCCTGATGGAAGGTATGAATGGAGGCATGATGGAAGGTGTGAATGGAGGCATGATGGAAGGTGTGAATGGAGGCATGATGGAAGGATAGAATGAGGGCATGATGGAAGGATAGAATGGAGGCATGATGGAAGGATAGAATGGAGGCATGATGGAAGGATAGAATGGAGGCATGATGGAAGGATAGAATGGAGGCATGATGGAAGGTGTGAATGGAGGCATGATGGAAGGATAGAATGGAGGCATGATGGAAGGATAGAATGGAGGCATGATGGAAGGATAGAATGGAGGCATGATGGAAGGATAGAATGGAGGCATGATGGAAGGTGTGAATGGAGGCCTGATGGAAGGTGTGAATGGAGGCATGATGGAAGGATAGAATGGAGGCATGATGGAAGGATTGAATGGAGGCATGATGGAAGGTGTGAATGGAGGCATGATGGAAGGATAGAATGGAGGCATGATGGAAGGTGTGAATGGAGGCATGATGGAAGGTTTGAATGGAGGCATGATGGAAGGTGTGAATGGAGTCATGATGGAAGGATAGAATGAGGGCATGATGGAAGGATAGAATGGAGGCATGATGGAAGGTGTGAATGGAGGCATGATGGAAGGTGTGAATGGAGGCATGATGGAAGGTGTGAATGGAGGCATGATGGAAGGTGTGAATGGAGGCATCATGGAAGGATAGAATGGAGGCATGATGGAAGGATAGAATGGAGGCATGATGGAAGGTGTGAATGGAGGCATGATGGAAGAATTGAATGGAGGCATGATGGAAGGTTAGAATGGAGGCATGATGGAAGGATAGAATGGAGGCATGATGGAAGGTGTGAATGGAGGCATGATGGAAGGATAGAATGGAGGCATGATGGAAGGTGTGAATGGAGGCATGATGGAAGGTGTGAATGGAGGCATGATGGAAGGTGTGAATGGAGGCATGATGGAAGGTTTGAATGGAGGCATGATGGAAGGATAGAATGGAGGCATGATGGAAGGTGTGAATGGAGGCATGATGGAAGGATAGAATGGAGGCATGATGGAAGGTTAGAATGGAGGCATCATGGAAGGATAGAATGGAGGCATGATGGAAGGTGTTAATGGAGGCATGATGGAAGGATAGAATGGAGGCATGATGGAAGGTGTGAATGGAGGCATGATGGAAGGATAGAATGGAGGCATGATGGAAGGATAGAATGGAGGCATGATGGAAGGATAGAATGGAGGCATGATGGAAGGTGTGAATGGAGGCATGATGGAAGGTGTGAATGGAGGCATGATGGAAGGATAGAATGGAGGCATGATGGAAGGATTGAATGGAGGCATGATGGAAGGTTTGAATGGAGGCATGATGGAAGGATAGAATGGAGGCATGATGGAAGGTTTGAATGGAGGCATGATGGAAGGTGGAAGGTGAATGGAGGCATGATGGAAGGTGTGAATGGAGGCATGATGGAAGGATAGAATGGAGGCATGATGGAAGGTTGAATAGAGGCATGATGGAAGGATAGAATGGAGGCATGATGGAAGAGGCATGATGGAAGGATAGAATGGAGGCATGATGGAAGGTGTGAATGGAGGCATGATGGAAGGTTAGAATGGAGGCATGATGGAAGGTGTGAATGGAGGCATGATGGAAGGTGTGAATGGAGGCATGATGGAAGGTGTGAATGGAGGCATGATGGAAGGTGTGAATGGAGGCATGATGGAAGGTGTGAATGGAGGCATGATGGAAGGTGTGAATGGAGGCATGATGGAAGGTGTGAATGGAGGCATGATGGAAGAAATGGAGGCATGATGGAAGGTTAGAATGGAGGCATGATGGAAGAAGAATGGAGGCATGATGGAAGGTGTTAGGCATGATGGAAGGTGTGAATGGAGGCATGATGGAAGAAGGCATGATGGAAGGATAGAATGGAGGCATGATGGAAGGATAGAATGGAGGCATGATGGAAGGTGTGAATGGAGGCATGATGGAAGGATAGAATGGAGGCATGATGGAAGGTGTGAATGGAGGCATGATGGAAGGATAGAATGGAGGCATGATGGAAGGATAGAATGGAGGCATGATGGAAGGATAGAATGGAGGCATGATGGAAGGTGTGAATGGAGGCATGATGGAAGGTGGAATGGCATGATGGAAGGATAGAATGGAGGCATGATGGAAGGATAGAATGGAGGCATGATGGAAGGTGTGAATGGAGGCATGATGGAAGGATAGAATGGAGGCATGATGGAAGGTGTGAATGGAGGCATGATGGAAGGTTTGAATGGAGGCATGATGGAAGGTGTGAATGGAGGCATGATGGAAGGTGTGAATGGAGGCATGATGGAAGGTTTGAATGGAGGCATGATGGAAGGATAGAATGGAGGCATGATGGAAGGTTAGAATGGAGGCATCATGGAAGGATAGAATGGAGGCATGATGGAAGGTGTTAATGGAGGCATGATGGAAGGATAGAATGGAGGCATGATGGAAGGTGTGAATGGAGGCATGATGGAAGGATAGAATGGAGGCATGATGGAAGGATAGAATGGAGGCATGATGGAAGGTGTGAATGGAGGCATGATGGAAGGATGAATGGAGGCATGATGGAAGGTGTGAATGGAGGCATGATGGAAGGTTTGAATGGAGGCATGATGGAAGGTGTGAATGGAGGCATGATGGAAGGATAGAATGGAGGCATGATGGAAGGATAGAATGGATGGAAGGTTAGGCATGGAGGCATCATGGAAGGATAGAATGGAGGCATGATGGAAGGATAGAATGGAGGCATGATGGAAGGATAGAATGGAGGCATGATGGAAGGTGTGAATGGAGGCATGATGGAAGGATAGAATGGAGGCATGATGGAAGGATAGAATGGAGGCATGATGGAAGGTGTGAATGGAGGCATGATGGAAGGATAGAATGGAGGCATGATGGAAGGTGTGAATGGAGGCATGATGGAAGGATAGAATGGAGGCATGATGATGGAATGGAGGCATGATGAATGAATGAGGCATGATGGAAGGTGAATGGAGGCATGATGGAAGGTGTAGAATGGAGGCATGATGGAAGGTGTGAATGGAGGCATGATGGAAGGATAGAATGGAGGCATGATGGAAGGATAGAATGGAGGCATGATGGAAGGTGAATGGAGGCATGATGGAAGGATAGAATGGAGAGCATGATGGAAGGTTTGAATGGAGGCATGATGGAAGGATAGAATGGAGGCATGATGGAAGGTGTGAATGGAGGCATGATGGAATAGAATGAGAGGCATGATGGAAGAATAGAATGGAGGCATGATGGAAGGATAGAATGGAGGCATGATGGAAGGATAGAATGGAGGCATGATGGAAGGTGTGAATGGAGGCATGATGGAAGGATAGAATGGAGGCATGATGGAAGGTTTGAATGGAATGATGGAAGGATTGAATGAGGCATGATGGAAGGTGTGAATGGAGGCATGATGGAAGGTGTGAATGGAGGCATGATGGAAGGATAGAATGGAGGCATGATGGAAGGTGTGAATGGAGGCATGATGGAAGGATAGAATGGAGGCATGATGGAAGGTGTGAATGGAGGCATGATGGAAGGTGTGAATGGAGGCATGATGGAAGGTGTGAATGGAGGCATGATGGAAGGATAGAATGGAGGCATGATGGAAGGATAGAATGGAGGCATGATGGAAGGATAGAATGGAGGCATGATGGAAGGATGATGGAGGCAGGAAGGTGTGAATGGAGGGCATGATGGAAGGTTTGAATGGAGGCATGATGGAAGGATTGAATGAGGGCATGATGGAAGGTGTGAATGGAGGCATGATGGAAGGATAGAATGGAGGCATGATGGAAGGTTTGAATGGAGGCATGATGGAAGGTGTGAATGAGGGCATGATGGAAGGTGTGAATGGAGGCATGATGGAAGGTGTGAATGGAGGCAAGATGGAAGGATTGAATGAGGGCATGATGGAAGGTGTGAATGGAGGCATGATGGAAGGATTGAATGGAGGCATGATGGAAGGATAGAATGGAGGCATGATGGAAGGTTTGAATGGAGGCATGATGGAAGGTGTGAATGAGGGCATGATGGAAGGATAGAATGGAGGCCTGATGGAAGGATAGAATGGAGGCATGATGGAAGGTTTGAATGGAGGCATGATGGAAGGTGTGAATGGAGGCATGATGGAAGGATAGAATGGAGGCATGATGGAAGGTGTGAATGAGGGCATGATGGAAGGATAGAATGGAGGCCTGATGGAAGGATAGAATGGAGGCATGATGGAAGGTTTGAATGGAGGCATGATGGAAGGTGTGAATGGAGGCATGATGGAAGGATAGAATGGAGGCATGATGGAAGGTGTGAATGGGGGCATGATGGAAGGATAGAATGGAGGCATGATGGAAGGATAGAATGGAGGCATGATGGAAGGTTTGAATGGAGGCATGATGGAAGGTGTGAATGGAGGCATGATGGAAGGATAGAATGGAGGCATGATGGAAGGATGAATGGAGGCATGATGGAAGGATAGAATGGAGGCATGATGGAAGGATAGAATGGAGGCATGATGGAAGGATAGAATGGAAGGGCATGATGGAAGGATTGAATGGAGGCATGATGGAAGGTGTGAATGAGGGCATGATGGAAGGATGTGAATGGAGGCATGATGGAAGATGTGGAATGGAGCATGATGGAAGGTGAATGGAGGCATGATGTCTGGAGGCATGATGCTCTGTCTCACTCTCTCTGTCTCTCTCTCTTGAATGTTGCTATGGGCATGATGGAAGGATCTGATGGAAGGATCTCATGATGGAAGGTGTGAATGGAGGCATGATGGAAGGATTGAATGGGGGAAAATAAAAATGACTATGGTACCGAGCCTGAGGTACTCTTGGATGCAGCTTCACCTGTCTCTCTGTCTCTCTGTTGCTCTGTCTCACTCTCTCTCTCTCTCTCTCTCTCTGTCTCTCTCTCTCTCTCTGTCTCTCTGTTGCTATGTCTCACTCTCTCTCTGTCTCTCTCTCTCTCTGTCTCTCTGTCTCTTTGTGTCTCTCTCTGTCTCTCTGTCTCTCTGTCTCTGTCTCTCTGTCTCTCTGTCTCTGTCTCTCTGTCTCTCTGTCTCTCTGTCTCTGCTGTCCTTTCCTCGCCCTTGGCAAACCTACTCTTCACCACTTGTATTATATTAAACTGCTGAAAAGAGAAAGAGAGACAGAAAAGAAGTGGAGACAGACGGTGAAGTATTTGCTTGAGAAAATCCTTCCACACACTTTTTTGTTTTGTTTTGGAAGGCAGCCTAAAAAATGTGCCTGTCGCAGATGTTCAGACAGAAGGCGTTTGCATGCTGTTGGATAATACAGCACCAGACGGGACTCAGTATGACCACCTCAATAACCAGTAAGCAACACTCTCTGTGAGCGTGGTACCGAGCCAACACTACCTTCTGTTTTAGAGGGGAACTTGTACCCTGTGAGTTGAGACATACCTTGATGATGCTTCTGCTCTGCCCTGCCCGTGCTGCAAGACTCATAATGATAGTGATAATTATAATAATAGGGCTCAGTAGATAATGGTCTGGTGGTTGGATGGCATGGGAGGGAGGAGAGGGGAATGGAGGGAAGGGAAGGGAAGGAGAGAGAAGAGGGGAAAGAGGAAGAGAGGAGAGAAGAGAAAGAGAGGAGAGATGGAGGAGAGGAAAGAGGAGAGAGGGGAGAGAGGAGAGAAAGAGAGGAGAGATGAGATGGAGGAGAGGCAAGAGGAGAGAGGGGAGGAAGAGAGGAGAGGGGAGAGGTGAGAGAGAGAGATGTGTACCAAACTCACTAAAAGTGGCAGTAATAAAGCCTCTCTTGAAAAAGCCAAACCTTGAGCCAGAAAATATAGAAAACTATCGGCCAATATCGAATCTTCCATTCCTCTCAAAAATTTTAGAAAAGGCTGTTGCGCAGCAACTCACTGCCTTCCTGAAGACAAACAATGTATACGAAATGCTTCAGTCTGGTTTTAGACCCGATCATAGCACTGAGACTGCACTTGTGAAGGTGGTAAATGACCTTTTTAATGGCATCAGACCGAGGCTCTGCATCTGTCCTCCTTCTCCTAGACCTTAGTGCTGCTTTTGATTTGTCTACACGGAAAGTTCTGGCCTGGTTTAGATCTTATCTGTAGGAAAGATATCAGTTTGTCTCTGTGAATGGTTTGTCCATCTACCCAACTGTAAATTTTGGTGTTCCTCAAGGTTCTGTTTTAGGACCACTATTGTTTTCACTATATATTTTACCTCGTGGTTTGAAATTTCTTTCTAAAAATGATGCAGAAAAATGTATCCATGCTTTTGTCACTTCTAGGTTAGACTACTGCAATGCTCTACTCTCCGGCAACCCGGATAAAGCACTAAATTAACTTCAGTTAGTGCTAAATATGGCTGCTAGAATCCTGACTAGAACCAAAAATTGTGATCATATTACTCCAGTGCTAGCATCCCTACACTGGCGTCCTGTCTTGGCAAGGGCTGATTTCAAGGTTTTACTGCTAACCTACAAAGCATTACATGGGCTTGCTCCTACCTATCTCTCTGATTTGGTCCTGCCATGCATACCTACACGTACTCTACGGTCACAAGACGCAGGCCTCATAATTGTCCCTAGAATGTCTAAGCAAACAGCTGGAGGCAGGGCTTTCTCCTATAGAGCTCCATTTTTATGGAACGGTCTGCCTACCCATGTGAGAGACGCAGACTCGGTCTCAACCTTTAAGTCTTTACTGAAGAATCATCTCTTCAGTGGGTCATATGATTGAGTGTAGTCTGGCCCAGGAGTGTGAAGGTGAACGGAAAGGCTCTGGAGCAACGAACCGCCCTTGCTGTCTCTGCCTGGCCGGTTCCCCTCTCTCCACTGGGATTCTCTGCCTCTAACCCTATTACAGGGGCTGAGTCACTGGCTTACTGGTGCTCTTTCATGCCGTCCCTAGGAGGGGTGCGTCACTTGAGTGTGTTGAGTCACTGATGTGATCTTCCTGTCTGGGTTGACGCCCCCCCTTGGATTCGTGCTATGGCGGAGATCTTTGTGGGCTTTACTCGGCCTTGTCTCAGGATGGTAAGTTGGTGGTTGAATATATCCCTCTAGTGGTGTGGGGGCTGTGCTTTGACAACGTGGGTGGGGTTATATCCTTCCTGTTTGGCCCTGTCCAGGGGCATCATCGGATGGGGCAACAGTGTCTCCTGACCCCTCCTGTCTCAGCCTCCAGTATTTATGCTGCAGTAGTTTATGTGTCGGGGGGCTAGGGTCAGTTTGTTATATCTGGAGTACTTCTCCTGTCCTATTCGGTGTCCTGTGTGAATCTAAGTGTGCGTTCTTTAATTCTCTCCTTCTTTCTTTCTCTCTCTCGGAGGACCTGAGCCCTAGGACCATGCCCCAGGACTACCTGGCATGATGACTCCTTGCTGACCCCAGTCCATCTGGCTGTGCTGCTGCTCCAGTTTAAACTTTTCTGCCTGTGATTATTATTATTTGACCATGCTGTTCATTTATGAACATTTGAACATCTTGGCCATGTTCTGTTATAATCTCCACCTGGCACAGCCAGAAGAGGACTTGCCACCCCTCATAGCCTGGTACCTCTCTAGGTTTCTTCCTAGGTTCTGGCCTTTCTAGTGAGTTTTTCCTAGCCACCGTGCTTCTACACCTGCATTGCTTGCTGTTTGGGGTTTTAGGCTGGGTTTCTGTACAGCACTTTGAGATATCAGCTGATGTACGAAGGGCTATATAAATACATTTGATTTGAGAGAGAGGGAGAAGAGGAGAGGGGAGCTCAGCACTAAATGTCCTAGAATTGATTGACAGTAGAATGTGTGAGGAACATCCTGAAATAAAGATAGAAGACCTCTGAGTCTAAAGGTTGATGAAGACCTCTGAGTCTAAAGGTTGATGAAGACCTATGAGTCTAAAGGTTGATGAAGACCTCTGAGTCTAAAGGTTGATGAAGACCTATGAGTCTAAAGGTTGATGAAGACCTCTGAGTCTAAAGGTTGATGAACACCTCTGAATCTAAAGGTTGAAGAAGACCTCTGACTCTAAAGGGCGATGAAGACCTCTGAATCTAAAGGTTGATGAAGACATCTGAGTCTAAAGGTTGATGAAGACCTCTGAGTCTAAAGGTTGATGAAGACCTATGAGTCTAAAGGTTGATGAAGACCTCTGAGTCTAAAGGTTGATGAACACCTCTGAATCTAAAGGTTGAAGAAGACCTCTGACTCTAAAGGGCGATGAAGACCTCTGAATCTAAAGGTTGATGAAGACATCTGAGTCTAAAGGTTGATGAAGACCTCTGAGTCTAAAGGTTGATGAAGACCTTGAGTCTGAAGGTTGATGAAGACCTCTGAATCTAAAGGTTGATGAAGACCTCTGAATCTAAAGGTTGATGAAGACCTCTGAGTCTAAAGGTTGATGAAGACCTTGAGTCTGAAGGTTGATGAAGACCTCTGAATCTAAAGGTTGATGAAGACCTCTGAATCTAAAGGTTGATGAAGACCTCTGAGTCTAAAGGTTGATGAAGACCTCTGAATCTAAAGATTGATGAAGACCTTTGAGTCTAAAGGTTGCAGAGCCTCCATCTGCCCAGGCTGTGTTACATCGCTGCACCAGCCTCCATCTACCAAGGCTGTGTTACATCGCTGCACCAGCCTCCATCTACCCAGGCTGTGTCTCCCTGCTGCACCAGCCTCCATCTACCCAGGATGTGTTACATCGCTGCACCAGCCTCCATCTACCCAGGCTGTGTCTCCCTCCTCCACCAGCCTCCATCTACCCAGGCTGTGTGTCCATCTAACCAGGCTGTGTCTCCTCCTCCACCAGCCTCCTGTGCCCAGGCTGTGTCTCCCTCCTCCACCAGCC
Organism: Oncorhynchus keta; assembly: GCF_023373465.1. NCBI lineage: Eukaryota > Metazoa > Chordata > Actinopteri > Salmoniformes > Salmonidae > Oncorhynchus > Oncorhynchus keta. Next base: position 8,890,696 of record NC_068424.1, read on the forward strand.
TCCATCTACCCAAGCTGTGTCTCCCTCCTCCACCAGCCTCCTGTGCCCAGGCTGTGTCTCCCTCCTCCACCAGCCTCCTGTGCCCAGGCTGTGTCCCTCCTCCACCAGCCTCCTGTGCCCAGGCACCCGTGTGTGTGTGTGTGTGTGTGTGTGTGTGTGTGTGTGTGTGTGTGTGTGTGTGTGTGTGTGTGTGGTAGTCTCAGTCCCGGAGGGCCACGACCGTCATGGCAGAAGGACTCCTTCCACATGGGGGTACTATTTATTTCAATAACTAACATCTCCACACGCCTGTCCCCTCTGACACTGCAGGCCACCTTCCTCACTTCATCTTCCTCCTCTTCCTCTTCCTCCTCTTCATCTACCTCCTCCTCTTCCTCATAATCCTCCTCATTTTCCTCCTCCATCTCCTCCTCCTTCTACCCCTCTTCATCTTCTTCCTCCTCCTCTTCTTCCTCCTCGTCCTCCCCTTCTTCCTCCACCTCCTCTTCTTCCTCATCCTCCTGCTCCTCCTCCTTCTCCCTCTCTGCTAGTTGAGGAAGGCAGCAGATTGTGGAGGCAGCACAGTGAGATGTGTCCTTCTGACAGAAGACAGCAGATTGTGGAGGCAGCACAGTGAGATGTATCTCTGTGACAGAAGACAGCAGATTGTGGAGGCAGCACAGTGAGATGTGTCTCTGTGACAGTTAGAAGACAGCAGATTGTGGAGGCAGCACAGTGAGATGTGTCTCTCTGACAGTTAGAAGACAGCAGATTGTGGAGGCAGCACAGTGAGATGTGTCTCTCTGACAGTTAGAAGACAGCAGATTGTGGAGGCAGCACAGTGAGATGTGTCTCTGTGACAGTTAGAAGACAGCAGATTGTGGAGGCATCACAGTGAGATGTGTCTCTGTGACAGTTAGAAGACAGCAGATTGTGGAGGCAGCACAGTGAGATGTGTCTCTGAGACAGTTAGAAGACAGCAGATTGTGGAGGCAGCACAGTGAGATGTGTCTCTGTGACAGTTAGAAGACAGCAGATTGTGGAGGCAGCACAGTGAGATGTATCTCTGAGACAGTTAGAAGACAGCAGATTGTGGAGGCAGCACAGTGAGATGTGTCTCTGTGACAGTTAGAAGACAGCAGGTTGTGGAGGCAGCACAGTGAGATGTGTCTCTGTGACTTCATGAATATGAATACATTTACGAGTCTGGGATATAATTAATTAGCTAGTGAAGTATGGAGAGAGGCTATGGCAGCACCAGGGAGAAGCAGAGTGGGAGAGATGGAAAGAGAGAGAGAGAGAGAGAGAGAGAGAGAGAGAGAGTGTCTCTGTGACAGTTAGAAGACAGAGAGAGAGAGAGAGAGAGAGAGAGAGAGAGAGATGGAAAGAGAGGGAGAGGGAGAGAGAGAAAGAGAGAGAGAGAGAGTCCCCTAAGCAAGCTGGTCCTGGGGCTCTGTTCACAAACACAAACACACCCTACAGAGCCCCAGGACAGCAGCACAATTAGACCCAACCAAATCATGAGAAAACAAAAAGATAATTACTTGACACATTAGAAAGAATTAACAAAAAAACAGAGCAAATTAGAATGCTATTTGGCCCTAAACAGAGAGTACACAGTGGCAGAATACCTGACCACTGTGACTGACCCAAAATTAAGGAAAGCTTTGACTATGTACAGACTCAGTGAGCATAGCCTTGCTATTGAGAAAGGCCGCCGTAGGCAGACATGGCTCTCAAGAGAAGACAGGCTATGTGCTCACTGCCCACAAAATGAGGTGGAAACTGAGCTGCACTTCCTAACCTCCTGTCCAATGTATGACCATATTAGAGAGACATATTTCCCTCAGATTACACAGATCCACAAAGAATTCGATAACAAATCCAATTTTGAAAAACTCCCATATCTACTGGGTGAAATTCCACATTGTGCCTTCACAGCAGCAAGATTTGTGACCTGTTGCCACAAGAAAAGGGCAACCAGTGAAGAACACACACCATTGTAAATACAACCCATATTTATGCTTATTTATTTTATATTGTGTCCTTTACCATTTGTACATTGTTAAAACACTGTATATATATATATAATATGACATTTGTAATGTCTTTATTGTTTTGAAACGTCTGTATGTATAATGTTTACTGGCAATTTTGATTGTTTATTTCACTTTATATATTCACTTTATATATTATCTACCTCACTTGCTTTGGCAATGTTAACATATGTTTCCCATGCCAATAAAGCCCTTGAATTGAATTGAATTGAATTGAGAGAGAGAGAGACTGACTGACTGACTGACTGACTGAGAGAGGGGGAGGGAGAAGGAGAGTGGGATAGATAGAGAGAGAGAGAGAGAGAGAGAGAGAGAGAGAGAGAGAGAGAGAGAGAGAGAGAGAGAGAGACTGACTGACTGACTGACTGAGAGAGGGGGAGGGAGAAGGAGAGTGGGATAGAGAGAGAGAGAGAGAGAGAGAGAGAGAGAGAGAGAGAGAGAGAGAGAGAGAGAGAGAGAGAGAGAGAGAGAGAGAGAGAGAGAGAGACTGACTGACTGACTGACTGACTGACTGACTGACTGACTGACTGACTGAGAGAGAGAGAAGGACTGAGAGAGAGGAGAGAACACTAAAACAGTAGTGTGTTTTTCCAGTAGTTAGCTGCACCGCTACATGGTAAAATAGTAGTGTGTAGTTCCAGTAGTTAGCTACACCGCTACATGGTAAAACAGTAGTGTGTAGTTCCAGTAGTTAGCTACACAGTAAAACAGTAGTGTGTAGTTCCAGTAGTTAGCTACACCGCTACATGGTAAAACAGTAGTGTGTAGCTCCAGTAGTTAGCTACACCGCTACATGGTAAAACTGTAGTGTGTAGTTCCAGTAGTTAGCTACACTGCTACATGGTAAAACAGTAATGTGTAGTTTCAGTAGTTAGCTACACCGCTACATGGTAAAACAGTAGTGTGTAGTTCCAATAGTTAGCAACACCGCTACATGGTAAAACAGTAGTGTGTAGTTCCAGTAGTTAGCTACACCGCTACATGGTAAAACAGTAGTGTGTAGTTCCAATAGTTAGCAACACCGCTACATGGTAAAACAGTAGTGTGCAATAATGTATACTCTGTCAAAACAGACTTCATGGGCAGTTAAAACTCATAGAATAAAAAAGAAAGTTTTACATCTTCCTGAGTCTGAGGGTGGTTATAATCTTCCTGAGTCTGAGGGGGGCTTCCTGAGTCTGGGGTTTTTAACCTTCCTGAGTCTGAGGGTGGTTTTAACCTTCCTGAGTCTGAGGGTGGTTGTAACCTTCCTGAGTCTGAGGGTGGTTTTAACCTTCCTGAGTCTAAGGGTGGTTTTAACCTTCCTGAGTCTGAGGGTGGTTTTAACCTTCCTGAGTCTGAGGGTGGTAACCTTCCTGAGTCTGAGGGTGGTTTTAACCTTCCAGACTTGGAATTGTATCAACTCTCTACCCAAGGCTTTTACTTGTGACATATAGTTAAACGCACTAACGAGGAACAATGGGTACATAATCAAAATGCGCACGCTCATCCCCAGAATCTTCTTACGTGTCTATTTTCAAAGATAAATCTAAGAACATGAACAAGTTCATAGTTAAAACAGTATAACAATATGGAAGAAGATGAAACTTATTTTACAAGAACCAATGTCACTCCCTAAAAACACAACCATTTGGAACAATGCTTGGAAAGAACCAATGTCACTCCCTAAAAACACAACCATTTGGAACAATGCTTGGAAAGAACCAATGTCACTCCCTAAAAACACAACCATTTGGAACAATGCTTGGATAGCTTTTCACAATTCACTGATAAATTGGTCCACATGGAAAACAAAAGGCATAGAATCCATAAATGACTTGGTAACAGGAAATAAATGTATTTCCATGACAGAATTAAAAAGTCATTTTGGACCAATGTAGCTTAAAAGTTACATATCACAAAATGTTGATTAGATATACAGTATTTTGGACATCAGAGCAAATCCTATTTGAGTCAGAAAAGGATATGGTCACGCCCTGGCCTTAGTATTCTGTGTTTTCTTTATTATGTTGGTTAGGCCAGGGGGTGACATTATTATGTTGGTTAGGCCAGGGGGTGACATTATTATGTTGGTTAGGCCAGGATGTGACATTATTATGTTGGTTAGGCCAGGGGGTGACATTATTATGTTGGTTAGGCCAGGGGGTGACATTATTATTTTGGTTAGGCCAGGGGGTGACATTATTATGTTGGTTAGGCCAGGGGGTGACATTATTATTTTGGTTAGGCCAGGGGGTGACATTATTATTTTGGTTAGGCCAGGGGGTGACATGGGTGATTTATGTGTCTTGTTTTGTCTAGGGGTTTTGTAGTCTATGGGGTTGTGTTCAGTTTAGTTGTCTAGGTAAGTCTATGGTTGCCTAGAGTGGTTCTCAATCAGAGGCAGGTGTTTATCGTCGTCTCTGATTGGGAACCATATTTAGGCAGCCATATTATTTAGGTATCTTGTGGGTGATTGTTCCTGTCTCTGTGTTTTGCACCAGTTAGGACTGGTTCGGTTTTCTTATTGTATGGTTTTCGGTTTCTTATTTTGTTCACGGTTTCATCTTTCATCAAAGATGTTTATAAATAACCATGCTGCATTTTGGTCCGCCTCTCCTTCCCAGGTGGAAAACTGTTACAGATATTCATATGACAGGTAAGCTAAACAACCTTGAGAGCCTATCCAGCTCAGTCTGGTGTGACGAGGGAAGGAGTGTGTAATGCTGGGCAGTCTGGCATGACGAGGGAAGGAGTGTGTAATGCTGGGCAGTCTGGCGTGACGAGGGAAGGAGTGTGTAATGCTGGGCAGTCTGGAATGACGGGGGAAGGAGTGTGTAATGCTGGGCAGTCTGGCGTGACGAGGGAAGGAGTGTGTAATGCTGGGCAGTCTGGCGTGACGAGGGAGGGAGTGTGTAATGCTGGGCAGTCTGGCGTGACGAGGGAAGGAGTGTGTAATGCTGGGCAGTCTGGCGTGACGAGGGAAGGAGTGTGTAATGCTGGGCAGTCTGGCGTGATGAGGGAAGGAGTGTGTAATGATGGGCAGTCTGGCATGACGAGGGAAGGAGTGTGTAATGCTGGGCAGTCTGGCGTGACGAGGGAAGGAGTGTGTAATGCTGGGCAGTCTGGCGTGACGAGGGAAGGAGTGTGTAATGCTGGGCAGTCTGGCGTGACGAGGGAAGGAGTGTGTAATGCTGGGCAGTCTGGCGTGACGAGGGAAGGAGTGTGTAATGCTGGGCAGTCTGGCGTGACGAGGGAAGGAGTGTGTAATGCTGGGCAGCCTGGCGTGATGAGGGAAGGAGTGTGTAATGCTGGGCAGTCTGGCGTGACGAGGGAAGGAGTGTGTAATGCTGGGCAGCCTGGCGTGACGAGGGAAGGAGTGTGTAATGCTGGGCAGTCTGGCGTGACGAGGGAAGGAGTGTGTAATGCTGGGCAGTCTGGCGTGACGAGGGAGGGAGTGTGTAATGCTGGGCAGTCTGGCGTGACCTGGCAGTGGCCCGACGAGGGAAGGAGTGTGTAATGCTGGGCAGCCTGGCGTGACGAGGGAAGGAGTGTGTAATGCTGGGCAGCCTGGCGTGACGAGGGAAGGAGTGTGTAATGCTGGGCAGCCTGGCGTGACGAGGGAAGGAGTGTGTAATGCTGGGCAGCCTGGCGTGACGAGGGAAGGAGTGTGTAATGCTGGGCAGCCTGGCGTGACGAGGGAAGGAGTGTGTAATGCTGGGCAGCCTGGCGTGACGAGGGAAGGAGTGTGTAATGCTGGGCAGCCTGGCGTGACGAGGGAAGGAGTGTGTAATGCTGGGCAGCCTGGCGTGACGAGGGAAGGAGTGTGTAATGCTGGGCAGCCTGGCGTGACGAGGAAGGAGTGACTGGGCCTGGCGTGAGCGCCTGGCGTGACCTGGAGGAAGGAGTGTGTAATGCTGGGCAGCCTGGCGTGACGAGGGAAGGAGTGTGTAATGCTGGGCAGCCTGGCGTGACGAGGAGGAGAAGGAGGGCGGCCTGGCGTGACGAGGAAGGAGTGTGTAATGCTGGGCGGCCTGGCGTGACGAGGAAGGAGTGTGTAATGCTGGGCAGCCTGGCGTGACGAGGAAGGAGTGTGCTGGGCATGGCGTGACGAGGAAGGAGTGTGTAATGCAGCCTGGCGTGACGAGGAAGGAGTGTGTAATGCTGGGCAGGAAGGAGTGTGTAATGCTGGCGTGACGAGGAAGGAGTGTGTAATGCTGGGCAGCCTGGCGTGACGAGGAAGGAGTGTGTAATGCTGGGCAGCCTGGCGTGACGAGGAAGGAGTGTGTAATGCTGGGCAGCCTGGCGTGACGAGGAAGGAGTGTGTAATGCTGGGCAGCCTGGCGTGACGAGGGAAGGAGTGTGTAATGCTGGGCAGCCTGGCGTGACGAGGATGGAGTGTGTAATGCTGGGCAGCCTGGCGTGACGAGGAAGGAGTGTGTAATGCTGGGCAGCCTGGCGTGACTGGGCAGCCTGGCGTGACGAGGAAGGAGTGTGTAATGCTGGGCAGCCTGGCGTGACGAGGGAAGGAGTGTGTAATGCTGGGCAGCCTGGCGTGACGAGGGAAGGAGTGTGTAATGCTGGGCAGCCTGGCGTGACGAGGGAAGGAGTGTGTAATGCTGGGCAGTCTGGCCCGACGAGGGAAGGAGTGTGTAATGCTGGGCAGCCTGGCGTGACGAGGAAGGAGTGTGTAATGCTGGGCAGTCTGGCCCGACGAGGGAGGGAGTGTGAAATGCTGGGCAGTCTGGCGTGACGAGGGAGGGAGTGTGTAATGCTGGGCAGTCTGGCGTGACGAGGGTGGGAGTGTGTAATGCTGGGCAGTCTGGCGTGACGAGGGAAGGAGTGTGTAATGCTGGTGGAAGAAGTGCGTAATGCTGGGCAGTCTGGCGTGACGAGGGAAGGAGTGTGTAATGCTGGGCAGTCTGGCGTGACGAGGGAGGGAGTGTGTAATGCTGGGCAGTCTGGCGTGATGAGGGAGGGAGTGTGTAATGCTGGGCAGCCTGGCGTGACGCGGGAGGGAGTGAGGGAGGGAGTGTGTAATGCTGGGCAGTCTGGCGTGACGAGGGAGGGGGTGTGTAATGCTGGGCAGTCTGGCGTGACGAGGGAGGGAGTGTGTAATGCTGGGCAACCTGGCGTGAGGAGGGAAGGAGTGTGTAATGCTGGGCAGTCTGGCGTGACGAGGGAGGGAGGGAGGGAAGGAGTGTGTAATGATGGGCAGCCTGGCGTGACGAGGGAGGGAGTGTGTAATGCTGGGCAGCCTGGCGTGACGAGGGGGAGGGAGGGGGAGGGAGTGTGTAATGCTGGGCAGCCTAGCGTGACGAGGGAAGGAGTGTGTAATGCTGGGCAGCCTGGCGTGACGAGGGAAGGAGTGTGTAATGCTGGGCAGCCTGGCGTGACGAGGGAAGGAGTGTGTAATGCTGGGCAGCCTGGCGTGACGAGGAAGGAGTGTGTAATGCTGGGCAGCCTGGCGTGACGAGGAAGGAGTGTGTAATGCTGGGCAGCCTGGCGTGACGAGGAAGGAGTGTGTAATGATGGGCAGTCTGGCGTGACGAGGAAGGAGTGTGTAATGCTGGGCAGCCTGGCGTGATGAGGGAAGGAGTGTGTAATGATGGGCAGTCTGGCGTGACGAGGAAGGAGTGTGTAATGCTGGGCAGCCTAGCGTGACGAGGGAAGGAGTGTGTAATGCTGGGCAGCCTGGCGTGACGAGGGAAGGAGTGTGTAATGATGGGCAGTATGGCGTGACGAGGGAAGGAGTGTGTAATGCTGGGCAGTCTGGCGTGACGAGGGAGGGAGTGTGAAATGCTGGGCAGTCTGGCGTGACGAGGGAGGGAGTGTGAAATGCTGGGCAGTCTGGCGTGACGAGGGAAGGAGTGTGTAATGCTGGGCAGTCTGGCCCGATGAGGGAAGGAGTGTGTAATGCTGGGCAGTCTGGCCCGACGAGGGAAGGAGTGTGTAATGCTGGGCAGTCTGGCGTGATGAGGGAGGGAGTGTGAAATGCTGGGCAGTCTGGCGTGACGAGGGAAGGAGTGTGTAATGCTGGGCAGTCTGGCGTGACGAGGGTGGGAGTGTGTAATGCTGGGCAGTCTGGCGTGACGAGGGAAGGAGTGTGTAATGATGGGCCGCCTGGCGTGACGAGGAATAGGGGCGCGTAATGCTGGGCAGCCTGGCGTGATGAGGGAAGGAGTGTGTAATGCTGGGCAGTCTGGCGTGACGAGGGAAGGAGTGTGTAATGATGGGCCGCCTGGCGTGACGAGGAATAGGAGCGCGTAATGCTGGGCAGCCTGGCGTGACGAGGGAAGGAGTGTGTAATGCTGGGCAGCCTGGCGTGACGAGGGATGGAGTGTGTAATGCTGGGCAGCCTGGCGTGACGAGGAAGGAGTGTGTAATGCTGGGCAGCCTGGCGTGACGAGGGAAGGAGTGTGTAATGCTGGGCAGCCTGGCGTGACGAGGGAAGGAGTGTGTAATGCTGGGCAGCCTGTCGTGACGAGGAAGGAGTGTGTAATGCTGGGCAGCCTGGCGTGACAAGGAAGGAGTGTGTAATGCTGGGCAGTCTGGCCCGACGAGGAAGGAGTGTGTAATGCTGGGCAGCCTGGCGTGACGAGGAAGGAGTGTGTAATGCTGGGCAGTCTGGCCCGACGAGGAGGGAGTGTGAAATGCTGGGCAGTCTGGCGTGACGAGGGAGGGAGTGTGTAATGCTGGGCAGTCTGGCGTGACGAGGGTGGGAGTGTGTAATGCTGGGCAGTCTGGCGTGACGAGGGAAGGAGTGTGTAATGCTGGTGGAAGAAGTGCGTAATGCTGGGCAGTCTGGCGTGACGAGGAAGGAGTGTGTAATGCTGGGCAGTCTGGCGTGACGAGGGAGGGAGTGTGTAATGCTGGGCAGTCTGGCCCGACGAGGGAAGGAGTGTGTAATGCTGGGCAGTCTGGCGTGACGAGGGAAGGAGTGTGTAATGCTGGGCAGCCTGGCGTGACGAGGGAAGGAGTGAGTAATGCTGGGCAGCCTGGCGTGACGAGGGAAGGAGTGTGTAATGCTGGGCAGCCTGGCGTGACGAGGGAAGGAGTGTGTAATGCTGGGCAGCCTGGCGTGACGAGGGAAGGAGTGTGTAATGCTGGGCAGCCTGGCGTGACGAGGAAGGAGTGTGTAATGCTGGGCAGCCTGGCGTGACGAGGAAGGAGTGTGTAATGCTGGGCAGCCTGGCGTGACGAGGAAGGAGTGTGTAATGCTGGGCAGCCTGGCGTGACGAGGAAGGAGTGTGTAATGCTGGGCAGCCTGGCGTGACGAGGGAAGGAGTGTGTAATGCTGGGCAGCCTGGCGTGACGAGGGAAGGAGTGTGTAATGCTGGGCAGCCTGGCGTGACGAGAGAAGGAGTGTGTAATGCTGGGCAGCCTGTCGTGACGAGGGAAGGAGTGTGTAATGCTGGGCAGCCTGTCGTGACGAGGGAAGGAGTGTGTAATGCTGGGCAGCCTGGCGTGACGAGGGAAGGAGTGTGTAATGCTGGGCAGTCTGGCGTGACGAGGGAGGGAGTGTGAAATGCTGGGCAGTCTGGCGTGACGAGGGAAGGAGTGTGTAATGCTGGGCAGTCTGGCGTGACGAGGGTGGGAGTGTGTAATGCTGGGCAGTCTGGCGTGACGAGGGAAGGAGTGTGTAATGATGGGCCGCCTGGCGTGACGAGGAATAGGAGCGCGTAATGCTGTGCAGCCTGGCGTGATGAGGGAAGGATTGTGTAATGCTGGGCAGTCTGGCGTGACGAGGGAAGGAGTGTGTAATGCTGGTGGAAGAAGTGCGTAATGCTGGGCAGTCTGGCGTGACGAGGGAAGGAGTGTGTAATGCTGGGCAGTCTGGCGTGACGAGGGAGGGAGTGTGTAATGCTGGGCAGTCTGGCCCGACGAGGGAAGGAGTGTGTAATGCTGGGCAGTCTGGCGTGACGAGGGAGGGAGTGTGTAATGCTGGGCAGTCTGGCCCGACGAGGGAAGGAGTGTGTAATGCTGGGCAGTCTGGCGTGATGAGGGAGGGAGTGTGTAATGCTGGGCAGCCTGGCGTGACGCGGGAGGGAGTGAGGGAGGGAGTGTGTAATGCTGGGCAGTCTGGCGTGACGAGGGAGGGAGTGTGTAATGCTGGGCAGTCTGGCGTGACGAGGGAGGGAGTGTGTAATGCTGGGCAGTCTGGCGTGTAATGCTGGGCAGTCTGGCGTGAGGGAGGGAGGGAGGGAAGGAGTGTGTAATGATGGGCAGCCTGGCGTGACGAGGAGGAGTGTGTAATGCTGGGCAGCCTGGCGTGACGAGGAGGAGGAGGGAGGGAGGAGTGTGTAATGCTGGGCAGCCTAGCGTGACGAGGGAAGGAGTGTGTAATGCTGGGCAGCCTGGCGTGACGAGGAAGGAGTGTGTAATGCTGGGCAGCCTGGCGTGACGAGGAAGGAGTGTGTAATGCTGGGCAGCCTGGCGTGACGAGGAAGGAGTGTGTAATGCTGGGCAGCCTGGCGTGACGAGGGAGGAGTGTGTAATGCTGGGCAGCCTGGCGTGACGAGGGAAGGAGTGTGTAATGCTGGGCAGCCTGGCGTGACGAGGGAAGGAGTGTGTAATGCTGGGCAGCCTGGCGTGACGAGGGAAGGAGTGTGTAATGCTGGGCAGCCTGGCGTGACGAGGGAAGGAGTGTGTAATGCTGGGCAGCCTGGCGTGACGAGGGAAGGAGTGTGTAATGATGGGCAGTCTGGCGTGACGAGGGAAGGAGTGTGTAATGCTGGGCAGCCTGGCGTGATGAGGGAAGGAGTGTGTAATGATGGGCAGTCTGGCGTGACGAGGGAAGGAGTGTGTAATGCTGGGCAGCCTAGCGTGACGAGGGAAGGAGTGTGTAATGCTGGGCAGCCTAGCGTGACGAGGGAAGGAGTGTATAATGATGGGCAGTCTGGCGTGACGAGGGAAGGAGTGTGTAATGCTGGGCAGTCTGGCGTGACGAGGGAGGGAGTGTGAAATGCTGGGCAGTCTGGCGTGACGAGGGAGGGAGTGTGAAATGCTGGGCAGTCTGGCGTGACGAGGGAAGGAGTGTGTAATGCTGGGCAGTCTGGCCCGACGAGGGAAGGAGTGTGTAATGCTGGGCAGTCTGGCCCGACGAGGGAAGGAGTGTGTAATGCTGGGCAGTCTGGCGTGACGAGGGAGGGAGTGTGAAATGCTGGGCAGTCTGGCGTGACGAGGGAAGGAGTGTGTAATGCTGGGCAGTCTGGCGTGACGAGGGTGGGAGTGTGTAATGCTGGGCAGTCTGGCGTGACGAGGGAAGGAGTGTGTAATGATGGGCCGCCTGGCGTGACGAGGAATAGGAGCGCGTAATGCTGGGCAGCCTGGCGTGATGAGGGAAGGAGTGTGTAATGCTGGGCAGTCTGGCGTGACGAGGGAAGGAGTGTGTAATGCTGGTGGAAGAAGTGCGTAATGCTGGGCAGTCTGGCGTGACGAGGGAAGGAGTGTGTAATGCTGGGCAGTCTGGCGTGACGAGGGAGGGAGTGTGTAATGCTGGGCAGTCTGGCCCGACGAGGGAAGGAGTGTGTAATGCTGGGCAGTCTGGCGTGACGAGGGAGGGAGTGTGTAATGCTGGGCAGTCTGGCCCGACGAGGGAAGGACTGTGTAATGCTGGGCAGCCTGGCGTGACGCGGGAGGGAGGGAGGGAGTGAGGGAGGGAGTGTGTAATGCTGGGCAGTCTGGCGTGACGAGGGAGGGAGGGAGGGAGGGAGTGTGTAATGCTGGGCAGTCTGGCGTGACGAGGGAGGGAGTGTGTAATGCTGGGCAGCCTGGCGTGACGAGGGAGGGAGTGAGGGAGGGAGTGTGTAATGCTAGGCAGTCTGGCGTGACGAGGGAGGGAGGGAGGGAGGGAGGGAGGGAGGGAAGGAGGGAGTGTGTAATGCTGGGCAGTCTGGCGTGACGAGGGAGGGAGTGTGTAATGCTGGGCAGCCTGGCGTGACGAGGGAGGGAGGGAAGGAGTGTGTAATGATGGGCAGCCTGGCGTGATGAGGGTGGGAGTGTGTAATGCTGGGCAGCCTGGCGTGACGAGGGAAGGAATGTGTAATGCTGGGCAGCCTGGCGTGACGAGGGAAGGAGTGTGTAATGCTGGGCAGCCTGGCGTGATGAGGGAAGGAGTGTGTAATGCTGGGCAGCCTGGCGTGATGAGGGAAGGAGTGTGTAATGCTGGGCAGCCTGGCGTGACGGGAAGTCTGGGAAGTCTGGCGTGACGAGGGAAGGAGTATGTAATGCTGGGCAGTCTGGCGTGATGAGGGAAGGAGTGTGTAATGCTGGGCAGCCTGGCGTGACGAGGGAGGGAGTGTGTAATGCTGGGCAGCCTGGCGTGACGAGGGAAGGAGTGTGAAATGCTGGGCAGCCTGGCGTGATGAGGGAAGGAGTGTGAAATGCTGGGCAGCCTGGTGTGATGAGGGAAGGAGTGTGTAATGCTGGGCAGTCTGGCGTGATGAGGGAAGGGGTGTGTAATGCTGGGCAGCCTGGCGTGACAAGGGAAGGAGTGTGTAATGCTGGGCAGCCTGGCGTGACGAGGGAGGGAGTGTGTAATGCTGGGCAGTCTGGCGTGATGAGGGAAGGAGTGTGTAATGCTGGGCAGTCTGGCGTGATGAGGGAAGGAGTGTGTAATGCTGGGCAGCCTGGCGTGACGAGGGAAGGAGTGTGTAATGCTGGTGGCAGGAGTGTGTAATGCTGGGCAGTCTGGCGTGACGAGGGAAGGAGTGTGTAATGCTGGGCAGTCTGGCGTGATGAGGGAGGGAGTGTGTAATGCTGGGCAGCCTGGCGTGACGAGGGAAGGAGTGTGTAATGCTGGTGGAAGGAGTGTGTAATGCTGGGCAGCCTGGCATGATGAGGGAAGAAGTGTGTAATGCTGGGCAGCCTGGCGTGACGAGGGAGGGAGATTGTAATGCTGGGCAGCCTGGCGTGACGAGGGAAGGAGTGTGTAATGCTGGGCAGCCTGGCGTGACGAGGGAAGGAGTGTGTAATGCTGGGCAGCCTGGCGTGACGAGGGAACGAGTGTGTAATGCTGGGCAGTCTGGCCTGACGAGGGAACGAGTATGTAATGCTGGGCAGTCTGGCCTGACGAGGGAAGGAGTGTGTAATGCTGGGCATTGTTGGGCATTGTGTGAGGTTATTTTCCTGACACCACACTCCGAGGGCCCTCACCTCCTCCCTGTAGGCCGTCTCGTCATTGTTGGTAATCAAGCCTACCACTGTTGTGTCGTCTGCAAACTTGATGATTGAGTTGGAGGCGTGCGTGGCCACGCAGTCGTGGGTGAACAGGGAGTACAGGAGAGGGCTCAGAACGCACCCTTGTGGGGCCCCCGTGTTGAGGATCAGCGGGGAGGAGATGTTGTTGCCTACCCTCACCACCTGGGGGCGGCCCGTCAGGAAGTCCAGTACCCAGTTGCACAGGGCGGGGTCGAGACCCAGGGTCTCGAGCTTGATGACGAGCTTGGAGGGTACTATGGTGTTGAATGCCGAGCTGCAGTCGATGAACAGCATTCTCACATAGGTATTCCTCTTGTCCAGGTGGGTTAGGGCAGTGTGCAGTGTGGTTGAGATTGCATCGTCTGTGGACCTATTTGGGAGGTAAGCAAATTGGAGTGGGTCTAGGGTGTCAGGTAGGGTGGAGGTGATATGGTCCTTGACTAGTCTCTCAAAGCACTTCATGATGACGGAAGTGAGTGCTACGGGGCGGTAGTCGTTTAGCTCAGTTACCTTAGCTTTCTTGGGAACAGGAACAATGGTGGCCGTCTTGAAGCATGGGGGAACAGCAGACTGGTATAGGGATTGATTGAATATGTCCGTAAACACACCGGCCAGCTGGTCTGCGCATGCTCTGAGGGCGCGGCTGGGGATGCCGTCTGGGCCTGCAGCCTTGCGAGGGTTAACACGTTTAAATGTCTTATTCACCTCGGCTGCAGTGAAGGAGAGACCGCATGTTTTCGTTGCAGGCCGTGTCAGTGGCACTGTATTGTCCTCAAAGCGGGCAAAAAAGTTATTTAGTCTGCCTGGGAGCAAGACATCCTGGTCCGTGACTGGGCTGGGTTTCGGTCATGTTGCCAGACACCTTGCCCTGATTAAAAGCAGTGGTTCGCGCTTTCAGTTTCACGCGAATGCTGCCATCAATCCACGGTTTCTGGTTAGGGAATGTTTTTATCGTTGCCATGGGAACGACATCTTCGACGCACGTTCTAATGAACTCGCACACCGAATCGGCGTATTCGTCAATATTTTTATCTGACGCAATACGAAACATGTCCCAGTCCACGTGATGGAAGCAGTCTTGGAGTGTGGAGTCAGCTTGGTCTGACCAGCGTTGGACAGACCTCAGCGTGGGAGCCTCTTTAAGTTTCTGCCTGTAGGCAGGGATCAACAAAATGGAGTCGTGGTCAGCTTTTCCGAAAGGGGGGCGGGGCAGGGCCTTATATGCGTCGCGGAAGTTAGAGTAACAATGATCCAAGGTTTTACCACCCCTGGTTGCGCAATCGATATGCTGATACATTTTAGGGAGTCTTGTTTTCAGATTAGCTTTGTTAAAATCCCCAGCTACAATGAATGCAGCCTCCGGATAAATGGTTTCCAGTTTGCAAAGAGTTAAATAAAGTTCGTTCAGAGCCATCGATGTGTCTGCTTGGGGGATATATACGGCTGTGATTATAATCAAGAGAATTCTCTTGGTAGATAATGCGGTCTACATTTGATTGTGAGGAATTCAAAATCAGGTGAACAGAAGGATTTGAGTTCCTGTATGTTTCCTTCATCACACCATGTCTCGTTAGTCATGAGGCATACGCCCCGCCACTCTTCTTACCAGAAAGATGTTTGTTTCTGTCGGCGCGATGCGTGGAGAAACCCGTTGGCTGCACCGCATCGGATAGCGTCTTCCCAGTAAGCCATGTTTCCGTGAAGCAGAGAACTAACGTGCTGGGCAGCGTGATGAGGAAGGAGTGTGTCATGCTGGTGGCAGGAGTGTGCAATGCTGGGCAGCCTGGCGTGATGAGGAAGGAGTGTGTCATGCTGGGCAGCCTGGCGCCCTCAAGTGCCAGGTGGGAAGAGTGGGATCAGACGGGACACTAACAAAATTCTCTGGTTGGTTTAAAATGTGGACAGGACTAAATATTGTATTTTCTCTAATTCTCGCAAAAATGTTTCAGATGGACTATATATTTTATTCATCCATCGATCAGGTTCCCACTTATACATATATGGGCTTTTGGATTGACGTGGATTTAATGTTTAAAAAAAACACACTGCAAGTTAAAAAGTGGCCTTATTTTATAGAAATAGATCTTGTCTTTCCTTAAACATCAGGAAGCAGATTGAACAGTCAACTTTCCTGCCAGGTCTTGACGACGGTGACACAGCATTACACACTCCATCCCTCGTCACGCCAGGCTGCCCAGCATTACACACTCCTTCTTCACGACGCTGTCAGTGTGAGTGGACCAATTCCGTTTGTCTGTGATGTGTATGCCGAGGAACTAAAACTTGCTACCCTCTCCACTACTGTTCCATCGTTCCACTGTTCCATTTTAGCCGGTACTCTTGGATGCTGTTTACCCTGGTGCCCTTCACTTTATGGCATATGACAGCTTTAATACTAATCACTGCGTCCTAAACCAGAAGGCTGGCTGTTCCTCATTAAAGTTCCCTAGATCACTTCACTATTCCCTTTTTGTTTACAATGTTCTGATGCACAGGTTTCCGACTTACCTAACTTTATTATATAAAAACGCAAGTTCCTAAACACGTTCACAGTGTTGGTTTAACGATGGAGGTTCCTCGGGGCTCCACCAAATTATGTAAATGCACTTCACTGCTGGAACCATTTGCAGAACTCATTACAGTTAGATGTTCTGGTGCCGCTCGGGCAGTTTCGGGTTTTAATTGATGACCTAGTAGCTGAGGACTATCACTGTTTTTTCATAATTGTTGTGTTTTGTATTGATCGTTGTTTTGTTTTTACATTGTATTGATGTGACCAGGACAGCCTTGGTAATGAGACCATTGTACTGATGTGACCAGGACAGCCTTGGTAATGAGACCATTGTACTGATGTGACCAGGACAGCCTTGGTAATGAGACCATTGTATTGATGTGACCAGGACAGCCTTGGTAATGAGACCATTGTATTGATGTGACCAGGACAGCCTTGGTAATGAGACCATTGTATTGATGTGACCAGGACAGCCTTGGTAATGAGACCATTGTATTGATGTGACCAGGACAGCCTTGGTAATGAGACCATTGTACTGATGTGACCAGGACAGCCTTGGTAATGAGACCATTGTACTGATGTGACCAGGACAGCCTTGGTAATGAGATCATTGTATTGATGTGACCAGGACAGCCTTGGTAATGAGACCATTGTATTGATGTGACCAGGACAGCCTTGGTAATGAGATCATTGTATTGATGTGACCAGGACAGCCTTGGTAATGAGATCATTGTATTGATGTGACCAGGACAGCCTTGGTAATGAGACCATTGTATTGATGTGACCAGGACAGCCTTGGTAATGAGACCATTGTATTGATGTGACCAGGACAGCCTTGGTAATGAGACCATTGTATTGATGTGACCAGGACAGCCTTGGTAATGAGACCATTGTATTGATGTGACCAGGACAGCCTTGGTAATGAGACCATTGTATTGATGTGACCAGGACAGCCTTGGTAATGAGACCATTGTACTGATGTGACCAGGACAGCCTTGGTAATGAGACCATTGTATTGATGTGACCAGGACAGCCTTGGTAATGAGACCATTGTACTGATGTGACCAGGACAGCCTTGGTAATGAGACCATTGTACTGATGTGACCAGGACAGCCTTGGTAATGAGACCATTGTATTGATGTGACCAGGACAGCCTTGGTAATGAGACCATTGTATTGATGTGACCAGGACAGCCTTGGTAATGAGATCATTGTATTGATGTGACCAGGACAGCCTTGGTAATGAGACCATTGTACTGATGTGACCAGGACAGCCTTGGTAATGAGACCATTGTACTGATGTGACCAGGACAGCCTTGGTAATGAGACCATTGTATTGATGTGACCAGGACAGCCTTGGTAATGAGACCATTGTACTGATGTGACCAGGACAGCCTTGGTAATGAGACCATTGTATTGATGTGACCAGGACAGCCTTGGTATTGAGACCATTGTATTGATGTGACCAGGACAGCCTTGGTAATGAGACCATTGTATTGATGTGACCAGGACAGCCTTGGGAATGAGACCATTGTATTGCTGTGACCAGGACAGCCTTGGGAATGAGACCATTGTATTGTCAAGACATTTCCACTTTCCCTCTCAGCCCTCAACTCTGACAAAAAAACACTGTTTTTGCCAACAAACAGCCTTAGTGCCTTGCTAAACGAACACATCTTGTGACTGTACTCGCCATCAGGCAGATTACCACCTGTGATAAACAATTACCCCCAAAGATGTTTTGCAATTTGTTTGTGGAAATGTGTCATTCCAAAGCCATTACAGATGGCGATACACAGATACACAGATACACAGATACACAGAGCACCAAGGTGTAATGACAGTGTGTAGAAGCTGTAAAACAGTGGTATATGGCTCACTAACACCATTCTGGAGGATGAGTTTCCTTGTGCCTAAATAGCGGCGCAGCGTCGCGGTAAATAAACCTTTACTGTGGCAAGGAGAATGGGCTACATCCCAAATCACAAACTATGCCCTACATAGTGCACTACTTTTGACCAGGGCACACAGGGTACTATATATAGGGAATAGGGTGCCATTAGAGATACAGACAAGGACTTAGTGACTCCCATTCTGCAGGCTGTGTCAGTACCTCTGTCCCTCCAGTGTTGGACAGTAGAGAACTCCATCTAAAAATCCAAGAGGAATGCCGACATTTCAGAGCCATAGGAGAGGGAGTCCTGGAGAGATTACGGTGAAGTGAAAAGCAGCCACCTCTTCCCTCTATTGGCTACTACTTGATAATAAGATGGATGTCCGATTGTACATCTGCCTTTCTTGTCACCGACTATTTGAATTCTGCCCAACTTCAATCAACTTCAATCAATCAACATGTGTCCTTCGCCACTAGGGGCGATAAAGTCCTAAATCACTATTACTCTACCAACAAGCATATAAAGGCCTCGTCTGCCATGACTCTGTACTCCTGATTGCTGTTTATACACAGAAGCTCAAACAGGAAGTGGTCACCAGAATCCAAGATTATGTCATTGGACGGTATTCCAGGGCGCTTTCTCAGAGCATGCACAGATCAGCTGGCAAGCATATTCACGGGTCATTTTCAAGATGACTACCACCATTTGTGTTCCCAAGAATGGCTACCGCCCTGCTAACGTGAGTTCATGTCTGCACCCCCGTGGAAATCAAATTAGTATAATAAAAAATCAGTTTAAACTAGAGATCTGTATTTTGGAAGCGTCTCGATTCCCTGCATCTATTAACATAATAATAAATAATAATAAATAATAATAATAATAATAATAATATAATGTCAAACTTCCGAAAGGTGACAGACTGGTGGTTGTCAGACCATGAGACATCCCGAAAATAAGTATTTTCACAAAATTGTCTGTTGCATCCGAACGGCTTGGCCTACTAACTGCTCTATGGTGTTCTCCATTTGTTTCTACTTCTGTAGTCGGTACAGACAATCTGCCAACTTCTGGCTGTAAATAGCTTGGACACTAATATGACCCCTCTGTGGTAAGGTCACAAACACGTACATGTCAGTTGTTTGATTCTAGGATACCCTCAAGACTCACAAGACTAGTCTGAAGGTCCACTGTTACCTGTTGACATGTTTATAGAAGATATGTAGATATGGATATATTTACTGCCTATAATAAAGGGTTAAACAAAAAAGTAACCTTTCCTGATCTTTCTCAGATATATAAGACAGACATATTTTATCTGTTGTTCCCATGTAGAGAATCTGTAATTCAGTGCATGTGTACAGGCTAATAGCAATAAGATCAAATAAATAAAATTTCATGAAATATTTTTTAAATATATTTTTTTGATACTTAAAGGGATCTTCAAATTCAAACAATTTCCGTATATCTTAGTAGACCCCACCACACACTACCGGTCAAACGTTTTAGAACACTTACTCATTCAAGGATTTGTCTTTATTTTGTATTATTATCTACTTTGTAGAATTATAGTGAAGACATCAACACTATGAAATTACACATTTTCAACCATTCGCAACCACAGCTCATGCTGGGGTTTGCTTTGTCTGACGTGAATTGGGTCATGGGGGCTTTTGTACTGAAGAAGAGACGGGCATGTTTCATCCCTCTCCAACCAATGTCTGTTCACTTGGGCGTGGCCACTGAGTGAGCATACGTTTACTTATGAAAGCAATTCTCTCATTTAGAAGGCTAAAATTACATTTAATCTTTTCACAAATAGTTTCATATTTAAACATTTAAATTGTACAACCATTACAAGTGAATGTGATATTTAGAATGTGTAGACTATTCAAGATACAGTTTGTCGTCCTGTCATCAGGAATAAAATCTCAGACGACAACTGATCTGTCATCATTCTTTAAGTACCAACGGATACTTTCAACTGGTTGGATTACAGATTATTATTATTATTTAATTCCCAACCTGTTGATGTTACCGTATTGCAAAGTCTCTCTCTCTCTCTGTGGTAACAAAGGCATTTCAGAAGTACATGTTTGTAGAGAGGGGAAAGATATTTATGGGAGGGTCAATAAACTAGTGGGGGAAAGATATTTATGGGAGGGTCAATAAACTAGTGGGGGAAAGATATTTATGGGAGGGTCAATAAACTAGTGGGGGAAAGATATTTATGGGAGGGTCAATAAACTAGTGGGGGGAAGATATTTATGGGAGGGTTAATAAACTAGTGGGGAAAGATATTTATGGGAGGGTTAATAAACTAGTGGGGAAAGATATTTATGGGAGGGTCAATAAACTAGTGGGGAAAGATATTTATGGGAGGGTCAATAAACTAGTGGGGAAAGATATTTATGGGAGGGTCAATAAACTAGTGGGGAAAGATATTTATGGGAGGGTCAATAAACTAGTGGGGAAAGATATTTATGGGAGGGTTAATAAACTAGTGGGGAAGATATTTATGGGAGGGTCAATAAACTAGTGGGGAAAGATATTTATGGGAGGGTCAATAAACTAGTGGGGAAAGATATTTATGGGAGGGTCAATAAACTAGTGGTGAAAGATATTTATGGGAGGGTCAATAAACTAGTGGGGAAAGATATTTATGGGAGGGTCAATAAACTAGTGGGGAAAGATATTTATGGGAGGGTCAATAAACTAGTGGTGAAAGATATTTATGGGAGGGTCAATAAACTAGTGGGGAAAGATATTTATGGGAGGGTCAATAAACTAGTGGGGAAAGATATTTATGGGAGGGTCAATAAACTAGTGGGGAAAGATATTTATGGGAGGGTCAATAAACTAGTGGTGAAAGATATTTATGGGAGGGTCAATAAACTAGTGGGGGAAGATATTTATGGGAGGGTCAATAAACTAGTGGGGAAAGATATTTATGGGAGGGTTAATAAACTAGTGGGGAAAGATATTTATGGGAGGGTCAATAAACTAGTGGTGAAAGATATTTATGGGAGGGTCAATAAACTAGTGGGGAAAGATATTTATGGGAGGGTCAATAAACTAGTGGTGAAAGATATTTATGGGAGGGTCAATAAACTAGTGGGGAAAGATATTTATGGGAGGGTCAATAAACTAGTGGGGAAAGATATTTATGGGAGGGTCAATAAACTAGTGGGGAAAGATATTTATGGGAGGGTCAATAAACTAGTGGGGAAAGATATTTATGGGAGGGTCAATAAACTAGTGGGGGGAAGATATTTATGGGAGGGTCAATAAACTAGTGGGGAAAGATATTTATGGGAGGGTCAATAAACTAGTGGGGAAAGATATTTATGGGAGGGTCAATAAACTAGTGGGGAAAGATATTTATGGGAGGGTCAATAAACTAGTGGGGGAAAGATATTTATGGGAGGGTCAATAAACTAGTGGGGAAAGATATTTATGGGAGGGTCAATAAACTAGTGGGGAAAGATATTTATGGGAGGGTCAATAAACTAGTGGGGAAAGATATTTATGGGAGGGTCAATAAACTAGTGGGGAAAGATATTTATGGGAGGGTCAATAAACTAGTGGGGGGGAAGATATTTATGGGAGGGTCAATAAACTAGTGGGGAAAGATATTTATGGGAGGGTCAATAAACTAGTGGGGAAAGATATTTATGGGAGGGTCAATAAACTAGTGGGGGAAAGATATTTATGGGAGGGTCAATAAACTAGTGGGGGGAAGATATTTATGGGAGGGTCAATAAACTAGTGGGGAAAGATATTTATGGGAGGGTCAATAAACTAGTGGGGAAAGATATTTATGGGAGGGTCAATAAACTAGTGGGGGAAAGATATTTATGGGAGGGTCAATAAACTAGTGGGGAAAGATATTTATGGGAGGGTCAATAAACTAGTGGGGAAAGATATTTATGGGAGGGTCAATAAACTAGTGGGGAAAGATATTTATGGGAGGGTCAATAAACTAGTGGGGGGAAGATATTTATGGGAGGGTCAATAAACTAGTGGGGAAAGATATTTATGGGAGGGTCAATAAACTAGTGGGGAAAGATATTTATGGGAGGGTCAATAAACTAGTGGGGAAAGATATTTATGGGAGGGTCAATAAACTAGTGGGGAAAGATATTTATGGGAGGGTCAATAAACTAGTGGTGAAAGATATTTATGGGAGGGTCAATAAACTAGTGGGGGAAAGATATTTATGGGAGGGTCAATAAACTAGTGGGGAAAGATATTTATGGGAGGGTCAATAAACTAGTGGGGAAAGATATTTATGGGAGGGTCAATAAACTAGTGGGGGAAAGATATTTATGGGAGGGTCAATAAACTAGTGGGGAAAGATATTTATGGGAGGGTCAATAAACTAGTGGGGAAAGATATTTATGGGAGGGTCAATAAACTAGTGGGGAAAGATATTTATGGGAGGGTCAATAAACTAGTGGTGAAAGATATTTATGGGAGGGTCAATAAACTAGTGGGGAAAGATATTTATGGGAGGGTCAATAAACTAGTGGGGAAAGATATTTATGGGAGGGTCAAT
Source organism: Oncorhynchus keta (assembly GCF_023373465.1). Taxonomy (NCBI): domain Eukaryota; kingdom Metazoa; phylum Chordata; class Actinopteri; order Salmoniformes; family Salmonidae; genus Oncorhynchus; species Oncorhynchus keta. Next base: position 8,912,874 of record NC_068424.1, read on the forward strand.
AAACTAGTGGGGAAAGATATTTATGGGAGGGTCAATAAACTAGTGGGGAAAGATATTTATGGGAGGGTCAATAAACTAGTGGGAAAGATATTTATGGGAGGGTCAATAAACTAGTGGGGAAAGATATTTATGGGAGGGTCAATAAACTAGTGGGGAAAGATATTTATGGGAGGGTCAATAAACTAGTGGGGAAAGATATTTATGGGAGGGTCAATAAACTAGTGGGGGGAAGATATTTATGGGAGGGTCAATAAACTAGTGGGGAAAGATATTTATGGGAGGGTCAATAAACTAGTGGTGAAAGATATTTATGGGAGGGTCAATAAACTAGTGGGGAAAGATATTTATGGGAGGGGAGTCAATAAACTAGTGGGGGAAGATATTTATGGGAGGGTCAATAAACTAGTGGGGGAAGATATTTATGGGAGGGTCAATAAACTAGTGGGGGGAAAGATATTTATGGGAGGGTCAATAAACTAGTGGGGAAAGATATTTATGGGAGGGTCAATAAACTAGTGGGGGAAAGATATTTATGGGAGGTCAATAAACTAGTGGGGAAGATATTTATGGGAGGGTCAATAAACTAGTGGGGGAAGATATTTATGGGAGGGTCAATAAACTAGTGGGGAAAGATATTTATGGGAGGGTCAATAAACTAGTGGTGAAAGATATTTATGGGAGGGTCAATAAACTAGTGGGGAAAGATATTTATGGGAGGGTCAATAAACTAGTGGGGAAAGATATTTATGGGAGGGTTAATAAACTAGTGGGGAAAGATATTTATGGGAGGGTCAATAAACTAGTGGGGAAAGATATTTATGGGAGGGTCAATAAACTAGTGGGGAAAGATATTTATGGGAGGGTCAATAAACTAGTGGGGAAAGATATTTATGGGAGGGTCAATAAACTAGTGGGGAAAGATATTTATGGGAGGGTCAATAAACTAGTGGGGAAAGATATTTATGGGAGGGTCAATAAACTAGTGGGGAAAGATATTTATGGGAGGGTCAATAAACTAGTGGGGAAAGATATTTATGGGAGGGTCAATAAACTAGTGGGGAAAGATATTTATGGGAGGGTCAATAAACTAGTGGGGAAAGATATTTATGGGAGGGTCAATAAACTAGTGGGGAAAGATATTTATGGGAGGGTCAATAAACTAGTGGGGAAAGAATTTATGGGAGGGTCAATAAACTAGTGGGGAAAGATATTTATGGGAGGGTCAATAAACTAGTGGGGAAAGATATTTATGGGAGGGTCAATAAACTAGTGGGGAAAGATATTTATGGGAGGGTCAATAAACTAGTGGGGAAAGATATTTATGGGAGGGTTAATAAACTAGTGGGGAAAGATATTTATGGGAGGGTCAATAAACTAGTGGGGAAAGATATTTATGGGAGGGTCAATAAACTAGTGGGGAAAGATATTTATGGGAGGGTCAATAAACTAGTGAGGGAAAGATATTTATGGGAGGGTCAATAAACTAGTGGGGGGTAGATATTTATGGGAGGGTCAATAAACTAGTGGTGAAAGATATTTATGGGAGGGTCAATAAACTAGTGGGGAAAGATATTTATGGGAGGGTTAATAAACTAGTGGGGAAAGATATTTATGGGAGGGTCAATAAACTAGTGGGGAAAGATATTTATGGGAGGGTCAATAAACTAGTGGGGAAAGATATTTATGGGAGGGTCAATAAACTAGTGGGGAAAGATATTTATGGGAGGGTCAATAAACTAGTGGGGAAAGATATTTATGGGAGGGTCAATAAACTAGTGGGGAAAGATATTTATGGGAGGGTCAATAAACTAGTGGGGAAAGATATTTATGGGAGGGTCAATAAACTAGTGGGGAAAGATATTTATGGGAGGGTCAATAAACTAGTGGGGAAAGATATTTATGGGAGGGTCAATAAACTAGTGGGGAAAGATATTTATGGGAGGGTCAATAAACTAGTGGGGAAGATATTTATGGGAGGGTCAATAAACTAGTGGGGAAAGATATTTATGGGAGGGTCAATAAACTAGTGGGGAAAGATATTTATGGGAGGGTCAATAAACTAGTGGGGGAAGATATTTATGGGAGGGTCAATAAACTAGTGGGGAAAGATATTTATGGGAGGGTCAATAAACTAGTGGGGGAAAGATATTTATGGGAGGGTCAATAAACTAGTGGGGAAAGATATTTATGGGAGGGTCAATAAACTAGTGGGAAAGATATTTATGGGAGGGTCAATAAACTAGTGGGTGAAAGATATTTATGGGAGGGTCAATAAACTAGTGGGGAAAGATATTTATGGGAGGGTCAATAAACTAGTGGGGAAAGATATTTATGGGAGGGTCAATAAACTAGTGGGGAAAGATATTTATGGGAGGGTCAATAAACTAGTGGTGAAAGATATTTATGGGAGGGTCAATAAACTAGTGGGGAAAGATATTTATGGGAGGGTCAATAAACTAGTGGGGAAAGATATTTATGGGAGGGTCAATAAACTAGTGGGGAAAGATATTTATGGGAGGGGAGGGTCAATAAACTAGTGGTGAAAGATATTTATGGGAGGGTCAATAAACTAGTGGTGAAAGATATTTATGGGAGGGTCAATAAACTAGTGGGTGAAAGATATTTATGGGAGGGTCAATAAACTAGTGGTGAAAGATATTTATGGGAGGGTCAATAAACTAGTGGGGAAAGATATTTATGGGAGGGTCAATAAACTAGTGGGGAAAGATATTTATGGGAGGGTCAATAAACTAGTGGGGAAAGATATTTATGGGAGGGTCAATAAACTAGTGGGGAAAGATATTTATGGGAGGGTCAATAAACTAGTGGGGAAAGATATTTATGGGAGGGTCAATAAACTAGTGGGGAAAGATATTTATGGGAGGGTCAATAAACTAGTGGGGAAAGATATTTATGGGAGGGTCAATAAACTAGTGGGGGAAGATATTTATGGGAGGGTCAATAAACTAGTGGTGAAAGATATTTATGGGAGGGTCAATAAACTAGTGGTGAAAGATATTTATGGGAGGTCAATAAACTAGTGGGGAAAGATATTTATGGGAGGGTCAATAAACTAGTGGTGAAAGATATTTATGGGAGGGTCAATAAACTAGTGGGGAAAGATATTTATGGGAGGGTCAATAAACTAGTGGGGAAAGATATTTATGGGAGGGTCAATAAACTAGTGGGGAAAGATATTTATGGGAGGGTCAATAAACTAGTGGTGAAAGATATTTATGGGAGGGTCAATAAACTAGTGGGGGAAGATATTTATGGGAGGGTCAATAAACTAGTGGGGAAAGATATTTATGGGAGGGTCAATAAACTAGTGGGGGAAGATATTTATGGGAGGGTCAATAAACTAGTGGGGAAAGATATTTATGGGAGGGTCAATAAACTAGTGGGGAAAGATATTTATGGGAGGGTCAATAAACTAGTGGGGGAAAGATATTTATGGGAGGGTCAATAAACTAGTGGTGAAAGATATTTATGGGAGGGTCAATAAACTAGTGGGGAAAGATATTTATGGGAGGGTCAATAAACTAGTGGGGGAAAGATATTTATGGGAGGGTCAATAAACTAGTGGGGAAAGATATTTATGGGAGGGTCAATAAACTAGTGGGGAAAGATATTTATGGGAGGGTCAATAAACTAGTGGGGAAAGATATTTATGGGAGGGTCAATAAACTAGTGGGGAAAGATATTTATGGGAGGGTCAATAAACTAGTGGGGAAAGATATTTATGGGAGGGTCAATAAACTAGTGGTGGGAAAGATATTTATGGGAGGGTCAATAAACTAGTGGGGAAAGATATTTATGGGAGGGTCAATAAACTAGTGGGGAAAGATATTTATGGGAGGGTCAATAAACTAGTGGGGAAAGATATTTATGGGAGGGTCAATAAACTAGTGGGGGAAAGATATTTATGGGAGGGTCAATAAACTAGTGGGGAAAGATATTTATGGGAGGGTCAATAAACTAGTGGGGAAAGATATTTATGGGAGGGTCAATAAACTAGTGGGGAAAGATATTTATGGGAGGGTCAATAAACTAGTGGGGATATTTTATGGGAGGGTCAATAAACTAGTGGGGAAAGATATTTATGGGAGGGTCAATAAACTAGTGGGGAAAGATATTTATGGGAGGGTCAATAAACTAGTGGGGAAAGATATTTATGGGAGGGTCAATAAACTAGTGGGGAAAGATATTTATGGGAGGGTCAATAAACTAGTGGGGAAAGATATTTATGGGAGGGTCAATAAACTAGTGGGGAAAGATATTTATGGGAGGGTCAATAAACTAGTGGGGAAAGATATTTATGGGAGGGTCAATAAACTAGTGGGGAAAGATATTTATGGGAGGGTCAATAAACTAGTGGGGAAAGATATTTATGGGAGGGTCAATAAACTAGTGGGGAAAGATATTTATGGGAGGGTCAATAAACTAGTGGGGAAAGATATTTATGGGAGGGTCAATAAACTAGTGGGGAAAGATATTTATGGGAGGGTCAATAAACTAGTGGGGAAATGGGAGATATTTATGGGAGGGTCAATAAACTAGTGGGGAAGATATTTATGGGAGGGTCAATAAACTAGTGGGGGAAAGATATTTATGGGAGGGTCAATAAACTAGTGGGGGGAAAGATATTTATGGGAGGGTCAATAAACTAGTGGGGAAAGATATTTATGGGAGGGTCAATAAACTAGTGGGGGAAAGATATTTATGGGAGGGTCAATAAACTAGTGGGGAAAGATATTTATGGGAGGGTCAATAAACTAGTGGGGAAAGATATTTATGGGAGGGTCAATAAACTAGTGGGGAAAGATATTTATGGGAGGGTCAATAAACTAGTGGTGAAAGATATTTATGGGAGGGTCAATAAACTAGTGGGGAAAGATATTTATGGGAGGGTCAATAAACTAGTGGGGAAAGATATTTATGGGAGGGTCAATAAACTAGTGGGGAAAGATATTTATGGGAGGGTCAATAAACTAGTGGGGAAAGATATTTATGGGAGGGTCAATAAACTAGTGGTGAAAGATATTTATGGGAGGGTCAATAAACTAGTGGTGGGAGTGTCAATAAACTAGTGGGGAAAGATATTTATGGGAGGGTCAATAAACTAGTGGTGAAAGATATTTATGGGAGGGTCAATAAACTAGTGGGGAAAGATATTTATGGGAGGGTCAATAAACTAGTGGGGAAAGATATTTATGGGAGGGTCAATAAACTAGTGGTGAAAGATATTTATGGGAGGGTCAATAAACTAGTGGGGGGAAGATATTTATGGGAGGGTCAATAAACTAGTGGGGAAAGATATTTATGGGAGGGTCAATAAACTAGTGGGGGAAATATATTTATGGGAGGGTTAATAAACTAGTGGGGGGAAGATATTTATGGGAGGGTCAATAAACTAGTGGGGGAAAGATATTTATGGGAGGGTCAATAAACTAGAGGTGAAAGATATTTATGGGAGGGTCAATAAACTAGTGGTGAAAGATATTTATGGGAGGGTCAATAAACTAGTGGGGAAAGATATTTATGGGAGGGTCAATAAACTAGTGGGGAAAGATATTTATGGGAGGGTCAATAAACTAGTGGGGGAAGATATTTATGGGAGGGTCAATAAACTAGTGGGGAAAGATATTTATGGGAGGGTCAATAAACTAGTGGGGGAAGATATTTATGGGAGGGTCAATAAACTAGTGGTGAAAGATATTTATGGGAGGGTCAATAAACTAGTGGGGAAAGATATTTATGGGAGGGTCAATAAACTAGTGGGGAAAGATATTTATGGGAGGGTCAATAAACTAGTGGGGGAAAGATATTTATGGGAGGGTCAATAAACTAGTGGGGAAAGATATTTATGGGAGGGTCAATAAACTAGTGGGGAAAGATATTTATGGGAGGGTCAATAAACTAGTGGGGAAAGATATTTATGGGAGGGTCAATAAACTAGTGGTGAAAGATATTTATGGGAGGGTCAATAAACTAGTGGGGGGTAGATATTTATGGGAGGGTCAATAAACTAGTGGGGAAAGATATTTATGGGAGGGTTAATAAACTAGTGGGGAAAGATATTTATGGGAGGGTCAATAAACTAGTGGGGAAAGATATTTATGGGAGGGTCAATAAACTAGTGGGGAAAGATATTTATGGGAGGGTCAATAAACTAGTGGGGAAAGATATTTATGGGAGGGTCAATAAACTAGTGGGGAAAGATATTTATGGGAGGGTCAATAAACTAGTGGGGAAAGATATTTATGGGAGGGTCAATAAACTAGTGGGGGGTAGATATTTATGGGAGGGTCAATAAACTAGTGGGGAAAGATATTTATGGGAGGGTCAATAAACTAGTGGGGAAAGATATTTATGGGAGGGTCAATAAACTAGTGGGGAAAGATATTTATGGGAGGGTCAATAAACTAGTGGGGAAAGATATTTATGGGAGGGTCAATAAACTAGTGGGGAAAGATATTTATGGGAGGGTCAATAAACTAGTGGGGAAAGATATTTATGGGAGGGTCAATAAACTAGTGGGGGGAAGATATTTATGGGAGGGTCAATAAACTAGTGGGGAAAGATATTTATGGGAGGGTCAATAAACTAGTGGGGAAAGATATTTATGGGAGGGTCAATAAACTAGTGGGGAAAGATATTTATGGGAGGGTCAATAAACTAGTGGGGAAAGATATTTATGGGAGGGTCAATAAACTAGTGGGGAAAGATATTTATGGGAGGGTCAATAAACTAGTGGGGAAAGATATTTATGGGAGGGTCAATAAACTAGTGGGGAAAGATATTTATGGGAGGGTCAATAAACTAGTGGGGGAAAGATATTTATGGGAGGGTCAATAAACTAGTGGTGAAAGATATTTATGGGAGGGTCAATAAACTAGTGGGGAAAGATATTTATGGGAGGGTCAATAAACTAGTGGGGAAGATATTTATGGGAGGGTCAATAAACTAGTGGGGAAAGATATTTATGGGAGGGTCAATAAACTAGTGGGGAAAGATATTTATGGGAGGGTCAATAAACTAGTGGGGAAAGATATTTATGGGAGGGTCAATAAACTAGTGGGGAAAGATATTTATGGGAGGGTCAATAAACTAGTGGGGAAAGATATTTATGGGAGGGTCAATAAACTAGTGGTGAAAGATATTTATGGGAGGGTCAATAAACTAGTGGGGAAAGATATTTATGGGAGGGTCAATAAACTAGTGGGGAAGATATTTATGGGAGGGTCAATAAACTAGTGGGGAAAGATATTTATGGGAGGGTCAATAAACTAGTGGGGAAAGATATTTATGGGAGGGTCAATAAACTAGTGGGGAAAGATATTTATGGGAGGGTCAATAAACTAGTGGGGAAAGATATTTATGGGAGGGTCAATAAACTAGTGGGGAAAGATATTTATGGGAGGGTCAATAAACTAGTGGGGAAAGATATTTATGGGAGGGTCAATAAACTAGTGGGGAAAGATATTTATGGGAGGGTCAATAAACTAGTGGGGAAAGATATTTATGGGAGGGTCAATAAACTAGTGGGGAAAGATATTTATGGGAGGGTCAATAAACTAGTGGGTGAAAGATATTTATGGGAGGGTCAATAAACTAGTGGGGAAAGATATTTATGGGAGGGTCAATAAACTAGTGGTGAAAGATATTTATGGGAGGGTCAATAAACTAGTGGGGAAAGATATTTATGGGAGGGTCAATAAACTAGTGGGGAAAGATATTTATGGGAGGGTCAATAAACTAGTGGGAAAGATATTTATGGGAGGGTCAATAAACTAGTGGGGAAAGATATTTATGGGAGGGTCAATAAACTAGTGGGGAAAAATATTTATGGGAGGGTCAATAAACTAGTGGGGAAAGATATTTATGGGAGGGTCAATAAACTAGTGGGGAAAGATATTTATGGGAGGGTCAATAAACTAGTGGGGAAAGATATTTATGGGAGGGTCAATAAACTAGTGGGGAAAGATATTTATGGGAGGGTCAATAAACTAGTGGGAAAGATATTTATGGGAGGGTCAATAAACTAGTGGGAAAGATATTTATGGGAGGGTCAATAAACTAGTGGGGGAAGATATTTATGGGAGGGTCAATAAACTAGTGGGGAAAGATATTTATGGGAGGGTCAATAAACTAGTGGGGAAAGATATTTATGGGAGGGTCAATAAACTAGTGGGGAAAGATATTTATGGGAGGGTCAATAAACTAGTGGGGAAGATATTTATGGAAGGGTCAATAAACTAGTGGGGGAAAGATATTTATGGGAGGGTCAATAAACTAGTGGGGGGAAGATATTTATGGGAGGGTCAATAAACTAGTGGGGGGAAAGATATTTATGGGAGGGTCAATAAACTAGTGGGGAAAGATATTTATGGGAGGGTCAATAAACTAGTGGGGAAAGATATTTATGGGAGGGTCAATAAACTAGTGGGGAAAGATATTTATGGGAGGGTCAATAAACTAGTGGGGAAAGATATTTATGGGAGGGTCAATAAACTAGTGGGGGAAGATATTTATGGGAGGGTCAATAAACTAGTGGGGAAAGATATTTATGGGAGGGTCAATAAACTAGTGGGGAAAGATATTTATGGGAGGGTCAATAAACTAGTGGGGAAAGATATTTATGGGAGGGTCAATAAACTAGTGGGGAAAGATATTTATGGGAGGGTCAATAAACTAGTGGGGAAAGATATTTATGGGAGGGTCAATAAACTAGTGGGGAAAGATATTTATGGGAGGGTCAATAAACTAGTGGGGAAAGATATTTATGGGAGGTCAATAAACTAGTGGGGGGAAAGATATTTATGGGAGGGTCAATAAACTAGTGGGGAAAGATATTTATGGGAGGGTCAATAAACTAGTGGGGAAAGATATTTATGGGAGGGTCAATAAACTAGTGGGGAAAGATATTTATGGGAGGGTCAATAAACTAGTGGGGAAAGATATTTATGGGAGGGTCAATAAACTAGTGGGGAAGATATTTATGGGAGGGTCAATAAACTAGTGGGAAAGATATTTATGGGAGGGTCAATAAACTAGTGGGGAAAGATATTTATGGGAGGGTCAATAAACTAGTGGGGAAAGATATTTATGGGAGGGTCAATAAACTAGTGGGGAAAGATATTTATGGGAGGGTCAATAAACTAGTGGGGAAAGATATTTATGGGAGGGTCAATAAACTAGTGGGGAAAGATATTTATGGGAGGGTCAATAAACTAGTGGGGAAAGATATTTATGGGAGGGTCAATAAACTAGTGGGGAAAGATATTTATGGGAGGGTCAATAAACTAGTGGGGAAAGATATTTATGGGAGGGTCAATAAACTAGTGGGGAAAGATATTTATGGGAGGGTCAATAAACTAGTGGGGAAAGATATTTATGGGAGGGTCAATAAACTAGTGGGAAAGATATTTATGGGAGGGTCAATAAACTAGTGGGGAAAGATATTTATGGGAGGGTCAATAAACTAGTGGGGAAGATATTTATGGGAGGGTCAATAAACTAGTGGGGAAAGATATTTATGGGAGGGTCAATAAACTAGTGGGGAAAGATATTTATGGGAGGGTCAATAAACTAGTGGGAAAGATATTTATGGGAGGGTCAATAAACTAGTGGGGAAAGATATTTATGGGAGGGTCAATAAACTAGTGGTGAAAGATATTTATGGGAGGGTCAATAAACTAGTGGGGAAAGATATTTATGGGAGGGTCAATAAACTAGTGGGGAAAGATATTTATGGGAGGGTCAATAAACTAGTGGGGAAAGATATTTATGGGAGGGTCAATAAACTAGTGGGGAAAGATATTTATGGGAGGTCAATAAACTAGTGGGGAAAGATATTTATGGGAGGGTCAATAAACTAGTGGTGAAAGATATTTATGGGAGGGTCAATAAACTAGTGGGGAAAGATATTTATGGGAGGGTTAATAAACTAGTGGGGGGTAGATATTTATGGGAGGGTTAATAAACTAGTGGGGAAAGATATTTATGGGAGGGTCAATAAACTAGTGGGGAAAGATATTTATGGGAGGGTCAATAAACTAGTGGGGGAAGATATTTATGGGAGGGTTAATAAACTAGTGGGGAAAGATATTTATGGGAGGGTTAATAAACTAGTGGGGAAAGATATTTATGGGAGGGTTAATAAACTAGTGGGGAAAGATATTTATGGGAGGGTCAATAAACTAGTGGGGAAAGATATTTATGGGAGGGTCAATAAACTAGTGGGGAAAGATATTTATGGGAGGGTCAATAAACTAGTGGGGGTAAGATATTTATGGGAGGGTCAATAAACTAGTGGTGAAAGATATTTATGGGAGGGTCAATAAACTAGTGGGGAAAGATATTTATGGGAGGGTCAATAAACTAGTGGGGAAAGATATTTATGGGAGGGTCAATAAACTAGTGGGGAAAGATATTTATGGGAGGGTCAATAAACTAGTGGGGAAAGATATTTATGGGAGGGTCAATAAACTAGTGGGGAAAGATATTTATGGGAGGGTCAATAAACTAGTGGGGAAAGATATTTATGGGAGGGTCAATAAACTAGTGGGGAAAGATATTTATGGGAGGGTCAATAAACTAGTGGGGAAAGATATTTATGGGAGGGTCAATAAACTAGTGGTGAAAGATATTTATGGGAGGGTCAATAAACTAGTGGGGAAAGATATTTATGGGAGGGTCAATAAACTAGTGGTGAAAGATATTTATGGGAGGGTCAATAAACTAGTGGGGAAAGATATTTATGGGAGGGTCAATAAACTAGTGGGGAAAGATATTTATGGGAGGGTCAATAAACTAGTGGGGAAAGATATTTATGGGAGGGTCAATAAACTAGTGGGGAAAGATATTTATGGGAGGGTCAATAAACTAGTGGGGAAAGATATTTATGGGAGGGTCAATAAACTAGTGGGGAAAGATATTTATGGGAGGGTCAATAAACTAGTGGGAAAGATATTTATGGGAGGGTCAATAAACTAGTGGGGAAAGATATTTATGGGAGGGTCAATAAACTAGTGGTGAAAGATATTTATGGGAGGGTCAATAAACTAGTGGTGAAAGATATTTATGGGAGGGTCAATAAACTAGTGGGGAAAGATATTTATGGGAGGGTCAATAAACTAGTGGGGAAAGATATTTATGGGAGGGTCAATAAACTAGTGGGGAAAGATATTTATGGGAGGGTCAATAAACTAGTGGGGAAAGATATTTATGGGAGGGTCAATAAACTAGTGGTGAAAGATATTTATGGGAGGGTCAATAAACTAGTGGTGAAAGATATTTATGGGAGGGTCAATAAACTAGTGGTGAAAGATATTTATGGGAGGGTCAATAAACTAGTGGGGAAAGATATTTATGGGAGGGTCAATAAACTAGTGGGGGAAGATATTTATGGGAGGGTCAATAAACTAGTGGGGAAAGATATTTATGGGAGGGTCAATAAACTAGTGGGGAAAGATATTTATGGGAGGGTCAATAAACTAGTGGGGAAAGATATTTATGGGAGGGTTAATAAACTAGTGGGGGGGAAGATATTTATGGGAGGGTCAATAAACTAGTGGGGGGTAGATATTTATGGGAGGGTCAATAAACTAGTGGGAAAGATATTTATGGGAGGGTTAATAAACTAGTGGGGAAAGATATTTATGGGAGGGTCAATAAACTAGTGGGGAAAGATATTTATGGGAGGGTCAATAAACTAGTGGGGAAAGATATTTATGGGAGGGTCAATAAACTAGTGGTGAAAGATATTTATGGGAGGGTCAATAAACTAGTGGGGAAAGATATTTATGGGAGGGTCAATAAACTAGTGGTGAAAGATATTTATGGGAGGGTCAATAAACTAGTGGGGAAAGATATTTATGGGAGGGTCAATAAACTAGTGGGGGAAAGATATTTATGGGAGGGTCAATAAACTAGTGGGGAAAGATATTTATGGGAGGGTCAATAAACTAGTGGGGAAAGATATTTATGGGAGGGTCAATAAACTAGTGGGGAAGATATTTATGGGAGGGTCAATAAACTAGTGGGGGAAAGATATTTATGGGAGGGTCAATAAACTAGTGGGGAAAGATATTTATGGGAGGGTCAATAAACTAGTGGGGGGTAGATATTTATGGGAGGGTCAATAAACTAGTGGGGAAAGATATTTATGGGAGGGTCAATAAACTAGTGGGGAAAGATATTTATGGGAGGGTCAATAAACTAGTGGGGAAAGATATTTATGGGAGGGTCAATAAACTAGTGGTGAAAGATATTTATGGGAGGGTCAATAAACTAGTGGGGAAAGATATTTATGGGAGGGTCAATAAACTAGTGGGGAAAGATATTTATGGGAGGGTCAATAAACTAGTGGGGAAAGATATTTATGGGAGGGTCAATAAACTAGTGGGGAAAGATATTTATGGGAGGGTCAATAAACTAGTGGGGAAAGATATTTATGGGAGGGTCAATAAACTAGTGGGGAAAGATATTTATGGGAGGGTCAATAAACTAGTGGGGAAAGATATTTATGGGAGGGTCAATAAACTAGTGGGGAAAGATATTTATGGGAGGGTCAATAAACTAGTGGGGAAAGATATTTATGGGAGGGTCAATAAACTAGTGGGGAAAGATATTTATGGGAGGGTCAATAAACTAGTGGTGAAAGATATTTATGGGAGGGTCAATAAACTAGTGGGGAAAGATATTTATGGGAGGGTCAATAAACTAGTGGGGAAAGATATTTATGGGAGGGTCAATAAACTAGTGGGGAAAGATATTTATGGGAGGGTCAATAAACTAGTGGTGAAAGATATTTATGGGAGGGTCAATAAACTAGTGGGGAAAGATATTTATGGGAGGGTCAATAAACTAGTGGGGGAAAGATATTTATGGGAGGGTCAATAAACTAGTGGGGAAAGATATTTATGGGAGGGTCAATAAACTAGTGGGGAAAGATATTTATGGGAGGGTCAATAAACTAGTGGGGAAAGATATTTATGGGAGGGTCAATAAACTAGTGGGGGAAAGATATTTATGGGAGGGTCAATAAACTAGTGGGGAAAGATATTTATGGGAGGTCAATAAACTAGTGGAGAAGATAAAATAAACTAGTGGGGGAAAGATATTTATGGGAGGGTCAATAAACTAGTGGGGAAAGATATTTATGGGAGGGTCAATAAACTAGTGGGGGAAAGATATTTATGGGAGGGTCAATAAACTAGTGGGGAAAGATATTTATGGGAGGGTCAATAAACTAGTGGGGAAAGATATTTATGGGAGGGTCAATAAACTAGTGGGGAAAGATATTTATGGGAGGGTCAATAAACTAGTGGGGAAAGATTTATGGGAGGGTCAATAAACTAGTGGGGAAAGATATTTATGGGAGGGTCAATAAACTAGTGGGGAAAGATATTTATGGGAGGGTCAATAAACTAGTGGGAAAGATATTTATGGGAGGGTCAATAAACTAGTGGGGAAAGATATTTATGGGAGGGTCAATAAACTAGTGGGGAAAGATATTTATGGGAGGGTCAATAAACTAGTGGGGAAAGATATTTATGGGAGGGTCAATAAACTAGTGGGGAAAGATATTTATGGGAGGGTCAATAAACTAGTGGTGAAATATATTTATGGGAGGGTCAATAAACTAGTGGGGAAAGATATTTATGGGAGGGTCAATAAACTAGTGGGGAAAGATATTTATGGGAGGGTCAATAAACTAGTGGGGAAAGATATTTATGGGAGGGTCAATAAACTAGTGGGGAAAGATATTTATGGGAGGGTCAATAAACTAGTGGGGAAAAGATATTTATGGGAGGGTCAATAAACTAGTGGGGAAGATATTTATGGGAGGGTCAATAAACTAGTGGGGAAAGATATTTATGGGAGGGTCAATAAACTAGTGGGAAAGATATTTATGGGAGGGTCAATAAACTAGTGGGGAAAGATATTTATGGGAGGGTCAATAAACTAGTGGGGAAAGATATTTATGGGAGGGTCAATAAACTAGTGGGAAAGATATTTATGGGAGGGTCAATAAACTAGTGGGAAAGATATTTATGGGAGGGTCAATAAACTAGTGGGGGAAAGATATTTATGGGAGGGTCAATAAACTAGTGGGGAAAGATATTTATGGGAGGGTCAATAAACTAGTGGTGAAAGATATTTATGGGAGGGTCAATAAACTAGTGGGGAAAGATATTTATGGGAGGGTCAATAAACTAGTGGGAAAGATATTTATGGGAGGGTCAATAAACTAGTGGGGAAGATATTTATGGGAGGGTCAATAAACTAGTGGGGAAAGATATTTATGGGAGGGTCAATAAACTAGTGGTGAAAGATATTTATGGGAGGGTTAATAAACTAGTGGTGAAAGATATTTATGGGAGGGTCAATAAACTAGTGGTGAAAGATATTTATGGGAGGGTTAATAAACTAGTGGTGAAAGATATTTATGGGAGGGTTAATAAACTAGTGGGGAAAGATATTTATGGGAGGGTCAATAAACTAGTGGGGAAAGATATTTATGGGAGGGTCAATAAACTAGTGGTGAAAGATATTTATGGGAGGGTCAATAAACTAGTGGTGAAAGATATTTATGGGAGGGTCAATAAACTAGTGGGGAAAGATATTTATGGGAGGGTCAATAAACTAGTGGGGAAAGATATTTATGGAGGGTCAATAAACTAGTGGGGAAAGATATTTATGGGAGGGTCAATAAACTAGTGGGGGAAAGATATTTATGGGAGGGTCAATAAACTAGTGGGGAAAGATATTTATGGGAGGGTCAATAAACTAGTGGGGAAAGATATTTATGGGAGGGTCAATAAACTAGTGGTGAAAGATATTTATGGGAGGGTCAATAAACTAGTGGGAAAGATATTTATGGGAGGGTCAATAAACTAGTGGTGGAAAGATATTTATGGGAGGGTCAATAAACTAGTGGTGAAAGATATTTATGGGAGGGTCAATAAACTAGTGGGGAAAGATATTTATGGGAGGGTCAATAAACTAGTGGGGAAGATATTTATGGGAGGGTCAATAAACTAGTGGGGAAAGATATTTATGGGAGGGTCAATAAACTAGTGGTGAAAGATATTTATGGGAGGGTCAATAAACTAGTGGTGAAAGATATTTATGGGAGGGTCAATAAACTAGTGGGGAAAGATATTTATGGGAGGGTCAATAAACTAGTGGGGAAAGATATTTATGGGAGGGTCAATAAACTAGTGGGGAAAGATATTTATGGGAGGGTCAATAAACTAGTGGGAAAGATATTTATGGGAGGGTCAATAAACTAGTGGGGAAAGATATTTATGGGAGGGTCAATAAACTAGTGGGGAAAGATATTTATGGGAGGGTCAATAAACTAGTGGGGAAAGATATTTATGGGAGGGTCAATAAACTAGTGGGGAAAGATATTTATGGGAGGGTCAATAAACTAGTGGGGAAAGATATTTATGGGAGGGTCAATAAACTAGTGGTGAAAGATATTTATGGGAGGGTCAATAAACTAGTGGGGAAAGATATTTATGGGAGGGTCAATAAACTAGTGGGGAAAGATATTTATGGGAGGGTCAATAAACTAGTGGGGGAAAGATATTTATGGGAGGGTCAATAAACTAGTGGGGAGTAGATATTTATGGGAGGGTCAATAAACTAGTGGGGGAAAGATATTTATGGGAGGGTCAATAAACTAGTGGGGAAAGATATTTATGGGAGGGTCAATAAACTAGTGGGGGAAGATATTTATGGGAGGGTCAATAAACTAGTGGGGGATAGATATTTATGGGAGGGTCAATAAACTAGTGGTGAAAGATATTTATGGGAGGGTCAATAAACTAGTGGGGGAAAGATATTTATGGGAGGGTCAATAAACTAGTGGGGAAAGATATTTATGGGAGGGTCAATAAACTAGTGGGGGAAAGATATTTATGGGAGGGTCAATAAACTAGTGGGGGAAAGATATTTATGGGAGGGTCAATAAACTAGTGGGGAAAGATATTTATGGGAGGGTCAATAAACTAGTGGGGAAAGATATTTATGGGAGGGTCAATAAACTAGTGGGGAAAGATATTTATGGGAGGGTCAATAAACTAGTGGGGGAAGATATTTATGGGAGGGTCAATAAACTAGTGGGGGAAGATATTTATGGGAGGGTCAATAAACTAGTGGGGAAAGATATTTATGGGAGGGTCAATAAACTAGTGGGGGAAGATATTTATGGGAGGGTCAATAAACTAGTGGGGGAAAGATATTTATGGGAGGGTCAATAAACTAGTGGGGAAAGATATTT
Source organism: Oncorhynchus keta (assembly GCF_023373465.1). Classification (NCBI taxonomy): domain Eukaryota; kingdom Metazoa; phylum Chordata; class Actinopteri; order Salmoniformes; family Salmonidae; genus Oncorhynchus; species Oncorhynchus keta. Next base: position 8,929,171 of record NC_068424.1, read on the forward strand.
ATGGGAGGGTCAATAAACTAGTGGGGGGAAAGATATTTATGGGAGGGTCAATAAACTAGTGGGGGGGAAGATATTTATGGGAGGGTCAATAAACTAGTGGGGGAAGATATTTATGGGAGGGTCAATAAACTAGTGGGGGAAGATATTTATGGAGGGTCAATAAACTAGTGGGGAAGATATTTATGGGAGGGTCAATAAACTAGTGGGGGGAAGATATTTATGGGAGGGTCAATAAACTAGTGGGGAAATAAACTGATATTTATGGGAGGGTCAATAAACTAGTGGGGAAAGATATTTATGGGAGGGTCAATAAACTAGTGGGGGAAAGATATTTATGGGAGGGTCAATAAACTAGTGGGGAAAGATATTTATGGGAGGGTCAATAAACTAGTGGGGGAAGATATTTATGGGAGGGTCAATAAACTAGTGGGGAAAGATATTTATGGGAGGGTCAATAAACTAGTGGGGGTAGATATTTATGGGAGGGTCAATAAACTAGTGGGGGTAAGATATTTATGGGAGGGTCAATAAACTAGTGGTGAGAAGATATTTATGGGAGGGTCAATAAACTAGTGGAAAGATATTTATGGGAGGGTCAATAAACTAGTGGGGAAAGATATTTATGGGAGGGTCAATAAACTAGTGGGGGAAAGATATTTATGGGAGGGTCAATAAACTAGTGGGAAAGATATTTATGGGAGGGTCAATAAACTAGTGGTGAAAGATATTTATGGGAGGGTCAATAAACTAGTGGTGAAAGATATTTATGGGAGGGTCAATAAACTAGTGGGAAAGATATTTATGGGAGGGTCAATAAACTAGTGGGGAAAGATATTTATGGGAGGTCAATAAACTAGTGGGGAAAGATATTTATGGGAGGGTCAATAAACTAGTGGTGAAAGATATTTATGGGAGGGTCAATAAACTAGTGGGGGGTAGATATTTATGGGAGGGTCAATAAACTAGTGGGGAAAGATATTTATGGGAGGGTCAATAAACTAGTGGGGAAAGATATTTATGGGAGGTCAATAAACTAGTGGGGGGAAGATATTTATGGGAGGGTCAATAAACTAGTGGGGAAAGATATTTATGGGAGGGTCAATAAACTAGTGGGGAAAGATATTTATGGGAGGGTCAATAAACTAGTGGGGAAAGATATTTATGGGAGGGTCAATAAACTAGTGGGGGTAGATATTTATGGGAGGGTCAATAAACTAGTGGGGAAAGATATTTATGGGAGGGTCAATAAACTAGTGGGAGGAATAAACTAGTGGATATTTTATGGGAGGGTCAATAAACTAGTGGGGAAAGATATTTATGGAGGGTCAATAAACTAGTGGGGAAAGATATTTATGGGAGGGTCAATAAACTAGTGGGGAAAGATATTTATGGGAGGGTCAATAAACTAGTGGTGAAAGATATTTATGGGAGGGTCAATAAACTAGTGGGGGTAAGATATTTATGGGAGGGTCAATAAACTAGTGGGGAAAGATATTTATGGGAGGGTCAATAAACTAGTGGGGAAAGATATTTATGGGAGGGTCAATAAACTAGTGGGGGGTAGATATTTATGGGAGGGTCAATAAACTAGTGGTGAAAGATATTTATGGGAGGGTCAATAAACTAGTGGGGAAAGATATTTATGGGAGGGTCAATAAACTAGTGGGGAGAAGATATTTATGGGAGGGTCAATAAACTAGTGGGGGGAGATATTTATGGGAGGGTCAATAAACTAGTGGGGAAAGATATTTATGGGAGGGTCAATAAACTAGTGGTGAAAGATATTTATGGGAGGGTCAATAAACTAGTGGGGAAAGATATTTATGGGAGGGTCAATAAACTAGTGGGGGAAGATATTTATGGGAGGGTCAATAAACTAGTGGTGAAAGATATTTATGGGAGGGTCAATAAACTAGTGGGGAAAGATATTTATGGGAGGGTCAATAAACTAGTGGGGGAAAGATATTTATGGGAGGGTCAATAAACTAGTGGTGAAAGATATTTATGGGAGGGTCAATAAACTAGTGGTGAAAGATATTTATGGGAGGGTCAATAAACTAGTGGGGGAAGATATTTATGGGAGGGTCAATAAACTAGTGGGGGAAGATATTTATGGGAGGGTCAATAAACTAGTGGGGAAAGATATTTATGGGAGGGTCAATAAACTAGTGGGGAAAGATATTTATGGGAGGGTCAATAAACTAGTGGGGAAAGATATTTATGGGAGGGTCAATAAACTAGTGGGGGAAAGATATTTATGGGAGGGTCAATAAACTAGTGGTGAAAGATATTTATGGGAGGGTCAATAAACTAGTGGGGAAAGATATTTATGGGAGGGTCAATAAACTAGTGGGGAAAGATATTTATGGGAGGGTCAATAAACTAGTGGGGAAAGATATTTATGGGAGGGTCAATAAACTAGTGGGGGAAAGATATTTATGGGAGGGTCAATAAACTAGTGGGGGAAAGATATTTATGGGAGGGTCAATAAACTAGTGGGGAAAGATATTTATGGGAGGGTCAATAAACTAGTGGGGGAAAGATATTTATGGGAGGGTCAATAAACTAGTGGGGAAAGATATTTATGGGAGGGTCAATAAACTAGTGGGGGGAAGATATTTATGGGAGGGTCAATAAACTAGTGGGGAAAGATATTTATGGGAGGGTCAATAAACTAGTGGGGAAAGATATTTATGGGAGGGTCAATAAACTAGTGGGGAAAGATATTTATGGGAGGGTCAATAAACTAGTGGGGAAAGATATTTATGGGAGGGTCAATAAACTAGTGGGAAAGATATTTATGGGAGGGTCAATAAACTAGTGGGGAAAGATATTTATGGGAGGGTCAATAAACTAGTGGGGAAAGATATTTATGGGAGGGTCAATAAACTAGTGGGAAAAGATATTTATGGGAGGGTCAATAAACTAGTGGGGAAGATATTTATGGGAGGGTCAATAAACTAGTGGGGGAAAGATATTTATGGGAGGGTCAATAAACTAGTGGGGGAAGATATTTATGGGAGGGTCAATAAACTAGTGGTGAAAGATATTTATGGGAGGGTCAATAAACTAGTGGGGAAAGATATTTATGGGAGGGTCAATAAACTAGTGGGGAAAGATATTTATGGGAGGGTCAATAAACTAGTGGGGAAAGATATTTATGGGAGGGTCAATAAACTAGTGGGAAAGATATTTATGGGAGGGTCAATAAACTAGTGGTGAAAGATATTTATGGGAGGGTCAATAAACTAGTGGAAAGATATTTATGGGAGGGTCAATAAACTTCAATAAACTAGTGGTGATATTTATGGGAGGGTCAATAAACTAGTGGGGAAAGATATTTATGGGAGGGTCAATAAACTAGTGGGGAAAGATATTTATGGGAGGGTCAATAAACTAGTGGGAAAGATATTTATGGGAGGGTCAATAAACTAGTGGTGAAAGATATTTATGGGAGGGTCAATAAACTAGTGGTGAAAGATATTTATGGGAGGGTCAATAAACTAGTGGGGAAAGATATTTATGGGAGGGTCAATAAACTAGTGGGGAAAGATATTTATGGGAGGGTCAATAAACTAGTGGGGAAAGATATTTATGGGAGGGTCAATAAACTAGTGGGGGAAAGATATTTATGGGAGGGTCAATAAACTAGTGGGGAAAGATATTTATGGGAGGGTCAATAAACTAGTGGGGAAAGATATTTATGGGAGGGTCAATAAACTAGTGGGGGAAGATATTTATGGGAGGGTCAATAAACTAGTGGGGAAAGATATTTATGGGAGGGTCAATAAACTAGTGGGAAAGATATTTATGGGAGGGTCAATAAACTAGTGGGGGAAAGATATTTATGGGAGGGTCAATAAACTAGTGGGGAAGATATTTATGGGAGGGTCAATAAACTAGTGGGGAAAGATATTTATGGGAGGGTCAATAAACTAGTGGGGAAAGATATTTATGGGAGGGTCAATAAACTAGTGGGGAAAGATATTTATGGGAGGGTCAATAAACTAGTGGGGAAAGATATTTATGGGAGGGTCAATAAACTAGTGGGGGAAGATATTTATGGGAGGGTCAATAAACTAGTGGGGGAAGATATTTATGGGAGGGTCAATAAACTAGTGGGGAAAGATATTTATGGGAGGGTCAATAAACTAGTGGTGAAAGATATTTATGGGAGGGTCAATAAACTAGTGGGGAAAGATATTTATGGGAGGGTCAATAAACTAGTGGGGAAAGATATTTATGGGAGGGTCAATAAACTAGTGGGGAAAGATATTTATGGGAGGGTCAATAAACTAGTGGTGGAAGATATTTATGGGAGGGTCAATAAACTAGTGGGGGGTAGATATTTATGGGAGGGTCAATAAACTAGTGGGGAAAGATATATTTATGGGAGGGTTAATAAACTAGTGGTGAAAGATATTTATGGGAGGGTCAATAAACTAGTGGGGGAAAGATATTTATGGGAGGGTCAATAAACTAGTGGGGAAAGATATTTATGGGAGGGTCAATAAACTAGTGGGGAAAGATATTTATGGGAGGGTCAATAAACTAGTGGTGAAAGATATTTATGGGAGGGTCAATAAACTAGTGGTGAAAGATATTTATGGGAGGGTCAATAAACTGGTGGGGAAAGATATTTATGGGAGGGTCAATAAACTAGTGGGGAAAGATATTTATGGGAGGGTCAATAAACTAGTGGGGAAAGATATTTATGGGAGGGTCAATAAACTAGTGGGGAAAGATATTTATGGGAGGGTCAATAAACTAGTGGGGAAAGATATTTATGGGAGGGTCAATAAACTAGTGGGGAAAGATATTTATGGGAGGGTCAATAAACTAGTGGGGAAAGATATTTATGGGAGGGTCAATAAACTAGTGGGGAAAGATATTTATGGGAGGGTCAATAAACTAGTGGGAAAGATATTTATGGGAGGGTCAATAAACTAGTGGGGAAAGATATTTATGGGAGGGTCAATAAACTAGTGGGGAAAGATATTTATGGGAGGGTCAATAAACTAGTGGGGGAAGATATTTATGGGAGGGTCAATAAACTAGTGGGGGGAGATATTTATGGAGGGTCAATAAACTAGTGGGGAAAAGATATTTATGGGAGGGTCAATAAACTAGTGGGGAAAGATATTTATGGGAGGGTCAATAAACTAGTGGGGAAAGATATTTATGGGAGGGTCAATAAACTAGTGGGGAAAGATATTTATGGGAGGGTCAATAAACTAGTGGGGAAAGATATTTATGGGAGGGTCAATAAACTAGTGGGGAAAGATATTTATGGGAGGGTCAATAAACTAGTGGGGAAAGATATTTATGGGAGGGTCAATAAACTAGTGGGGAAAGATATTTATGGGAGGGTCAATAAACTAGTGGGGAAAGATATTTATGGGAGGGTCAATAAACTAGTGGGGAAAGATATTTATGGGAGGGTCAATAAACTAGTGGGGAAAGATATTTATGGGAGGGTCAATAAACTAGTGGGGAAAGATATTTATGGGAGGGTCAATAAACTAGTGGGGAAAGATATTTATGGGAGGGTCAATAAACTAGTGGGGAAAGATATTTATGGGAGGGTCAATAAACTAGTGGGGAAGATATTTATGGGAGGGTCAATAAACTAGTGGGAAAGATATTTATGGGAGGGTCAATAAACTAGTGGGGAAGATATTTATGGGAGGGTCAATAAACTAGTGGGGAAAGATATTTATGGGAGGGTCAATAAACTAGTTATGGGAAATATATTTATGGGAGGGTCAATAAACTAGTGGGGAAAGATATTTATGGGAGGGTCAATAAACTAGTGGGGAAAGATATTTATGGGAGGGTCAATAAACTAGTGGGGAAAGATATTTATGGGAGGGTCAATAAACTAGTGGGGAAAGATATTTATGGGAGGGTCAATAAACTAGTGGGGAAAGATATTTATGGGAGGGTCAATAAACTAGTGGGGAAAGATATTTATGGGAGGGTCAATAAACTAGTGGGGAAAGATATTTATGGGAGGGTCAATAAACTAGTGGGGAAAGATATTTATGGGAGGGTCAATAAACTAGTGGGGAAAGATATTTATGGGAGGGTCAATAAACTAGTGGGGAAAGATATTTATGGGAGGGTCAATAAACTAGTGGGGAAAGATATTTATGGGAGGGTCAATAAACTAGTGGTGAAAGATATTTATGGGAGGGTCAATAAACTAGTGGGGAAAGATATTTATGGGAGGGTCAATAAACTAGTGGGGAAAGATATTTATGGGAGGGTCAATAAACTAGTGGGGAAAGATATTTATGGGAGGGTCAATAAACTAGTGGGGAAGATATTTATGGGAGGGTCAATAAACTAGTGGGGAAAGATATTTATGGGAGGGTCAATAAACTAGTGGGGAAAGATATTTATGGGAGGGTCAATAAACTAGTGGGAAAGATATTTATGGGAGGGTCAATAAACTAGTGGGGAAAGATATTTATGGGAGGGTCAATAAACTAGTGGGGAAAGATATTTATGGGAGGGTCAATAAACTAGTGGGGGAAAGATATTTATGGGAGGGTCAATAAACTAGTGGGGAAAGATATTTATGGGAGGGTCAATAAACTAGTGGGGAAAGATATTTATGGGAGGGTCAATAAACTAGTGGGGAAAGATATTTATGGGAGGGTCAATAAACTAGTGGGGGAAAGATATTTATGGGAGGGTCAATAAACTAGTGGGGAAAGATATTTATGGGAGGGTCAATAAACTAGTGGGGAAAGATATTTATGGGAGGGTCAATAAACTAGTGGGGTAAGATATTTATGGGAGGGTCAATAAACTAGTGGGGAAAGATATTTATGGGAGGGTCAATAAACTAGTGGTGAGAGATATTTATGGAAGGGTCAATAAACTAGTGGGGGAAAGATATTTATGGGAGGGTCAATAAACTAGTGGGGAAAGATATTTATGGGAGGGTCAATAAACTAGTGGGGAAAGATATTTATGGGAGGGTTAATAAACTAGTGGGGAAAGATATTTATGGGAGGGTCAATAAACTAGTGGTGAAAGATATTTATGGGAGGGTCAATAAACTAGTGGGGAAAGATATTTATGGGAGGGTCAATAAACTAGTGGGGGGAAGATATTTATGGGAGGGTTAATAAACTAGTGGGGAAAGATATTTATGGGAGGGTCAATAAACTAGTGGGGAAAGATATTTATGGGAGGGTCAATAAACTAGTGGGGAAAGATATTTATGGGAGGGTCAATAAACTAGTGGGGAAAGATATTTATGGGAGGGTCAATAAACTAGTGGGGAAAGATATTTATGGGAGGGTCAATAAACTAGTGGGGAAAGATATTTATGGGAGGGTCAATAAACTAGTGGGGAAAGATATTTATGGGAGGGTCAATAAACTAGTGGGGAAAGATATTTATGGGAGGGTCAATAAACTAGTGGGGAAAGATATTTATGGGAGGGTCAATAAACTAGTGGGGAAAGATATTTATGGGAGGGTCAATAAACTAGTGGGGAAAGATATTTATGGGAGGGTCAATAAACTAGTGGGGAAAGATATTTATGGGAGGGTCAATAAACTAGTGGGGAAAGATATTTATGGGAGGGTCAATAAACTAGTGGGGAAAGATATTTATGGGAGGGTCAATAAACTAGTGGGGAAAGATATTTATGGGAGGGTCAATAAACTAGTGGGGAAAGATATTTATGGGAGGGTCAATAAACTAGTGGGGAAAGATATTTATGGGAGGGTCAATAAACTAGTGGGGAAAGATATTTATGGGAGGGTCAATAAACTAGTGGGGAAAGATATTTATGGGAGGGTCAATAAACTAGTGGGGAAAGATATTTATGGGAGGGTCAATAAACTAGTGGGGGAAAGATATTTATGGGAGGGTCAATAAACTAGTGGGGAAAGATATTTATGGGAGGGTCAATAAACTAGTGGGGAAAGATATTTATGGGAGGGTCAATAAACTAGTGGGGAAAGATATTTATGGGAGGGTCAATAAACTAGTGGGGAAAGATATTTATGGGAGGGTCAATAAACTAGTGGGGAAAGATATTTATGGGAGGGTCAATAAACTAGTGGGGAAAGATATTTATGGGAGGGTCAATAAACTAGTGGGGAAAGATATTTATGGGAGGGTCAATAAACTAGTGGGGAAAGATATTTATGGGAGGGTCAATAAACTAGTGGGGAAAGATATTTATGGGAGGGTCAATAAACTAGTGGGGGAATATTTATGGGAGGGTTAATAAACTAGTGGGGGGTAGATATTTATGGGAGGGTCAATAAACTAGTGGGGAAGATATTTATGGGAGGGTCAATAAACTAGTGGGGAAAGATATTTATGGGAGGGTCAATAAACTAGTGGGGGAAGATATTTATGGGAGGGTCAATAAACTAGTGGTGAAAGATATTTATGGGAGGGTCAATAAACTAGTGGGGAAAGATATTTATGGGAGGGTCAATAAACTAGTGGGGGGAAAGATATTTATGGGAGGGTCAATAAACTAGTGGGGAAAGATATTTATGGGAGGGTCAATAAACTAGTGGGGAAAGATATTTATGATATTTATGGGAGGGTCAATAAACTAGTGGGGGAAGATATTTATGGGAGGGTCAATAAACTAGTGGGGAAAGATATTTATGGGAGGGTCAATAAACTAGTGGGGAAAGATATTTATGGGAGGGTCAATAAACTAGTGGGGAAGATATTTATGGGAGGGTCAATAAACTAGTGGGGAAAGATATTTATGGGAGGGTCAATAAACTAGTGGGGAAAGATATTTATGGGAGGGTCAATAAACTAGTGGGGAAAGATATTTATGGGAGGGTCAATAAACTAGTGGGGAAAGATATTTATGGGAGGGTCAATAAACTAGTGGGGAAAGATATTTATGGGAGGGTCAATAAACTAGTGGGGAAAGATATTTATGGGAGGGTCAATAAACTAGTGGTGAAAGATATTTATGGGAGGGTCAATAAACTAGTGGGGAAAGATATTTATGGGAGGGTCAATAAACTAGTGGTGAAAGATATTTATGGGAGGGTCAATAAACTAGTGGGGGAAGATATTTATGGGAGGGTCAATAAACTAGTGGGGAAAGATATTTATGGGAGGGTCAATAAACTAGTGGGGGAAGATATTTATGGGAGGGTCAATAAACTAGTGGGGAAAGATATTTATGGGAGGGTCAATAAACTAGTGGGGGTAGATATTTATGGGAGGGTCAATAAACTAGTGGGGGAAGATATTTATGGGAGGGTCAATAAACTAGTGGTGAAAGATATTTATGGGAGGGTCAATAAACTAGTGGGGAAAGATATTTATGGGAGGGTCAATAAACTAGTGGGGAAAGATATTTATGGGAGGGTCAATAAACTAGTGGGGGGAAAGATATTTATGGGAGGGTCAATAAACTAGTGGTGAAAGATATTTATGGGAGGGTCAATAAACTAGTGGTGAAAGATATTTATGGGAGGGTCAATAAACTAGTGGTGAAAGATATTTATGGGAGGGTCAATAAACTAGTGGGGAAAGATATTTATGGGAGGGTTAATAAACTAGTGGGGAAAGATATTTATGGGAGGGTCAATAAACTAGTGGGGGGAAGATATTTATGGGAGGGTCAATAAACTAGTGGGGGAAAGATATTTATGGGAGGGTCAATAAACTAGTGGGGGAAAGATATTTATGGGAGGGTCAATAAACTAGTGGGGGAAAGATATTTATGGGAGGGTCAATAAACTAGTGGGGGGAAGATATTTATGGGAGGGTCAATAAACTAGTGGGGGGAAGTTGTTTTAACCCAACAGGTCAAAGTCATGACAGCAAGTATGAGAGGTTGGGGTTAATGTCAAAGTGATAGGGAGAAGAAATCTACACGGTTATCTCGGCTGCGTCCCACATGGCATTCTTTAATCTCGGGTAGAGTCCCACATGGCATTCTTTAATCTCTTTAATACTGGTTCACAGTATCGAAGGCAGCCGATAGGTCTAGAAGGATGAGAGCAGAGGAGAGTTAGCTTTAGCAGTGCGGAGCGCCTCCGTGATACAGAGAAGAGCAGTCTCAGTTGAATGACTAGTCTTGAAACCTGACTGATTTGGATCAAGAAGGTCATTCTGAGAGAGATAGCGGTAGAGCTGGCCAAGGAAACGCTCAAGAGTTTTGGAGAGAAAAGAGAGAAGGGATACTGGTCTGTAGTTGTTGACGTCGGAGGGATCGAGTGTAGGTTTTTTCAGAAGGGGTGCAACTAAGACGGAAGGGACGTAGCCAGCGGTCAGGGATGAGTTGATGAGCGAGGTGAGGTAAGGGAGAAGGTCTCCGGAAATGGTCTGGAGAAGAGAGGAGGGGATAGGGTCAAGCGGGCAGGTTGTTGGGCGGCCGGCCGTCACAAGACGCAAGATTTCATCTGGAGAGAGAGGGGAGAAAGAGGTCAGAGCATAGGGTGGGGCAGTGTGAGCAGAACTAGCGGTGTCGGACTTAGCAAACGAGGATCGGATGTCGTCGACCTTTTTCATCTCGGGAGAGTCCCACATGGCATTCTTTAATCTCGGGTAGAGTCCCACATGGCATTCTTTAATCTCTGCTGCGTCCCACATGGCATTCTTTAATCTCGGCTGCGTCCCACATGGCATTCTTTAATCTCGGGTAGAGTCCCACATGGCATTCTTTAATCTCGGGTAGAGTCCCAAATGGCATTCTTTAATCTCGGGTAGAGTCCCACATGGCATTCTTTAATCTCGGGTAGAGTCCCAAATGGCATTCTTTAATCTCGGGTAGAGTCCCACATGGCATTCTTTAATCTCGGGTAGAGTCCCACATGGCATTCTTTAATCTCGGGTAGAGTCCCAAATGGCATTCTTTAATCTCGGGTAGAGTCCCACATGGCATTCTTTAATCTGGGAGTCCCACATGGCATTCTTTAATCTCGGGTAGAGTCCCACATGGCATTCTTTAATCTCGGGTAGAGTCCCAAATGGCATTCTTTAATCTCGGGTAGAGTCCCATGGCATTCTTTAATCTCGGGTAGAGTCCCAAATGGCATTCTTTAATCTCGGGTAGAGTCCCACATGGCATTCTTTAATCTCGGGTAGAGTCCCACATGGCATTCTTTAATCTCGGGTAGAGTCCCAATGGCATTCTTTAATCTCGGGTAGAGTCCCACATGGCATTCTTTAATCTCGGGTAGAGTCCCACATGGCATTCTTTAATCTCTGCTGCGTCCCACATGGCATTCTTTAATCTCTGATAGAGTCCCACATGGCATTCTTTAATCTCGGCTGCGTCCCACATGGCATTCTTTAATCTCGGGTAGAGTCCCACATGGCATTCTTTAATCTCGGGTAGAGTCCCACATGGCATTCTTTAATCTCGGGTAGAGTCCCACATGGCATTCTTTAATCTCTGCTGCGTCCCACATGGCATTCTTTAATCTCTGGTAGAGTCCCACATGGCATTCTTTAATCTCGGGAGGGTCCCAATGGCATTCTTTAACTCGGTGAGTCCCACATGGCATTCTTTAATCTCGGGTAGAGTCCCACATGGCATTCTTTAATCTCGGGTAGAGTCCCACATGGCATTCTTTAATCTCGGGTAGAGTCCCACATGGCATTCTTTAATCTCGGGTAGAGTCCCAAATGGCATTCTTTAATCTCGGGTAGAGTCCCAAATGGCATTCTTTAATCTCGGGTAGAGTCCCAAATGGCATTCTTTAATCTCGGGAGTCCCACATGGCATTCTTTAATCTCGGGTAGAGTCCCACATGGCATTCTTTAATCTCGGGTAGAGTCCCACATGGCATTCTTTAATCTCGGGTAGAGTCCCACATGGCATTCTTTAATCTCGGGTAGAGTCCCACATGGCATTCTTTAATCTCGGGTAGAGTCCCACATGGCATTCTTTAATCTCGGGTAGAGTCCCACATGGCAGTCTTTAATCTCGGGTAGAGTCCCACATGGCATTCTTTAATCTCGGGTAGAGTCCCACATGGCATTCTTTAATCTCGGGTAGAGTCCCAAATGGCATTCTTTAATCTCGGGTAGAGTCCCAAATGGCATTCTTTAATCTCGGTAGAGTCCCAAATGGCATTCTTTAATCTCGGGTAGAGTCCCACATGGCATTCTTTAATCTCGGGTAGAGTCCCACATGGCATTCTTTAATCTCGGGTAGAGTCCCACATGGCAGTCTTTAATCTCGGGTAGAGTCCCACATGGCATTCTTTAATCTCGGGTAGAGTCCCACATGGCAGTCTTTAATCTCGGGTAGAGTCCCACATGGCATTCTTTAATCTCGGGTAGAGTCCCACATGGCATTCTTTAATCTCGGGTAGAGTCCCACATGGCATTCTTTAATCTCGGGTAGAGTCCCACATGGCATTCTTTAATCTCGGGTAGAGTCCCACATGGCATTCTTTAATCTCGGGTAGAGTCCCACATGGCATTCTTTAATCTCGGGTAGAGTCCCACATGGCATTCTTTAATCTCGGGTAGAGTCCCACATGGCATTCTTTAATCTCGGGTAGAGTCCCACATGGCATTCTTTAATCTCGGGTAGAGTCCCACATGGCAGTCTTTAATCTCGGGTAGAGTCCCACATGGCATTCTTTAATCTCGGGTAGAGTCCCACATGGCAGTCTTTAATCTCGGGTAGAGTCCCACATGGCATTCTTTAATCTCGGGTAGAGTCCCACATGGCATTCAATCTCGGGTAGAGTCCCACATGGCATTCTTTAATCTCGGGTAGAGTCCCACATGGCATTCTTTAATCTCGGGTAGAGTCCCACATGGCATTCTTTAATCTCGGGTAGAGTCCCACATGGCATTCTTTAATCTCGGGTAGAGTCCCACATGGCATTCTTTAATCTCGGGTAGAGTCCCACATGGCATTCTTTAATCTCGGGTAGAGTCCCACATGGCATTCTTTAATCTCGGGTAGAGTCCCACATGGCATTCTTTAATCTCGGGTAGAGTCCCACATGGCATTCTTTAATCTCGGGTAGAGTCCCACATGGCATTCTTTAATCTCGGGTAGAGTCCCACATGGCATTCTTTAATCTCGGGTAGAGTCCCAAATTGCATTATTTTCCCGATATTGTGCACTACATTTGACCAGGGCGCAGTGGGTACTTGTCAAAAGTAGTGCACTATATAGGGAATAGGTTGCCATTTGGGACTCAAATGTAGTAAATGTCACCTTGGTATTAGGCGGAGCTTCACTGCAAATTGGTCATTTAACATCCATAAGTCCTAAAATAAATGGCATCCATTTTCAAATGACCCGAGACCCGAAGGACCCACTTAAACACAGCCAGAGCGGCAGCAGCAGAATGAACTTTGATTCACAAAAGCCAACATCCTTCATATTGATATTATATTACACTGTTTCTATCTTCAATAGGATCAATCACATCCTTCATATTGATATTATATTATACTGTTTCTATCTGCAATAGGATCAATCACAGATGGCCCAGACAGACAGGATCTTTATGGTAATGCAAAGAAAAGCAGAGTGAGACTTAGACTGCAGAACATTGAAATTACCTCTGGAATGACCTCTAGCAACTTCCTCCTTTGTCCTGGCCGAGGAAAGGCCCTCTGTGGTGAGCCACGTTGCCAAGTCTCCCGTCTGTGCCCTGTGTGTGATCTGGCTGGCAACGTCACACACACACACTCTCACTCGTAAGCACACAAACAAATACACATGCACACACCCTGGCAATGCACCCCAGCCTGGAGAGGAGATTGCCAGGAGATGGAAGGAGATGTGTGAACCATCTGGGATATCTCCAGGATGGAGGGGGAGGGGATGGGTGAGGAGTTCTGTGGGCCATCTGGGATATCTCCAGGATGGAGGGGATGGGTGAGGAGTTCTGTGGCCATCTGGGATATCTCCAGGAACGAAGGGGGAGGGGGAGGGGATGGGTGAGGAGTTCTGTGGGCCATCTGGGATATCTCCAGGATGGAGGGGGAGGGGATGGGTGAGGAGTTCTGTGGCCATCTGGGATATCTCCAGGAACGAAGGGGGAGGGGGAGGGGATGGGTGAGGAGTTCTATGGGCCATCTGGGATATCTCCGGGATGGACGGGGAGGGGAGGGGTGAGGAGTTATGTGGGCCATCTGTGATATCTCCGGGATGGAGGGGGAGGGGAGGGGTGAGGAGTTCTGTGGGCCATCTGGGATATCTCCAGGATGGAGGGGGGTGGGTGAGGAGTTCTGTGGGCCATTTGGGAGATCTCCAGGAGGGGAGAGGGGTTCTGTGGGCCATTTGGGAAATCTCCAGGACGAAGGACGAGGGGAGGTGGATGGGTGAGGGGTTCTGTGGGACATTTGGGAGATCTCCAATGGAGAGGGGTTCTGTGGGCCATTTGGGAGATCTCCAGGGGATGAGAGGGAGGGGAGAGGTTCTGTGGGCCATCTGAGATATCTCCAAGAAAGGAGGGGAGAGGAGTTCTGTAGGACATCTGAGATATCTCCAAGAGAGGAGAGAGGTGGAGTTATGTGGGCCATCTGAGATATCTCCAGGAGAAGAGAGAAGTTCTGTGGGCCATCTGGAAAATCTCCAAGAGAGGAGAGGAGGGGAGAGGTTCTGTGGGCCATCTGGGCCATCTGGGAGATCTCCAGGGGAGGAGAGGGAGCGGAGAGGTTCTGTGGGCCATCTGGGAGATCTCCAGGGGAGGGGAGGGAAGAGGAAAGGAGTTATGTGGGCCATCTGAGATATCTCCAAGAGAGGAGAGGAGGGGAGGGGATGGGAGAAGAGTTCTGTGGGCCTGTGGACTTTTACTAGCCTGTTCAACCTCTCTTTAGTATCGTCAGAGATCCCCAAAGAATGGAAAGCTGCCGGGGTCATCCCCCTCTTCAAAGGGGAAGACACTCAAGACCCAAACTGTTACAGACCTATATCTATCCTACCCTGCCTTTCTAAGGTCTTCGAAAGCAAAGTTAACAAACAGATCACCGAAAAGTTCGAATCCCGCTGTACATTCTCTGCTATGCAATCTGGTTTCCGAGCTGGTCATGGGTGCCACGCTCAGCCATGCTCAATGTCGTAAAATATATCATAACCGCCATAGATAAGAGACAATACTGTGCAGCTGTATTCATCGATCTGGCCAAGGCTTTCGACTCTGTCAATCACCACATTCTTATCTGCAGACTCAACAGCCTTGGTTTCTAAAACCTCTTGAAGCTAGGGGGCAGAATTTTCACTTTTGGATAAATAGCATGCCCAACTTCAACTTCCTGCTACTCATGCCAAGAATATAAGATATGCATATTATTCATATATTTGGATAGAAAACACTCTGGAGTTTCTAAAACTGTTTGAAGCATGTCTGTGAGTATAACAGAACTTATGTAGCAGGCAAAACCCTGAGGACTAACTGTTCAGAATTATTGTTTCCCCCCTCTCTGTTCCCTGAAATGTTTTTGCCATGGGATATTTCATAGAAACCTATTCTCAGCTCCTACCACTTCCACTGGATGTCACCAGTCCTTGGAATTTGGTTGAGGTAGTAGGCCAACTCGGAACTGGGGACACTTTTGTGAGTTGCGCAAGACATGAAAAGCAGCGCTGGTTTGTTTTCTTTCCTGTATTGAATACAGATTGCCCCGTCTACAATTTGATCGATTATTAACGTTTAAAAACACCTAACGTTGTATTACAAAAGTAGTTTGAAATATTTGGGCAAAATTAATAGGCATGTTTTGAAATATTTTGTAGTGACGTTGTGTTTTTTGTAAGCTGTTTTTTTCTGGATCAAACACGCTTTATAAATGGACATTTTGGATATATATGGACAGAATTAATCGAACAAAAGGACCAATTGTGATGTTTAGGGGACATATTGGAGTGCCAACAAAAGAAGCTTGTCAAAGGAAATGCATGTTTTATATTTTATTTCAGCGTTTTGTGTAGCGCCTGCTATGCTAGCTCCTTTGTTTACTGCTGGTGAAGATGGTTATCACATAATAGCTTCTTATGCTTTCCCCGAAAATAATTTTAAAAATCTGACATGTTGGCTGGATTCACAACGAGTGTAGCTTTAATTTAATTTAATATCTTGCATGTGAGATTTAATGAAAGTTTGAATTTTATAGCATTTTATTTGAATCTGGCACTCTGCATTTCCCCTGGCAATTGGCCAGTTGAGACATTTGCATCCCACCTATCCCTAAGTTAAATGCCTCACCTGTTTCACTAACTACTTCTCAGACAGAGTTCAGTGTGTCAAATCGGAGGGCCTGTTGTCCGGACCTCTGGCAGTCTCTGTGGGGGTGCCCAGTGTTCTCGGGCTGACTGTTTTCTCTGTATACATCAATGATGTTGCTCTTGCTGCTGGTGATTTTCTGATCCACCTCTACGCAGACGACACCATTCTGTATACTTCTGGCCCTTCTTTGGACACTGTGTTAACTAACCTCCAGATGAGCTTAAATGCCCTACAACTCTCCTTCTGTGGCCTCCAACTTCTCTTAAATGTAAGTCAAACTAAATGCATGCTCTTCAACCGATCACTGCCCACACCTGCCCACCCGTCTAGCATCTCTACTCTGGATGGCTCTGACTTAGAATATGTGGACAACTACAAATACCTAGGTCTCTGGTTAGATTGTAGACTCAATACCTAGGTCTCTGGTTAGATCCTTCCAGACTCAAGCATCTCCAATCCAAAATTAAATCTATAATAGGCTTCCTATTTCGCAACAAAGCATCCTTCACTCATGCTGCCAAACATACCCTTGTAAAGCTTACTATCCTACCGATCCTTGACTTCGGTGATTTACAAAATAGCCTCCAACAGTCGACTCCGAAAATTGGATGCAGTCTATCACAGTGCCATCCATTTTGTCACCAAAGCCCCATATACTACCCACCACTGTGACCTGTATGGTCTCGTTTGCTGGCCCTCACTTCATATTCATCGCCAAACCCACTGGCTCCAGGTCATTTATACATTTTTGCCAAGTCCCGCCTTATCTTTTTTCTTCGCATTTCTTTTTAAAATATTTTCCTAAACCTCAACTTCTAAATACTCTCCTGCAACCCGCCTCACCCAATGTGACGTGGATCTGTTTTTTTCAAAAGTATTTCTATTTACTTCTGATCTGGAATCCCTCAATTGAAGCTAGCCAGCTAACTAGCTACCAGCTATCAGTCAGCAAACCATTGCTAGCGGTCATCAGCTAATCTTTAGCTACCACTGCACTGCAGGCTCAGTTGCATCTGTCCGCGACCGGGAGGTCCGGGGGCGACGCACAATTGGCCTAGCGTCGTCCAGGTTAGGGAGGGTATGGCCGGGAGGGATATCCTTGTCTCATCGAGCACCAGTGACTCCTGTGGCGGGCCGGGCGAAGTGCACGGTGTTTCCTCTGACACATTGGTGTGGCTGGCTTCCGGATTGGATGCGTGCTGTGTTAAGAAGCAGTGCGACTTGGTTGGGTTGTGTTTCGGAGGCCGCATGGCCTTCGACCTTCGTCTCTCCCGAGCCCGTACGGGAGTTGTAGCGATGAGACAAGATAGTAGCTAAAAATAATAATAATGAAAAACAACCTTTAGCTCGGAAAGCTCTCGCCAGTTCGAACAACGTGACCCAAACCAGAGCATAACGGACCTATTTCTCTCTATATCCTCGGATTCCTACCGCAAACTCTGAACATTTTCAACTGGATCTTCGCAACTAGCTAACCTTAATCCCGGGTGACTCTCTTGGCCAGCGTTTCCATACCGGAGCAAGCACCAATTAGCCTGAAGCTAGACCTGCCAGGGCTCGTGTGCTACCACCAAAGCCCACTCCTGGGCTACAATATCCGGACCCCTTCTACTGCCGGTACGGGGCACGGAACCCCGCCGATCCTCTACGACTGGAATACCGACATAATCTGCCCAAGGATTATAACAGGCCCTCAGGCGCGACACCCGCTGAAGGCCCATTTTGCTAACCTGCTATTTACTTAGAGCTACTTGGAACCCTACCAATTCCACGACTGGTCTATCGACGTCACCGCACGAAGAGGCAAAAACAGACTTACCCCCATCGCGAGGTTCCCCAAAGGCTAACTTGCTGCCCCGGTCTGCTAACTGCTAGCTTGTCTGCCCCGGTCTGCTAACTGCTAGCTTGTCTGCCCCGGTCTGCTAACTGCTAGCTTGTCTGCCCCTGTCTGCTAACTGCTAGCTTGTCTGCCCCTGTCTGCTAACTGCTAGCTTGTCTGCCGCTGTCTGCTAACTGCTAGCTTGTCTGCCCCGGTCTGCTAACTGCTAGCTTGCCTGCCTCGGTCTGCTAACTGCAACCCCCTGCCAACTGCTTGCTTGATAACCCGGTCTGCTAACTGCTAGCTTGTTTAGCCCCAGCCTACTAACTGTTAGCGTGCTAGCATCGGCCTGCTAACTGTCCGAATCGCCATGTCCCCAGCCAGCCCAACCACTCACTGCACCCATATGTTCACTTGGCTACGCGTGCCTCTCTCTAATATCAATATTTCTCGTCCATTACTGTCCTGGTTACTGATTACGGTCTTATTTCACTGTAGAGCCTCTAGCCCTGCTAAATATGCCTTAACCAACCATGTTGTTCCACCTCCTACATATGCGTTGACATCACCTGGTTTAAACATCTATAGAGACTATCTCTTTCATCATTACTCAATGCCTAGGTTTACCTCCAATGTACTCACATCCTACCTTACCTTTGTCTGTACACTATGCCTCGAATCTATGCTATCGTGCCCAGAAACCTGCTCCTTTTACTCTCTGTTCCGAACGTGCGAGATGACCACTTCTGATAGCCTTTAGCCGTACCCTTATCCTACTTCTGTAGGGGGGCCGAATACTTTCGCTAGGCACTGTATACTCGGTTTTATTATATCTGATTAATAATATTAATTCATAAGGAAGGGATTGTGAAGCATGAAACAGGGGGTAATTAAATAAAATAAATACCATTCCAGCTAGATTTTAGGTGGACTAGATTATGGGTTTTAAGTAAGGTGAAAGGATTGTTAACCTATGGTTGAACCGACTTAACTTAGCTCTGGGATGTTTAGATAAGGAAGTGTGTGTTTTCTTAGGTTTTCCATTATCTGGAGCTGTCTTCTGAATAGTGGTAGATAGTGGTAGATGAAGGTGAGATTTCAGAAGTTCATCTTGATAAGTGTGTATCTGGAGTGAGCGAGTGAGGGAACCAGCGTGCTCAGTAAGAAAGACCCAGAGTGCTCAGGGATGCACTGGATGTACCATCAGGCAGTAAGAGAGAACCAGAGTGTTCAGGGGATCCCTGGATGTGCAATCAGACATTAAGAGAAACAGAGTGCTCAGGGACTCCCTGGATCTACAACCAGACAGTAAGAGAGAACCAGAGTGCCTCCCTACCACTGAGGAAGTACAGTTCCCGCTCAGCCCAGTCAAAACTGTTCGCTGCTCTGGCCCCCCAATGGTGGAACAAACTCCCTCACGACGCCAGGACAGCGGAGTCAATCACCACCTTCCGGAGACACCTGAAACCCCACCTCTTTAAGGAATACCTAGGATAGGATAAGTAATCCTTCTCACCCCCCCCCCTTTAAGATTTAGATGCACTATTGTAAAGTGACTATTCTACTGGATGTCATAAGGTGAATGCACCAATTTGTAAGTCGCTCTGGATAAGAGCGTCTGCTAAATGACTTAAATGTAAATGTAAATGTCTAAGGGACTCCCTGGATGTACAACCAGACATTAAGAGAGAACCAGAGTGCTCAGAGACTCCCTGGATGTAAACCAGACGGTAAGAGTTCCAGAGTGCTCAGAGACACCCTGGATGTTACTCCAGACAGTAAGAGAGAACCAGAGAGCTCAGGGAAGCCCTGGATGTTAATCCAGACAGTAAGAGAGAACCAGAGTGCTCAGGGATGCCCTGGATGTAACACCAGACAGTAAGAGAGAACCAGAGTGCTAAGGGACTCCCTGGATGTACAACAAGACATTAAGTGAGAACCAGGTGTTAGCAACGTTGTTATAAATGACTTTGTGGTGACTAGCTACAGGTGTTAGCAACGTTGTTATAATGACTTTGTGGTGACTAGCTACAGGTGTTAGCAACGTTGTTATAAATTACTTTGTGGTGACTAGCTACAGGTGTTAGCAACGTTGTTATAAATGACTTTGTGGTGACTAGCTACAGGTGTTAGCAACGTTGTTATAAATTACTTTGTGGTGACTAGCTACAGGTGTTAGCAACGTTGTTATAAATGACTTTGTGGTGACTAGCTACAGGTGTTAGCAACGTTGTTATAAATGACTTTGTGGTGACTAGCTACAGGTGTTAGCAACGTTGCAAGCTAGCAAAAACCCTGAACGGTTGTAGCTTTCCTGTCCATGGTGGTGAGAACAGTCAAAGTGATCACTCGACATGGTCAACTGCAGCTGGTGATTCAGTCGTCATTCTGACACCATAAGCTGGATGTCTGCTGCGTCGTGGTCAGTAAAAAGACTAGAAATGTGTGGTGTATTTATATCTGACCGGGAACATTATGGCACTTAATTTTGGTCAACGTCGCTACTCGACAACTACTGTTATTCGCTTTATTTTACAGCAGAGATTACTAACCGCTAGTCTAGTTAGCTACCATCTTTTGCTAACTTAATTTCCTTCTGATTTCCTTTCTTTGTTTCTCCAATAGTAAGACACTCCTTCGTCCCGCCTCCTGTAATTATCCACGAAGAAGAGTATCTAGTGGATTACAGACTGTACTTCACGAGCATGAAGTAGGTCTTTGTGTTTTTATACTTTTTACATTAAACAACACATTTATTTAGCAAATTAATGCCGGGAAACCAATCTTTGTTCATGTAAAAAGAGAACGAGAGGGGGAGAGGTTGAGGGGTGAAAGAGATGATCACTGTACAAGAGAGAGAATGTAGCATAATAATAATGTAACAGATGTCTGGTTTAATTAGAGGTGTACCTGTGGATGTATTTCAAGGCCTACCTTCAAACTCAGTGCCTCTTTGCTTGACATCATGGGGAAATCAAAAGAAATCAGCCAAGACCTCAGAAAATAAATTGTAGACCTCCACAAGTCTGGTTCATCCTAGGGAGCAATATCCAAACGCCTGATGGTGCCACGTTCATCTGTACAAACAATAGTACGCAAGTATAAACACCATGGGACCACGCAGCCGTCATACCGCTCAGGAAGGAGATGTGTTCTGTCTCCTAGAGATGAACGTACTTTGGTGTGAGAAGTGCAAAACAATCCCAGAACAACAGGCCGTCTTGGTATGACAGCAAAGGACCTTGTGAAGATGCTGGAGGAAACCGGTACAAAAGTATCTATATCCACAGTAAAACGAGTCCCATATCGACATAACCTGAAAGGCCACTCAGCAAGGAAGAAGCGACTGCTCCAAAACCGCCATAAAAAAAGCCAGACTACGGTTTGCAACTGCACATGGGGACAAAGATCGTACTTTTTGGAGAAATGTCCTCTGGTCTGATGAAACAAAAACAGAACTGTTTGGCCATAATGACAATCATTATGTCTCGAGGAAAAATGGGGAGGTTTGCAAGTCGAAGAACATCATCCCAACCATGAAGCACGAGGTTGGCAGCATCATGTTGTGGGGGTCCTTTGCTGCAGGAGGGACTAGTGCACTTCACAAAATAGATGGCTCATGAGGATGGAAAATTATGTGGATAAATTGAAGCAACATCTCAAGACATCAGTCAGGAAGTTAAAGCTTGGTCGCAAATCAGTCTTCGAAATGGACAATGACCCCAAGCATACTTCCAAAGTTGTGTCAAAATGGCTTAAGGACAACAAAGTCAAGGTATTGGAGTGGCCATCACAAAGCCCTGACCTCAATCCCATAGAACATGTATGGGTAGAACTGAAAAAGCGTGTGCGAGCAAGGAGCAATTTTATCTGATCAATTAGTCTTCGAATTAATTATTTATTTACTTTACCTCACGTTAGTCTATTCCAAACTCATTCCAAACGTCGTAAATTGTTGGTTATCTGCACAAACCCAGTCTTCACTATCCATACATCAATTTGTCACGCCTTGGTCTTAGTATTTTGTGTTTTCTTTAATTATTTGGTCAGGCCAGGGTGTGACATGGGTTTATGTTATTGTATTTTCGTATTGGGGTTTGTAGTATTTGGGATCGCGGCTGATTAGGGGTGTTGTATAGGCTTGGCTGCCTGAGGCGGTTCTCAATCAGAGTCAGGTGATTCTCGTTGTCTCTGATTGGGAACCGTATTTAGGTAGCCTAGTTTCGCTTTGTATTTTGTGGGTGATTGTTCCTGTCTCTGTGTAGTTTCACCAGATCCGTTTGTTGTTTTGTATTGTATAGTTATTTCATGTATCGTCATTTCATTCATTAAAGAACACGAGTAACAACCGCGCTGCATTTCGGTCCGACTCTCTTTCGACAAACGAAGAACACCGTTACACAATTGTCTTAAATCATTTATTTATTACTAACTAAGTAATTCACAGAAATGCATAAACAAACAAACAAGGTAAATATGGTTACATGAAATGATAGGAGAATGTGCCCTAGTGGGCTAAACCGGCATGACGGCTTCTTAGACAAAAGGAGAGTGGGGGTCGACTAAGAAGTTAATAATTATAACAATTGAAATGCTAATCCTTTGCACATGAACGCTCACTCATTCGGGAACAATTGCAATCAATATATATATATTTACGCTCAGTGTGTCGTCTTGATCGCTGGTGAAAAGTTTGTTTCTTTTGTAGAATTGTCCGTCTCTCTCTCTGTCGTGGTTAGAGGGGATAGTTCAGAGTGACATTCATTCATGTTGTTGTAGGATGGATGTTTCAGCGGTTGTCGTTCTTCGCATTCAATGATATCGAATTCCTAGCTGCAGACTAGTAATTAATATCAAAGACTTGTTCTTATTCTGTCGGTATCAATAATCTAAGTCAATGGATACTGTAATGGTATTCAATAGAAAACAAAACCAAAAAGAAACGACTTCCCGAATGGATTTTTCTCCGTTTTTCACCTGCCAAATCAGTTATGTTATACTCAGACACTATTTTAACAGTTTCAAAAACTTTAGAGTGCTTTCTATCCAAATCTACCAGTTATATGCTTATCATATCTTCTGGGCCCGAGTAGCAGGCCGTTTAATTTGGGCATCAATTTTCATCCAAAGTTCCGATTGCTGACCCCGACCCTAGAGAGATTTTTAAAGTAGTATAGTGATATAGTAGAATAGTGATATAGTAGAATAGTGGTGTAGTAGAATAGTGGTGTAGTAGTATAGTGATATA
>NC_068424.1:8959954-9077454 GCF_023373465.1 Oncorhynchus keta
ATAGCCAGACTGTCCTCTCTGGGCAGCTAGGTTTGTCTGTGATGACCGGTCTCTATAGCCAGACTGTCCTCTCTGGGCAGCCAGGTTTGTCTGTGACGACCGGTCTCTATAGCCAGACTGTCCTCTCTGGGCAGCCAGGTTTGTCTGTGACGACCGGTCTCTATAGCCAGACTGTCCTCTCTGGGCAGCCAGGTTTGTCTGTGACGACCGGTCTCTATAGCCAGACTGTCCTCTCTGGGCAGCCAGGTTTGTCTGTGACGACCGGTCTCTATAGCCAGACTGTCCTCTCTGGGCAGCCAGGTTTGTCTGTTACGACCGGTCTCTATAGTCAGACTGTCCTCTCTGGGCAGCCAGGTTTGTCTGTGACGACCGGTCTCTATAGCCAGACTGTCCTCTCTGGGCAGCCAGGTTGGTCTGTGACGACCGGTCTCTATAGTCAGACTGTCCTCTCTGGGCAGCCAGGTTGGTCTGTGACGACCGGTCTCTATAGTCAGACTGTCCTCTCTGGGCAGCCATGTTGGTCTGTGACGACCGGTCTCTATAGCCAGACTGTCTTCTCTGGGCAGCCAGGTTTGTCTGTGACGACCGGTCTCTATAGCCAGACTGTCCTCTCTGGGCAGCCATGTTGGTCTGTGAGCCATGCCAGACTTGGTCTGTGACGACCGGTCTCTATAGCCAGACTGTCCTCTCTGGGCAGCCATGTTGGTCTGTGACGACCGGTCTCTATAGCCAGACTGTCCTCTCTGGGCAGCCAGGTTTGTCTGTGACGACCGGTCTCTATAGCCAGACTGTCCTCTCTGGGCAGCCATGTTGGTCTGTGACGACCGGTCTCTATAGCCAGACTGTCCTCTCTGGGCAGCCAGGTTTGTCTGTGACGACAGGTCTCTATAGCCAGACTGTCCTCTCTGGGCAGCCAGGTTTGTCTGTGACGACCGGTCTCTATAGCCAGACTGTCCTCTCTGGGTAGCCAGGTTTGTCTGTGACGACCGGTCTCTATAGCCAGACTGTCCTCTCTGGGCAGCCAGGTTTGTCTGTGACGACAGGTCTCTATAGCCAGACTGTCCTCTCTGGGCAGCCAGGTTGGTCTGTGACGACCGGTCTCTATAGCCAGACTGTCCTCTCTGGGCAGCCAGGTTTGTCTGTGACGACCGGTCTCTATAGCCAGACTGTCTTCTCTGGGTAGCCAGGTTTGTCTGTGACGACCGGTCTCTATAGCCAGACTGTCCTCTCTGGGTAGCCAGGTTTGTCTGTGACGACCGGTCTCTATAGCCAGACTGTCCTCTCTGGGTCGCCAGCCAGGTTTGTCTGTGACGACCGGTCTCTATAGCCAGACTGTCCTCTCTGGGTAGCCAGGTTTGTCTGTGACGACAGGTCTCTATAGCCAGACTGTCCTCTGTCTGGGCAGCCAGGTTTGTCTGTGACGACCGGTCTCTATAGCCAGACTGTCCTCTCTGGGCAGCCAGGTTTGTCTGTGACGACCGGTCTCTATAGCCAGACTGTCCTCTCTGGGCAGCCATGTTGGTCTGTGACGACCGGTCTCTATAGCCAGACTGTCCTCTCTGGGCAGCCATGTTGGTCTGTGACGGGACCGGTCTCTATAGCCAGACTGTCCTCTCTGGGCAGCCAGGTTTGTCTGTGACGACCGGTCTCTATAGCCAGACTGTCCTCTCTGGGCAGCCATGTTGGTCTGTGACTGACCGGTCTCTATAGCCAGACTGTCCTCTCTGGGCAGCCAGGTTTGTCTGTGACGACAGGTCTCTATAGCCAGACTGTCCTCTCTGGGCAGCCAGGTTTGTCTGTGACGACCGGTCTCTATAGCCAGACTGTCCTCTCTGGGTAGCCAGGTTTGTCTGTGACGACCGGTCTCTATAGCCAGACTGTCCTCTCTGGGTAGCCAGGTTTGTCTGTGACGACAGGTCTCTATAGCCAGACTGTCCTCTCTGGGCAGCCAGGTTGGTCTGTGACGACCGGTCTCTATAGCCAGACTGTCCTCTCTGGGCAGCCAGGTTTGTCTGTGACGACCGGTCTCTATAGCCAGACTGTCTTCTCTGGGTAGCCAGGTTTGTCTGTGACGACCGGTCTCTATAGCCAGACTGTCCTCTCTGGGTAGCCAGGTTTGTCTGTGACGACAGGTCTCTATAGCCAGACTGTCCTCTCTGGGTAGCCAGGTTTGTCTGTGACGACAGGTCTGTATAGCCAGACTGTCTTCTCTGGGTAGCCAGGTTTGTCTGTGACGACCGGTCTCTATAGCCAGACTGTCCTCTCTGGGTAGCCAGGTTTGTCTGTGACGACAGGTCTCTATAGCCAGACTGTCCTCTCTGGGTAGCCAGGTTTGTCTGTGACGACAGGTCTGTATAGCCAGACTGTCCTCTCTGGGCAGCCAGGTTTGTCTGTGACGACAGGTCTCTATAGAACCTGTGGTTAACGGTCAGAACCCAGGTCTGATTAACGGTCAGAGCCCAGGTCTGACAGAACCTGTGGTTAACGGTCAGAGCCCAGGTCTGACAGAACCTGTGGTTAACGGTCAGAGCCCAGGTCCGACAGAACCTGTGGTTAACGGTCAGAACCCAGGTCTGACAGAACCTGTGGTTAACGGTCAGAACCCAGGTCTGACAGAACCTGTGGTTAACGGTCAGAGCCCAGGTCTGACAGAACCTGTGGTTAACGGTCAGAGCCCAGGTCTGACAGAACCTGTGCAGATGATCTAGGTGCTGCTGTAACCCCTCCTTAGTGGGAGACAGCAGACCCTCCTTAGTGGGAGACAGCAGACCCTCCTTAGTGGGAGACAGCAGACCCTCCTTAGTGGGAGACAGCAGCACCAGGTCATCTGTCTACAGCAGACACTTGATTTCAGTGTTGTGTAGGGTGACACCAGGTGCTGCCGATTCTTCTAATGTTTTTGCCAATCCATTAATGTAGATGTTAAATAGTGTTGGACTTATTGGGCAGCCCTGTTTCACTCCCCGTCCCTGATAGAAGAAGTCTGTTTGCTTGTTGCCAATTTTAACCATACATTTGTTTTTAATGTACATTGATTTAATAACATCAGGGCGGCAGGGTAGCCTAGTGGTTAGAGTGTAGAGGCGGCAGGGTAGCCTAGTGGTTAGAGTGTAGAGGCGGCAGGGTAGCCTAGTGGTTAGAGTGTAGAGGCGGCAGGGTAGCCTAGTGGTTAGAGTGTAGAGGCGGCAGGGTAGCCTAGTGGTTAGAGTGTAGAGGCGGCAGGGTAGCCTAGTGGTTAGAGTGTAGAGGAGGCAGGGTAGCCTAGTGGTTAGAGTGTAGAGGAGGCAGGGTAGCCTAGTGGTTAGAGTGTAGAGGAGGCAGGGTAGCCTAGTGGTTAGAGTGTAGAGGCGGCAGGGTAGCCTAGAGGTTAGAGCGTTGGACTAGTAACCAGAGGGTTGCAAGTTCAAATCCCTGAGCTGACAAGGTACAATCTGTCGTTCTGCCCCTGAACAGGCAGTTAACCCACTGTTCCTAGGCCGTCATTGAAAATAAGAATTAGTTCTTAACTGACTTGCCAAGTTAAATAAAGGTAAAATAAATAAATAAATAAATAAATGTTTTCCCTCCAATACTACTTTCTATTATTTTATTAAAAAAAGACCTGCGTGCCAAATTGAATCAAATGCTTTCTTGAAATCTACAAAACACGAGTAGATTTTGCCTTTGTTTTGGTTGACTTGTTCATCCACCTCTGGCCTGCTCGCCTCCCTACCACTGAGGAAGTACAGTTCCCGCTCAGCCCAGTCAAAACTGTTCGCTGCTCTGGCCCCCAATGGTGGAACAAACTCCCTCACGACGCCAGGACAGCGGAGTCAATCACCACCTTCTGGAGACACCTGAAACCCCACCTCTTCAAGGAATACCTAGGATAGGGTAAGTAAGGGTAAGTAATCCTTCTCCCCCCTTCTCCCCCCAACAAGATTTAGATGCAAGTGGCTGTTCCACTGGTTGTCATAAGGTGTATGCACCAATTTGTAAGTCGCTCTGGATAAGAGCATCTGCTAAATGACTTAAATGTGACTTAAATGTTGTTTGTCAGTTAGAGTGTGGAGGGTGTAAATGTGACTTAAATGTTGTTTGTCAGTTAGAGTGTGGAGGGTGTAAATGTGACTTAAATGTTGTTTGTCAGTTAGAGTGTGGAGGGTGTAAATGTGACTTAAATGTTGTTTGTCAGTTAGAGTGTGGAGGGTGTAAATGTGACTTAAATGTTGTTTGTCAGTTAGAGTGTGGAGGGTGTAAATGTGACTTAAATGTTGTTTGTCAGTTAGAGTGTAGAGGCGGCAGGGTAGCCTAGTGGTTAGAGCGTAGAGGCGGCAGGGTAGCCTAGAGGTTAGAGCGTAGAGGCGGCAGGGTAGCCTAGTGGTTAGAGTGTAGAGGCGGCAGGGTAGCCTAGTGGTTAGAGTGTAGAGGCGGCAGGGTAGCCTAGTGGTTAGAGCGTAGAGGCGGCAGGGTAGCCTAGTGGTTAGAGCGTAGAGGCGGCAGGGTAGCCTAGTGGTTAGAGTGTAGAGGCGGCAGGGTAGCCTAGTGGTTAGAGTGTAGAGGCGGCAGGGTAGCCTAGTGGTTAGAGTGTAGAGGCGGCAGGGTAGCCTAGTGGTTAGAGTGTGGAGGCGGCAGGGTAGCCTAGTGGTTAGAGTGTAGAGGAGGCAGGGTAGCCTAGTGGTTAGAGTGTAGAGGCGGCAGGGTAGCCTAGTGGTTAGAGTGTAGAGGCGGCAGGGTAGCCTAGTGGTTAGAGTGTGGAGGAGGCAGGGTAGCCTAGTGGTTAGAGTGTGGAGGCGGCAGGGTAGCCTAGTGGTTAGAGTGTAGAGGCGGCAGGGTAGCCTAGTGGTTAGAGTGTGGAGGAGGCAGGGTAGCCTAGTGGTTAGAGCGGTGGACTAGTAACCAGAGGGTTGCAAGTTCAAATCCCTGAGCTGACAAGTTACAAATCTGTCGAGGTGCCCCTGAACAGCGTTAACCCATTGTTCCTAGGCCGTCATTGAAAATAAGAATTTGTTCTTAACTGACTTGCCAAGTTAAATAAAGGTAAAATAAATAAATAAATAAATAAATGTTTTCCCTCCAATACTACTTTCTATTATTTTATTAAAAAAAGACCTGCGTGCCAAATTGAATCAAATGCTTTCTTGAAATCTACAAAACACGAGTAGATTTTGCCTTTGTTTTGGTTGACTTGTTTGTCAGTTAGAGTGTGGAGGGTGTAAATGTGACTTAAATGTTGTTTGTCAGTTAGAGTGTGGAGGGTGTAAATGTGACTTAAATGTTGTTTGTCAGTTAGAGTGTGGAGGGTGTAAATGTGACTTAAATGTTGTTTGTCAGTTAGAGTGTGGAGGGTGTAAATGTGACTTAAATGTTGTTTGTCAGTTAGAGTGTGGAGGTGTAAATGTGACTTAAATGTTGTTTGTCAGTTAGAGTGTGGAGGGTGTAAATGTGACTTAAATGTTGTTTGTCAGTTAGAGTGTGGAGGTGTAAATGTGACTTAAATGTTGTTTGTCAGTTAGAGTGTGGAGGGTGTAAATGTGACTTAAATGTTGTTTGTCAGTTAGAGTGTGGAGGGTGTAAATGTGACTTAAATGTTGTTTGTCAGTTAGAGTGTGGAGGGTGTAAATGTGACTTAAATGTTGTTTGTCAGTTAGAGTGTGGAGGGTGTAAATGTGACTTAAATGTTGTTTGTCAGTTAGAGTGTGGAGGGTGTAGATGGCCTAATGGTTAGAGTGTGGAGGGTGTAAATGTGACTTAAATGTTGTTTGTCAGTTAGAGTGTGGAGGGTGTAAATGTGACTTAAATGTTGTTTGTCAGTTAGAGTGTGGAGGGTGTAAATGTGACTTAAATGTTGTTTGTCAGTTAGAGTGTGGAGGGTGTAAATGTGACTTAAATGTTGTTTGTCAGTTAGAGGTGGAGGTGTAAATGTGACTTAAATGTTGTTTGTCAGTTAGAGTGTGGAGGTGTAAATGTGACTTAAATGTTGTTTGTCAGTTAGAGTGTGGAGGGTGTAAATGCCTTAAATGTTGTTTGTCAGTTAGAGGTGGAGGGTGTAAATGTGACTTAAATGTTGTTTGTCAGTTAGAGTGTGGAGGAGGCAGGTAGCCTAGTGGTTAGAGTGTGGAGGTGGCAGCGTAGCCTAGTGGTTAGAGTGTGGAGGAGGCAGGGTAGCCTAGTGGTTAGAGCGTAGAGGTGGCAGGGTAGCCTAGTGGTTAGAGTGTGGAGGGTGTAAATGTGGTCTCCATTTTTATAGATTGATGTGATCAATCCCTGGTTACAAATATCGGGGAAAATACCTGCAGTGAGGATAACGTTGAAGAGTTTGAGTATAGCCAATTTCAATTTGTGGTCTGTATATTTGATCATTTAATTGAAAATACCTTCAGCACCACAGGCCTTTGTTGGGTTGGAGAGGTAGGTCGTTTCTCCAATAATTATTCTTCTGTAATTGGGGTAATCCACAGGATTCTGATAGTCTTTGACTGCTGATTCAAGGATTTGTAATGTTTCTTGTATATCGTTTTGTTCTGGGCTCTTTGTTATATCACTGTAGAGGTTTGCAAAGTGATTTCTCCGCATATCCCCATTTTGGAAAGCTAATCCCTCATGATGAGGTTTGCTTCATTTATTCCAATTCTCCCAGAAGTTCTTTGATTCAATTCCATCCAGCTGGTTTCTAATGTTCAGTTCCTTTGTTCTTAGGATGTGTTTGTAATGCTTCACTGTTTCCCCATATTGAAGGCCTATATTTTTGTTGTCTGGTTCTCTGTGTTTTTGATTTCTCATTTACTTTTGAAAATGTTTGTAATCGGTATCAAACCATTTTTCATTATCTGTTATTTCTGGTTTGCTCTTATGCTTCTCTAGATTAGCCAAAGAGGCTAATCTGTCAAATGTAAAGTTTATGTTCCAAACAGCCACATTGACACCTTCATTGCTGAAGGAGAATGTTAAGGCTAAAAAGTTCTCCAGGAGAGATTGTATTTTTTGGCAGATGTCTGTACTGTTCTCACTCCATCCGCTCCTCTCAGATACACTGTGATTTTACTGTGGTCTGAGAGAGGTGTTAGTGGGCTGACTGTGAAGGCTCTGAGAGAGGTGTTAGTGGGCTGACTGTGAAGGCTCTGAGAGAGGTGTTAGTGGGCTGACTGTGAAGGCTCAGAGAGGTGTTAGTGGGCTGACTGAAGGCTCCGAGAGAGGTGTTAGTGGGCTGACTGAAGGCTCTGAGAGAGGTGTTAGTGGGCTGACTGAAGGCTCTGAGAGAGGTGTTAGTGGGCTGACTGTGAAGGCTCTGAGAGAGGTGTTAGTGGGCTGACTGTGAAGGCTCAGAGAGAGGTGTTAGTGGGCTGACTGTGAAGGCTCTGAGAGAGGTGTTAGTGGGCTGACTGAAGGCTCTGAGAGAGGTGTTAGTGGGCTGACTGTGAAGGCTCAGAGAGGTGTTAGTGGGCTGACTGTGAAGGCTCAGAGAGAGGTGTTAGTGGGCTGACTGAAGGCTCCGAGAGAGGTGTTAGTGGGCTGACTGAAGGCTCAGAGAGGTGTTAGTGGGCTGACTGAAGGCTCAGAGAGGTGTTAGTGGGCTGACTGAATGCTCAGAGAGGTGTTAGTGGGCTGACTGAAGGCTCAGAGAGGTGTTAGTGGGCTGACTGAAGGCTCAGAGAGGTGTTAGTGGGCTGACTGAAGGCTCAGAGAGGTGTTAGTGGGCTGACTGAAGGCTCTGAGAGAGGTGTTAGTGGGCTGACTGTGAAGGCTCAGAGGTGTTAGTGGGCTGACTGAAGGCTCAGAGAGGTGTTAGTGGGCTGACTGTGAAGGCTCTGAGAGAGGTGTTAGTGGGCTGACTATGAAGGCTCTGAGAGAGGTGTTAGTGGGCTGACTGTGAAGGCTCAGAGAGGTGTTAGTGGGCTGACTGTGAAGGCTCAGAGAGAGGTGTCAGTGGGCTGACTGTGAAGGCTCTGAGAGAGGTGTTAGTGGGCTGACTGAAGGCTCTGAGAGAGGTGTTAGTGGGCTGACTGTGAAGGCTCAGAGAGGTGTTAGTGGGCTGACTGAAGGCTCCGAGAGAGGTGTTAGTGGGCTGACTGAAGGCTCAGAGAGGTGTTAGTGGGCTGACTGAAGGCTCTGAGAGAGGTGTTAGTGGGCTGACTGAAGGCTCTGAGAGAGGTGTTAGTGGGCTGACTGAAGGCTCTGAGAGAGGTGTTAGTGGGCTGACTGAAGGCTCTGAGAGAGGTGTTAGTGGGCTGACTGTGAAGGCTCTGAGAGAGGTGTTAGTGGGCTGACTGTGAAGGCTCTGAGAGAGGTGTTAGTGGGCTGACTGTGAAGGCTCTGAGAGAGGTGTTAGTGGGCTGACTGAAGGCTCTGAGAGAGGTGTTAGTGGGCTGACTGTGAAGGCTCTGAGAGAGGTGTTAGTGGGCTGACTGAAGGCTCTGAGAGAGGTGTTAGTGGGCTGACTGTGAAGGCTCTGAGAGAGGTGTTAGTGGGCTGACTGAAGGCTCAGAGAGGTGTTAGTGGGCTGACTGAAGGCTCAGAGAGGTGTTAGTGGGCTGACTGAATGCTCAGAGAGGTGTTAGTGGGCTGACTGAAGGCTCAGAGAGGTGTTAGTGGGCTGACTGAAGGCTCAGAGAGGTGTTAGTGGGCTGACTGAAGGCTCAGAGAGGTGTTAGTGGGCTGACTGTGAAGGCTCTGAGAGACTCTGGGTTTAGGTCGGTGAGGAAGTAGTCTACAGTGCTGCTGCCAAGGGATGAGGTGGAAACTGAGCTGCACTTCCTAACCTCCTGTCCAATGTATGACCATATTAGAGACACATATTTCCCTCAGATTACACAGGTCCACAAAGAATTCTAAAACAAATCCAATGTTGATAAACTCCCATATCTACTGACTCCTCCTCTTCATCTATGCTGATTGTAGTGGATTTAACAAGTGACATCAATAAGGGATCATAGCTTTCACCTGAATTGACTATGTCATGGAAAGAGCAGGTGTTCATAATGTTTTGTCCACTCAGTGTAAATCATATGTGCATACATCCTACCACACAGAACAGGGGCGGCTAAGTGTCTCAGAGTAGGAGTGCTCATCTAGGATCAGGTTCTCCCTTGTTCATTGTGAGATTTTAAAAGGGAAAACTGATCCTAGATCTCAGACTCGGAGATGCTTCATACATGCGGCTAGTAGGAATTTGTTTCAAACACCTTGACGCTGTTAAACTGCACAGAACACACATTCACAGAACACACATTCACAGAACGCACATTCACAGAACACACATTCACAGAACACACATTCACAGAACACACATTCACAGAACACACATTCACAGAACACACATTCACAGAACACACATTCACAGGACACAGATTCACAGGACACACATTCACAGAACACACATTCACAGAACACACATTCACAGAACACACATTCACAGAACACACATTCACAGAACACACATTCACAGAACCCACATTCACAGAACCCACATTCACAGAACACACATTCACAGAACGCACATTCACAGAACGCACATTCGCAGAACGCACATTCACAGAACACACATTCACAGAACGCACATTCACAGAACACACATTCACAGAACACACATTCACAGAACACACATTCACAGAACACACATTCACAGAACACACATTCACAGAACACACATTCACAGAACGAGCAGAGGAATCAGGCAGCAGGTAGTGCAGGGCTAAATATAATCATTTGATTTCATCAGCTCCATCTGTAAAGGACGCACATCACAGAACCCAGTAGGACCCATGACGAGTCGCAGAAATGAGAGGAAATATTAGATATAAGATAAGAGGAAGTAATGTAATATGCTGCTGTGTGTAGATATACATACAGTATATCAGATATATATATATATATATATATATATATATATATACAGTATTTCAGATATATATATATATATATACAGTATATCAGATATATATATATATACAGTATATCAGATATATATATATATACATACAGTATATCAGATATATATATATACAGTATATCAGATATATATATATATATACAGTATTTCAGATATATATATATATATACAGTATATCAGATATATATATATATACATACAGTATATCAGATATATATATATACAATATATCAGATATATATATATATATATACAGTATTTCAGATATATATATATATACAGTATATCAGATATATATATATATATACAGTATATCAGATATATATATATATATACAGTATATCAGATATATATATATATATATATACAGTATATCAGATATATATATATATACATACAGTATATCAGATATATATATATACAGTATATCAGATATATATATATATATATATACACACACACAGTATATCAGATATATATATATGCCAGTTCATCTGATAAATGAACCAGTTCTGATCTCAGAAGGCAGGCAGGGTAAAAACAACCTGAACCAGATGCAGATGCGCGTTATAGAAAACCATCTGAAAATGACTTGTCTACAGCGAACATAAAGCACTAAATATCACGACATGGAGAGAGAACAAAAATGGTAAAATAGTCCCAATTTACACCCTATTCCCTATATAGTGCACTTCTTCAGACCCCGGTGGTGCAGTACGGAAGGAACAGAGTACATTTTGGGATTCCACTCCAGATTCCTAAAATGGAGACCTATAAACCCCATCTTGGCTCCTGTGTGATGACAGATGTGTCCTATCTGCACAATGATTTACAGTGCAATATCTGCTTAGAATACAAGTTCCACACGGACGCTAGATATGGAAGGAGAAATGCACAGCTGACAGATTTTACTGAGTTACAGTTCAAAGAAGGAAATCAGTCAATTGAAATAAATAAATTAGGCCCTAATCTATGGGCAGGAGCGCAGACATGGACGTGTCTGGGAGGGCAGAGGGGAGCAAGACCTTCCCACTGGGGGCCAGACCTTCCTACTGGGGAGTCAGACCTTCCTACTGGGAGCAAGACCTACCTACTGGGAGCAAGACCTTCCTACTGGGAGCAAGACCTTCCTACTGGGAGCAAGACCTACCTACTGGGAGCAAGACCTTCCTACTGGGAGCAAGACCTACCTACTGGGAGCAAGACCTTCCTACTGGGAGCAAGACCTTCCTACTGGGAGCAAGACCTTCCTACTGGGAGCCAGACCTTCCTACTGGGGAGTCAGACCTTCCTACTGGGAGCAAGACCTACCTACTGGGAGCAAGACCTTCCTACTGGGAGCAAGACCTTCCTACTGGGAGCAAGACCTTCCTACTGGGAGCAAGACCTTCCTACTGGGAGCAAGACCTTCCTACTGGGAGCAAGACCTACCTACTGGGAGCAAGACCTTCCTACTGGGAGCAAGACCTTCCTACTGGGAGCAAGACCTTCCTACTGGGAGCAAGACCTTCCTACTGGGAGCCAGACCTTCCTACTGGGAGCCAGACCTTCCTACTGGGAGCCAGACCTTCCTACTGGGAGCCAGACCTTCCTACTGGGAGCAAGACCTACCTACTGGGGAGTCAAAATTACCTACTGGGAAGCCAGGTCCTACCTACTGGGAAGCCAGGTCCTACCTACTGGGAAGCCAGGTCCTACCTACTGGGAAGCCAGGTCCTACCTACTGGGAAGCCAGGTCCTACCTACTGGGAAGCCAGGTCCTACCTACTGGGGCGTCAGGTCCTACCTACTGGGGCGTCAGGTCCTACCTACTGGGGCGTCAGGTCCTACCTACCGGGGCGTCAGACCCTACCTACCGGGGTGCCAGGTCCTACCTACCGGGGAGCCAGGTCCTACCTACCGGGGAGCCAGGTCCTACCTACCGGGGAGTCAGACCTACCTACTGGGGAGTCAGACCTACCTACTGGGGAGTCAGACCTACCTACTGGGGAGTCAGACCTACCTACTGGGGAGTCAGACCTACCTACTGGGGAGCCAGACCTACCTACTGGGGAGCCAGACCTACCTACTGGGGAGCCAGACCTACCTACTGGGGAGCCAGACCTACCTACCGGGAGCCAGGTCCTACCTACCGGGGAGCCAGGTCCTACCTACCGGGGAGCCAGGTCCTACCTACCGGGGAGCCAGGTCCTACCTACCGGGGAGCCAGGTCCTACCTACCGGGGAGCCAGGTCCTACCTACCGGGGAGCCAGGTCCTACCTACCGGGGAGCCAGGTCCTACCTACCGGGGAGCCAGGTCCTACCTACCGGGGAGCCAGGTCCTACCTACCGGGGAGCCAGGTCCTACCTACCGGGGAGCCAGGTCCTACCTACCGGGGAGCCAGGTCCTACCTACTGGGGAGCCAGGTCCTACCTACTGGGGAGCCAGGTCCTACCTACTGGGGAGCCAGGTCCTACCTACTGGGGAGCCAGGTCCTATCTACTATGCGACGCCTCACCAATAATAATGATTTTTTTCCTGCAAAAGCGCTTCATTACAGACATAAATACTCACTAACAGGGATGGAAACAAATCTGAGCACAAAATATGCGATAAATACATTTTTATGAGTATGGATCATTTCTGGAATTTTTGATTTTCAGCTCATGACACATTGGACCAGCACTTTACATGTTGTGTTTATGTTGTTGTTGTTTATTGTTGTTGTTGTTTATTGTTGTTCAGTGTATAATGAAAGCTTATCTGCTCAATGTGATGTTTAGTACTGTAGCTTAGACACATTCAAATAAATGTTCTTAGTTAGTTTATTAAAGTGTAAAGAAAACAAGTATAATTGTGTGTTTCCTCTCAATATGTGGCACATGATTCAGGACAAAAGAAAAATACATTTGATACATTTTTAAAAGGTCCGACTGTGAGGGGCATTGAACTGGTGTAATTACAGGAGTCTAAAATGCAGAATTGTATTGCGCTTATTAATTATATTCTGCTCATTTCAACTGAGTGACTGCTCTTAATTAAATCAGATTGATTAGCCTCTCCCTCACTTCCCCCACTGCCTCATCGCTATGACAACTAAAACAGCTCTGCTTCCCTAGCAACAACATTAATGGGGAAAGTTCACCCAAAATACAACTTGACATATTGGTGAATTTACCCTGTAAGCAGTCTGGACAAGCTCGAGAAACATCTGGAAAAGTGGCCAGGTAAACATGAGTAATACACGTCTTAGCTTGTCCTCAGACTGCTGACAAGTTAAGGAAACAAATGTGTCATTTTGTAAATTAGGTGAACTATCCCTTTAAATGTAGAGCCCTGGTCTGTCCTAGCGGTTCCATAGCAACTACAGCCCTGGTCTGTCTTAGCGGTTCCATAACAACTACAGCCCTGGTCTGTCTTAGCGGTTCCATAGCAACTACAGCCCTGGTCTGTCTTAGCTGTTCCATAGCAACTACAGCCCTGGTCTGTCCTAGCGGTTCCATAACAACTACAGCCCTGGTCTCTCCTAGCGGTTCCATAACAACTACAGCCCTGGTCTCTCCTAGCGGTTCCATAACAACTACAGCCCTGGTCTGTCTTAGCGGTTCCATAGCAACTACAGCCCTGGTCTGTCCTAGCGGTTCCATAACAACTACAGCCCTGGTCTCTCCTAGCGGTTCCATAACAACTACAGCCCTGGTCTGTCCTAGCGGTTCCATAACAACTACAGCCCTGGTCTCTCCTAGCGGTTCCATAGCAACTACAGCCCTGGTCTCTCCTAGCGGTTCCATAACAACTACAGCCCTGGTCTGTCCTAGCGGTTCCATAACAACTACAGCCCTGGTCTGTCTTAGCTGTTCCATAGCAACTACAGCCCTGGTCTGTCTTAGCGGTTCCATAACAACTACAGCCCTGGTCTGTCTTAGCGGTTCCATAGCAACTACAGCCCTGGTCTGTCTTAGCGGTTCCATAACAACTACAGCCCTGGTCTCTCCTAGCGGTTCCATAACAACTACAGCCCTGGTCTGTCTTAGCGGTTCCATAACAACTACAGCCCTGGTCTGTCTTAGCGGTTCCATAACAACTACAGCCCTGGTCTGTCTTAGCGGTTCCATAACAACTACAGCCCTGGTCTGTCTTAGCGGTTCCATAACAACTACAGCCCTGGTCTGTCTTAGCGGTTCCATAACAACTACAGCCCTGGTCTGTCTTAGCGGTTCCATAACAACTACAGCCCTGGTCTGTCTTAGCGGTTCCATAACAACTACAGCCCTGGTCTCTCCTAGCGGTTCCATAACAACTACAGCCCTGGTCTGTCTTAGCGGTTCCATAACAACTACAGCCCTGGTCTGAGAACAGCCTCAACTTGAAGTGAATAATAATAACAACAGTACAATTACATGAGGAAATAAGATAAACACCTGTTTTGACTGACTCCAGGACTGTGTTGAGTTAACCATTTAAATGTTTTGGTCTTGAAGTGTCTTCTGAGTTTTTATTGCAATTTGGAAATGAATAATGATCTTCTTGTAGAGGAAGGGAAGACATGGGAGAGAGGGGGATGGGTTTCTCCCACATGTCCTTATGCCTGTTATGTCCAGGCTTGGATGTGCATGTTGTGTACATTAACAGATGCCTAGGTTTAGGGTTAGGGGTTAGGGTTAGGGGTTAGGTTAGGGGTTAGGGTTAAGAGTTATGGTTAAGGGTTAAGGGTTAAGGCTTAAGGGTTAGGGGTTAGGGTTAGGGTTGGGGTTAGGGGTTAGTTAGGGTTAGGGGTTAGGGTTAAGATATGCCATGTTGCGTACATTAACAGATGCCTAGGTATGTTCACATGACCTTTATTGGGTGACCAGCTCTTCATCCCGACCTCCCCAATCATTTTTCACGCTCTCCCTCTCTTGGTCCCCTCCAGTGATTTGACAATGATAATATTTTTCACAAATGCCTTTTTGTGGAGAGGGACAAGACGATATTCCCTTAATAACTGAGAGCATTATTAGCATAAAGCACTTAACAAATACTTCA
This sequence comes from Oncorhynchus keta, assembly GCF_023373465.1. Classification (NCBI taxonomy): domain Eukaryota; kingdom Metazoa; phylum Chordata; class Actinopteri; order Salmoniformes; family Salmonidae; genus Oncorhynchus; species Oncorhynchus keta. The sequence continues at coordinate 8,974,829 of NC_068424.1, forward strand.
CTTTGGATTCCCGACGATTACATTTCCTCTCAGACCCGCACTCCTCAGAATAATAAAATGTCTGACAGCTCCACTCACCCTTTAACCCTTTAACAGTGATCAACCCCACAGCCGTGTGTGAGAGAACGTGTGTATATATATAGCAGTGCCAGCCTTCACAGTGCTGTTGGTAAACGGCCAGTGTTGACAACTACCTATTGACTGAAGTGACACATTGTGTTCACTGTATGGAGCGAACCACTCTGACCCCCCCTCTCTCTCTCTCTCTCTCTCTCTCTCTCTCTCTCTCTCTCTCTCTCTCTCTGAGAGTGGATGATGGAGGGGATGAATAGATAGGAGGGATGGAGAGGAGAAATAGAGAGGAGAAATAGAGAGGAGGGATGGAGAGGAGGAATAGAGAATATTATTAGTAGATTTGGCTAGAAAACACTTTAGTGTCCAATACTGTTTGAATGATGTCTGTGACTATAACAGAACTCATATGGCATTCAGCAGTCATAAAATGATTCCTTATTTACTTTGAAGAACTACTAAAATAGTGATTTATTTCAGACAGCACCTCTATAGAGATGAGATAATGACTTGGAACGAAATAATAAAGTCATCAAACAAGTGTAATATACACAACGACGGAACTATTTTAATAAAGTGAATAACTGATGGTTAATTAGTGATAAGCAGTAATGGCCAGTCACCACCATCATGGAACTTTTATATTGTTTTAAACCTTCTTATGGCGAGGGGTTCCGCTAGCGGCACCCCTCGACAACATTCCACTGAAAAGGCAGTGCGCGAAATTCAAAAATAATTGTGTCCGATTTCAAAAAGGCTTTACAGTGAAGCACAACATATGATTATGTTAGGTCAGAGCAAAGTCACAAAAACACACACAGCCATTTTTCCAGCCGAAGATAGGAGTCACAAAAAGCAGAAATATAGATAAAATTAATCACGAACCTTTGATGATCTTCATCAGATGGCACTCATAGTGGGCACTCATGGGACTGAGTAGCAGGCAGTTCACTCTGGGCACGTTTTTCATCCAAACTTGAAAATGCTGCCCCCTATCCCAAACAGGTTATTAATCTGTGTTGTTAAATAATTTAACAGCATTTTTTAAAACCAAAATCGAAAATCTAAATGGTCCTGGTCAACAGTAGTGCACCCTATTCCCTATAGGTCTCTGGTCAACAGTAGTGCACCCTATTCCCTATAGGTCTCTGGTCAACAGTAGTGCACCCTATTCCCTATAGGTCTCTGGTCAACAGTAGTGCACCCTATGCCCTATAGGTCTCTGGTCAACAGTAGTGCACCCTCTTCCCTATAGGTCTCTGGTCAACAGTAGTGCACCCTATTCTCTATAGGTCTCTGGTCAACAGTAGTGCACCCTATTCCCTATAGGTCTCTGGTCAACAGTAGTGCACCCTCTTCCCTATAGGTCTCTGGTCAACAGTAGTGCACCCTATTCCCTATAGGTCTCTGGTCAACAGTAGTGCACCCTCTTCCCTATAGGTCTCTGGTCAACAGTAGTGCACCCTATTCCCTATAGGTCTCTGGTCAACAGTAGTGCACCCTATTCCCTATAGGTCTCTGGTCAACAGTAGTGCACCCTATTCCCTATAGGTCTCTGGTCAACAGTAGTGCACCCTCTTCCCTATAGGTCTCTGGTCAACAGTAGTGCACCCTATTCCCTATAGGTCTCTGGTCAACAGTAGTGCACCCTATTCCCTATAGGTCTCTGGTCAACAGTAGTGCACCCTCTTCCCTATAGGTCTCTGGTCAACAGTAGTGCACCCTATTCCCTATAGGTCTCTGGTCAACAGTAGTGCACCCTATTCCCTATAGGTCTCTGGTCAACAGTAGTGCACCCTATGCTCTATAGGTCTCTGGTCAACAGTAGTGCACCCTATGCCCTATAGGTCTCTGGTCAACAGTAGTGCACCCTATTCCCTATAGGTCTCTGGTCAACAGTAGTGCACCCTATTCCCTATAGGTCTCTGGTCAACAGTAGTGCACCCTATTCCCTATAGGTCTCTGGTCAACAGTAGTGCACCCTATGCCCTATAGGTCTCTGGTCAACAGTAGTGCACCCTATTCCCTATAGGTCTCTGGTCAACAGTAGTGCACCCTATGCCCTATAGGTCTCTGGTCAACAGTAGTGCACCCTATTCCCTATAGGTCTCTGGTCAACAGTAGTGCACCCTATTCCCTATAGGTCTCTGGTCAACAGTAGTGCACCCTATTCCCTATAGGTCTCTGGTCAACAGTAGTGCACCCTATTCCCTATAGGTCTCTGGTCAACAGTAATGCACCCTATGCCCTATAGGTTTCTGGTCAACAGTAATGCACCTTTAGGAAATAGGGTGGTGCCATTGCGGGCGCAGGCATGGCCTTGTTTTGGCAGCCTGGTTGTGCCATCATTGATATGCAGGTGATGTGGTGACAGATAGATTGAGATGCCCCCACCACCATCACCACCATCACCACCATCACCACCATCACCACCATCACCACCATCATCACCACCCCAGTAGAGGACTGCTTGCTAATCCTATCAAAGGGATTGAGTGGAGCCTCAGCAGCCTCTTCACATCCCTCCATCCTTCTCTCTCTCTCCCTGTCTTATCCCTCTCTGTCTCCCTGGCTGTAGTCTAGCCTGGCTCCAGTCCATCAGGGATGCAGTCAGGCTGAGCACCCAGAGACACACACACACACACACACACACACACACACACACACACACACACACACACACACACACACACACACACACACACACACACACACACACACACACACACACACACACAGAGCAGGGAGACCACAGCTGCAGACCCAACTGCCACGTTACAGCATGACGGATGTCTTCATATCAGGTGTTTAGAGCAGCCAGTGGCCCATCTGGTCAATGATTTGTGTGATTTGTGGGTCCTCCTCCATCAACTCTTTCCACTCAATCTCTCTCTTGGCTCCCCTTCCATCAACTCTCTCCACTCAATCTCTCTCCAGGGTCCTCCTCCATCAACTCTCTCCACTCAATCTCTCTCCTGTCTCCCCTTCCATCAACTCTCTCCACTCAATCTCTCTCCAGGGTCCTCCTCCATCAACTCTCTCCACTCAATCTCTCTCCAGAGTCCTCCTCCATCAACTCTCTCCACTCAATCTCTCTCCAGAGTCCTCCTCCATCAACTCTCTCCACCCCCTCTCTCTCCTGTCTCCCCTTCCATCAACTCTCTCCACTCAATCTCTCTCCAGGGTCCTCCTCCATCAACTCTCTCCAGGGTCCTCCTCCATCAACTCTCTCCACTCAATCTCTCTCCAGGGTCCTCCTCCATCAACTCTCTCCACTCAATCTCTCTCCAGGGTCCTCCTCCATCAACTCTCTCCACTCAATCTCTCTCCTGTCTCCCCTTCCATCAACTCTCTCCACTCAATCTCTCTCCAGGGTCCTCCTCCATCAACTCTCTCCACTCAATCTCTCTCCAGAGTCCTCCTCCATCAACTCTCTCCACTCAATCTCTCTCCAGAGTCCTCCTCCATCAACTCTCTCCACCCCCTCTCTCTCCTGTCTCCCCTTCCATCAACTCTCTCCACTCAATCTCTCTCCAGGGTCCTCCTCCATCAACTCTCTCCACTCCCTCTCTCTCCAGGGTCCTCCTCCATCAACTCTCTCCACTCAATCTCTCTCCAGGGTCCTCCTCCATCAACTCTCTCCACTCAATCTCTCTCCAGGGTCCTCCTCCATCAACTCTCTCCACTCAATCTCTCTCCAGAGTCCTCCTCCATCAACTCTCTCCACTCAATCTCTCTCCAGAGTCCTCCATCAACTCTCTCCACTCAATCTCTCTCAGGGTCCTCCTCCATCAACTCTCTCCACTCAATCTCTCTCCAGGGTCCTCCTCCATCAACTCTCTCCACTCAATCTCTCTCCTGTCTCCCCTTCCATCAACTGTTTCCACTCAATCTCTCTCCAGGGTCCTCCTCCATCAACTCTCTCCACTCAATCTCTCTCCAGAGTCCTCCTCCATCAACTCTCTCCACTCAATCTCTCTCCAGTGTCCTCCTCCATCAACTCTCTCCACTCAATCTCTCTCCTGTCTCCCCTTCCATCAACTCTCTCCACTCAATCTCTCTCCAGGGTCCTCCTCCATCAACTCTCTCCACTCAATCTCTCTCCAGGGTCCTCCTCCATCAACTCTCTCCACTCAATCTCTCTCCAGGGTCCTCCTCCATCAACTCTCTCCACTCAATCTCTCTCCAGAGTCCTCCATCAACTCTCTCCACTCAATCTCTCTCCAGGGTCCTCCTCCATCAACTCTCTCCACTCAATCTCTCTCCAGGGTCCTCCTCCATCAACTCTCTCCACTCAATCTCTCTCCAGGGTCCTCCTCCATCAACTCTCTCCACTCAATCTCTCTCCAGGGTCCTCCTCCATCAACTCTCTCCACTCAATCTCTCTCCAGAGTCCTCCTCCATCAACTCTCTCCACTCAATCTCTCTCCAGAGTCCTCCTCCATCAACTCTCTCCACCCCCTCTCTCTCCTGTCTCCCCTTCCATCAACTCTCTCCACTCAATCTCTCTCCAGAGTCCTCCTCCATCAACTCTCTCCACTCAATCTCTCTCCAGGGTCCTCCTCCATCAACTCTCTCCACTCAATCTCTCTCCAGGGTCCTCCTCCATCAACTCTCTCCACTCAATCTCTCTCCAGAGTCCTCCTCCATCAACTCTCTCCACTCAATCTCTCTCCAGGGTCCTCCTCCATCAACTCTCTCCACTCAATCTCTCTCCAGAGTCCTCCTCCATCAACTCTCTCCACTCAATCTCTCTCCAGGGTCCTCCTCCATCAACTCTCTCCACTCAATCTCTCTCCAGGGTCCTCCTCCATCAACTCTCTCCTCTCAATCTCTCTCCAGGGTCCTCCTCCATCAACTCTCTCCACTCAATCTCTCTCCAGGGTCCTCCTCCATCAACTCTCTCCACTCAATCTCTCTCCAGAGTCCTCCTCCATCAACTCTCTCCACTCAATCTCTCTCCAGGGTCCTCCTCCATCAACTCTCTCCACTCAATCTCTCTCCAGAGTCCTCCTCCATCAACTCTCTCCACTCAATCTCTCTCCAGAGTCCTCCTCCATCAACTCTCTCCACTCAATCTCTCTCCAGGGTCCTCCTCCATCAACTCTCTCCACTCAATCTCTCTCCAGGGTCCTCCTCCATCAACTCTCTCCACTCAATCTCTCTCCAGGGTCCTCCTCCATCAACTCTCTCCACTCAATCTCTCTCTTGGCTCCCCTTCCATCAACTCTCTCCACTCAATCTCTCTCCAGGGTCCTCCTCCATCAACTCTCTCCACTCAATCTCTCTCCTGTCTCCCCTTCCATCAACTCTCTCCACTCAATCTCTCTCCAGGGTCCTCCTCCATCAACTCTCTCCACTCAATCTCTCTCCAGGGTCCTCCTCCATCAACTCTCTCCACTCAATCTCTCTCCAGGGTCCTCCTCCATCAACTCTCTCCACTCCCTCTCTCTCCAGAGTCCTCCTCCATCAACTCTCTCCACTCCCTCTCTCTCCAGGGTCCTCCTCCATCAACTCTCTCCACTCCCTCTCTCTCCTGGCTCCTCCTCCATCAACTCTCTCCACTCCCTCTCTCTCCTGGCTCCTCCTCCATCAACTCTCTCCACTCAATCTCTCTCCAGGGTCCTCCTCCATCAACTCTCTCCACTCAATCTCTCTCCAGAGTCCTCCATCAACTCTCTCCACTCAATCTCTCTCCAGGGTCCTCCTCCATCAACTCTCTCCACTCAATCTCTCTCCTGGCTCCTCCTCCATCAACTCTCTCCACCCCCTCTCTATCCTGTTTCTCTTTCTCTCTCTCTCCCTTTCACTCAGGCAGGCAGGCAGAGAGACAGACAGGCAGAGAGACAGACAGACAGGGGTAAGTTTATCAATAGTGGTCAATAACTTACTGTCTCTGTTTCCTTAGCAACATTCTCCTTTACAGACATCAAAGATGATTGGAATATAGGAAATAAAAAACAGTTGTTAAAAAGGGGCGATCCTTATGGCTTTACACCCCCTGCTATAATGTGGATGAAGAGTTACCTGTCTAACAGAACACAGAGGGTGTTATGGCTTTACACCCCCTGGTATAATGTGGATAAAGAGTTACCTGTCTAACAGAACACAGAGGGTGTTATGGCTTTACACCCCCTGCTATAATGTGGATGAAGAGTTACCTGTCTAACAGAACACAGAGGGTGTTATGGCTTTACACCCCCTGCTATAATGTGGATAAAGAGTTACCTGTCTAACAGAACACAGAGGGTGTTATGGCTTTACACCCCCTGCTATAATGTGGATGAAGAGTTACCTGTCTAACAGAACACAGAGGGTGTTATGGCTTTACACCCCCTGCTATAATGTGGATAAAGAGTTACCTGTCTAACAGAACACAGAGGGTGTTATGGCTTTACACCCCCTGCTATAATGTGGATAAAGAGTTACCTGTCTAACAGAACACAGAGGGTGTTATGGCTTTACACCCCCTGCTATAATGTGGATAAAGAGTTACTTGTCTAACAGAACACAGAGGGTGTTCTTTAATGGAAGCCTCTCAAATAAAATCCAGGTAGAATCAGGAATTCCCCAGGGTCGCTGTTTAGGCTCCTTGATTTTTTTCAGGCCCCTTACTTTGAGTAAAGCCAGAGTGTCTATGTATGCAGATGACTCAACACTATACATGTCAGCTACTACAGTGACTGAAATTACTGCAACACTTAACAAAGAGCTACAGTTAGTTTCAGAATGGGTGGCAAGGAATAAGTTAGTCCTAACTCATTCTAAAACTAAAAGCATTGTATTTGGGACAAATCATTAACTAAACCTAAACCTCAATTACATTTTATAATAAATAATGTGAAAAATTAGCAAGTTGAGGTGACTAAACTGCTTGGAGTAACCCTTGATTGCAAACTGTCATGGTCAAAACATATTGATACAACAGTAGCTAAGATGGGGAGAAGTCTGTCCATAATAAAGCGCTAGTTTCTACCTTCTTAACAACACTATCAACAAGGCAGGTCCTACAGGCCCTAGTTTCTACCTTCTTAAAAACTCTTAGAACAAGGTGAGACGCTAGCGTCTCACTTAGCCAACTGGAAATGCAAATGCACAACGCCAAATGTTAATAGTACTCGCTAAAACACAAACTTTCATTAAAACACACATGCAGTGTACTCAATTAAAGCTACACCCGTTGTGAATCTAGCCAACATGTCAGATTTTTAAAATGCTTTTCGGCGAAAGCATGAGAAGCTATTATTTAATTTTTTAAAATTTAGAGTTTTTTTTCAATTGTACCTTTATTTAACCAGGCAAGTCAGTTAAGAACATATTCTTATTTTCAATGACGGCCTAGGAACAGTGGGTTAACTGCCTGTTCAGAACGACAGATTTGTACCTTGTCGGCTCGGGGGTTTGAACTCGCAACCTTCCGGTTACTAGTCCAACGCTCTAACCACTAGGCTACGCTGATAGCATGCAACCCCCCGAAATACCTGAAGGGGATGTAAACAAAAGAATTGGCGTAGCCGGCTCTACACAAAATGCAGAAATACATATAAAACATTCATTACCTTTGAGAGCTTCTTTGTTGGCACTCCTATATGTCCCATAAACATCACAATTGGGTGTTTTTTTCGATTAATTCCGTCCATGTATACCCAAAATGTCCATTTATGAAGCCCGTCTGATCCAGGAAAAAACAAGTTTCCAAAACACAACGTCATTTTTTTTTTATTAAAAAAGTTGCCTATAAACTTTGACAAAACACTTCAAACTACTTTTGTAAACCAACTTTAGGTATTAGTAAACGTTAATAATTGATCAAATTGATCACGGGGCGATCTGTATTCAATAGCAGCAGGTCTTGAAATGATGGTCGATATTCTCTCTTTCAAAACTTCCTCCTGTGTACCCGATGACAGGAAGTGCCTATTCTTCATTTCACCAAGGATTAACTTCAACCCAATTGCCAAGACTGGCGACATCGTGTGGAAGCTGTAGGCATTGTAAACTGGTCGCTATCTATTTTCCCTTGCCATAGACCACACAGACAACTGGCGGAGGGATATTTTTTATTTTTTTGGTGAACAGTTTTCCTTGGGGTTTTGCCTGCTGCACACATTCTGTTATAGTCACAGACATGATTTAACTAGTTTTAGAAACTCCAGAGTGTTTTCTATCCACACATACTAATCATATGCATGTACTATATTCCTGGCATGATGAGCAGGACGTTGAAATTTTGCGCGATTTTTAACAAAACGTTGAAAAAAAAGACCCGATCTTTAACAGCACTATCAACAAGGCAGGTCCTACAGGCCCTAGTTTCTACCTTCTTAACAGCACTATCAACAAGGCAGGTCCTACAGGCCCTAGTTTCTACCTTCTTAACAACACTATCAACAAGGCAGGTCCTACAGGCCCTAGTTTCTACCTTCTTAACAACACTATCAACAAGGCAGGTCCTACAGGCCCTAGTTTCTACCTTCTTAACAGCACTATCAACAAGGCAGGTCCTTCAGGCCCTAGTTTCTACCTTCTTAACAACACTATCAACAAGGCAGGTCCTACAGGACCTAGTTTCTACCTTCTTAACAACACTATCAACAAGGCAGGTCCTTCAGGCCCTAGTTTCTACATTCTTAACAACACTATCAACAAGGCAGGTTCTACAGGCCCTAGTTTCTACCTTCTTAACAACACTATCAACAAGGCAGGTCCTAGAGGCCCTAGTTTCTACCTTCTTAACAGCACTATCAACAAGGCAGGTCCTACAGGCCCTAGTTTCTACCTTCTTAACAACACTATCAATAAGGCAGGTCCTACAGGCCCTAGTTTTGTCGTACCTGGACTACTGCTCAGTAGTGTGGTTAGGTGCCACAAAGAGGGACTTAGGAAAATTGCATTTGGCTCAGAAAAGGGCAGCATGGCTGGACCTTGGATGTACACAGAGAGCTAACAATAATATGCATGTCAATCTCTCATGGGTCAAAATGGAAGAGGCACAGAATTCTATAAATATTTCACTGTGTGTGGATGTGCATATGTGTGTGTGTGTGTGTGTGTGTGTGTGTGTGTGTGTGTGTGTGTGTGTGTGTATGTGTACTATATGTGCGTGCACTGCGTGTATAGCATACTCAATACACTGGCTACTTAATTTCTTCTCTCCATAGACAGAACTCTTTCCCTCTCTGACTGAACACCCTTCTAGTTGTTACAACAGAGGACTGAACCCTCTCTGACTGAACACCCCTCTAGTTGTTACAACAGAGGACTGAACCCTCTCTGACTGAACACCCTTCTAGTTGTTACAACAGAGGACTGAACCCTCTCTGACTGAACACCCTTCTAGTTGTTACAACAGAGGACTGAACCCCCTCTCTCTCTCTCTCTCTCTCTCTCTCTCTCTCTCTCTCTCTCGTCCCCCTTGCAGAGTCAAACGCTTAATTTGACTCTTTAGTTCATGGGCCTAGTTTGATTTAAAAAGACAAAGGCAAACTCATGGAGAGGAGAAAGGACGGAGGTGAAATGAAGGAGATGTGTTTTTCATATGTGCACACATCAAAGGTCTCTGTGAGTTTCATCTCCTTCCCCAAAGGATTGTGGGATAGCCCCAGGTCCCAGCTCTGGAGCGATGAGAGACGTATATATCTGATACCTCAGGCGGATCTACCCTGGAACCATACAAATATTTCTCCTCTCTCTTTCTTCCTCATTTTCATTCTCATAAAGGTGAGCTCTGTCCATTTAATATACCAAAGGGTCGTTTTTCAATTTCTCCTGTGTCATTTTATTTGTTAGGAGAAGTGAACATGAAGTAGTGTAGTGGGGGTCTGCTGTATGCACACACATAGGAGCCATGATTAAGGGAGCGAACTGAGCTCCCTTTCAAAATGAGGGTACAGAGGTACATGTTGTTTTGTTTTTACCAGGACATTGTTAGGATCCAGACGGTAATTTGTCATTTTCTGTCATTAGCAATGTTTTGAGCTAAAAATAGACATGTCCATTTTATATATGATATAATAATAAACAGATTGGATTTTGTTCCCCTCTCTGAGCGTCGCCTCAAGATGAATGGTTTAGACCTTTGGTTCAGGTGTTGGTCCTATGGTGTTGGTCCTATGGTGTTGGTCAGAGGGTGTTGGTCTGAGGGTGTTGGTCAGAGGGTGTTGGTCAGAGGGTGATGGTCAGAGGGTGATGGTCAGAGGGTGATGGTCAGAGGGTGTTGGTCAGAGGGTGTTGGTCCGAGGGTGTTGGTCCGAGGGTGTTGGTCCGAGGGTGTTGGTCAGAGGGTGTTGGTCTGAGGGTGATGGTCAGAGGGTGTTGGTCCGAGGGTGTTGGTCCGAGGGTGTTGGTCCGAGGGTGTTGGTCCGAGGGTGTTGGTCCGAGGGTGTTGGTCCGAGGGTGTTGGTCCGAGGGTGTTGGTCCGATGGTGTTGGTCCGAGGGTGTTGGTCCGATGGTGTTGGTCCGATGGTGTTGGTCCGAGGGTGTTGGTCCGATGGTGTTGGTCCGAGGGTGGGTTTGGGGTGTTGGTCCGAGGGTGTTGGTCCGAGGGTGTTGGTCCGAGGGTGTTGGTCCGAGGGTGTTGGTCCGAGGGTGTTGGTCCGAGGGTGTTGGTCCGAGGGTGTTGGTCCGAGGGTGTTGGTCCGAGGGTGTTGGTCTGAGGGTGTTGGTCCGAGGGTGTTGGTCCGAGGGTGTTGGTCCGAGGGTGTTGGTCCGAGGGTGTTGGTCCGATGGTGTTGGTCCGAGGGTGTTGGTCCGAGGGTGTTGGTCTGAGGGTGTTGGTCCTATGGTGTTGGTCCGAGGGTGTTGGTCCGAGGGTGTTGGTCCGAGGGTGTTGGTCCGAGGGTGTTGGTCCGAGGGTGTTGGTCCGAGGGTGTTGGTCCGAGGGTGTTGGTCCGAGGGTGTTGGTCCGAGGGTGTTGGTCCGAGGGTGTTGGTCCGAGGGTGTTGGTCTGAGGGTGTTGGTCCGAGGGTGTTGGTCCGAGGGTGTTGGTCTGAGGGTTTTGGTTTGAGGGTGTTGGTCCGAGGGTGTTGGTCCGAGGGTGTTGGTCCGAGGGTGTTGGTCCGAGGGTTTTGGTTTGAGGGTGTTGGTCCGAGGGTGTTGGTTCGAGGGTGTTGGTCCGAGGGTGTTGGTCCGAGGGTGTTGGTCCGAGGGTGTTGGTCCGATGGTGTTGGTCCGATGGTGTTGGTCCGAGGGTGTTGGTCCGAGGGTGTTGGTCTGAGGGTGTTGGTCCGATGGTGTTGGTCCGATGGTGTTGGTCCGATGGTGTTGGTCCGAGGGTGTTGGTCCGAGGGTGTTGGTCTGAGGGTGTTGGTCCGATGGTGTTGGTCCGATGGTGTTGGTCCGATGGTGTTGGTCCGATGGTGTTGGTCCGATGGTGTTGGTTTGAGGGTGTTGGTTCGAGGGTGTTGGTTCGAGGGTTTTGTTCTAATGGTGTTGGTCCGAGGGTTTTGTTCTAATGGTGTTGGTCCGAGGGTGTTTTGGGTCGAGCGTGTTGGTCTGAGGGTGTTGGTCCGAGGGTTTTGTTCTAATGGTGTTGGTCCGAGGGTGTTGGTCCGAGGGTGTTGGATCGAGCGTGTTGGTCTGAGGGTGTTGGTCTAATGGTGTTGGTTGAGGGTTTTGTTCTAATGGTGTTGGTTGAGGGTTTTGTTCTAATGGTGTTGGTCCGAGGGTTTTGTTCTAATGGTGTTGGTCCGAGGGTTTTGTTCTAATGGTGTTGGTTGAGGGTTTTGTTCTAATGGTGTTGGTTGAGGGTTTTGTTCTAATGGTGTTGGTCCGAGGGTTTTGTTCTAATGGTGTTGGTTCGAGGGTTTTGTTCTAATGGTGTTGGTCTGAGGGTTTTGTTCTAATGGTGTTGGTCCAAGGGTGGTGTTCTAATGGTGTTGGTCCGAGGGTTTTGTTCTAATAGTGTTGGTTCGAGGGTTTTGTTCTAATAGTGTTGGTCTGAGGGTTTTGGTCTAATGGTGTTGGTTGAGGGTTTTGTTCTAATAGTGTTGGTCTGAGGGTTTTGGTCTAATGGTGTTGGTTGAGGGTTTTGTTCTAATAGTGTTGGTCTGAGGGTTTTGGTCTAATGGTGTTGGTTGAGGGTTTTGTTCTAATAGTGTTGGTCCGAGGGTTTTGTTCTAATGGTGTTGGTCCGAGGGTTTTGTTCTAATAGTGTTGGTCCGAGTGTTTTGTTCTAATGGTGTTGGTCTGAGGGTTTTGGTCTAATGGTGTTGGTTGAGGGTTTTGTTCTAATAGTGTTGGTCCGAGGGTTTTGTTCTAATAGTGTTGGTCCGAGTGTTTTGTTCTAATGGTGTTGGTCCGAGGGTTTTGTTCTAATGGTGTTGGTCTGAGGGTTTTGGTCTAATGGTGTTGGTTGAGGGTTTTGTTCTAATAGTGTTGGTCCGAGTGTTTTGTTCTAATGGTGTTGGTTTGAGGGTTTTGTTCTAATGGTGTTGGTTCGAGGGTTTTGTTCTAATAGTGTTGGTTCGAGGGTTTTGTTCTAATGGTGTTGGTTCGAGGGTGTTGGTTTGAGGGTGTTGGTCCGAGGGTGTTGGTCCGAGGGTTTTGTTCTAATGGTGTTGGTTCGAGGGTTTTGTTCTAATGGTGTTGGTTCGAGGGTTTTGTTCTAATGGTGTTGGTCTAATGGTGTTTGTCCAAGGGTGGTGTTCTAATGGTGTTGGTTCGAGGGTTTTGTTCTAATAGTGTTGGTCCGAGGGTTTTGTTCTAATGGTGTTGGTCCAAGGGTTTTGTTCTAATAGTGTTGGTTCGAGGGTTTTGTTCTAATGGTGTTGGTCCGAGGGTTTTGTTCTAATAGTGTTGGTCCGAGGGTTTTGGTTCGAGGGTTTTGTTCTAATGGTGTTGGTCCGAGGGTTTTGGTTCGAGGGTTTTGTTCTAATGGTGTTGGTCCAAGGGTTTTGTTCTAATAGTGTTGGTTCGAGGGTTTTGTTCTAATGGTGTTGGTCCGAGGGTGGTGTTCTAATGGTGTTGGTTCAAGGGTTTTGTTCTAATAGTGTTGGTTCAAGGGTTTTGTTCTAATAGTGTTGGTTCGAGGGTGTTGGTCCGAGAGTGTTGGTACGAGGGTTTTGTTCTAATGGTGTTGGTCCAAGGGTTTTGTTCTAATGGTGTTGGTTCGAGGGTTTTGTTCTAATGGTGTTGGTCCGAGGGTTTTGTTCTAATAGTGTTGGTTCGAGGGTTTTGTTCTAATGGTGTTGGTTCGAGGGTTTTGTTCTAATAGTGTTGGTTCGAGGGTTTTGTTCTAATAGTGTTGGTCTGAGGGTTTTGTTCTAATGGTGTTGGTTCGAGGGTTATGTTCTAATGGTGTTGGTTCGAGGGTTTTGTTCTAATAGTGTTGGTTCGAGGGTTTTGTTCTAATAGTGTTGGTTCGAGGGTGTTGGTCCGAGGGTTTCCGAGGGTGTTGGTTGGAGGGTTTTGTTCTAATAGTGTTGGTTTGAGGGTTTTGTTCTAATGGTGTTGGTCGAGGGTTTTGTTCTAATGGTGTTGGTTCGAGGGTTTTGTTCTAATGGTGTTGGTCCGAGTTTTGGTGTTGGTTTGAGGGTTTTGTTCTAATGGTGTTGGTCTGAGGGTTTTGTTCTAATGGTGTTGGTTCGAGGGTTTTGTTCTAATGGTGTTGGTTCGAGGGTTTTGTGTTGGTCCGAGGGTTTTGTCCGAATAGTGTTGGTCGAGGGTTTTGTTCTAATAGTGTTGGTTCGAGGGTTTTGTTCTAATAGTGTTGGTTTTGAGGGTTTTGTTCTAATGGTGCTGGTCTGAGGTTTTGTTCTAATGGTGTGGATTTTGTTCTAATGGTGTTGGTTCAAGGGTTTTGTTCTAATGGTGTTGGTCTGAGGGTTTTGTTCTAATGGTGTTGGTTTGAGGGTTTTGTTCTAATGGTGTTGGTTCAAGGGTTTTGTTCTAATGGTGTTGGTCTGAGGGTTTTGTTCTAATGGTGTTGGTTTGAGGGTTTTGTTCTAATGGTGTTGGTCTGAGGGTTTTGTTCTAATGGTGTTGGTTTTTTGTTCTAATGGTGTTGGTTCTAGGGTTTTGTTCTAATAGTGTTGGTTCGAGGGTTTTGTTCTAATAGTGTTGGTACGAGGGTTTTGTTCTAATAGTGTTGGTTCGAGGGTTTTGTTCTAATGGTGTTGGTTCGAGGGTTTTGTTCTAATAGTGTTGGTTCGAGGGTTTTGTTCTAATAGTGTTGGTCCGAGGGTTTTGTTCTAATAGTGTTGGTTCGAGGGTTTTGTTCTAATAGTGTTGGTCCGAGGGTTTTGTTCTAATGGTGTTGGTCCGAGGGTGTTGGTCCGAGGGTTTTGTTGTAATAGTGTTGGTCCGAGGGTTTTGTTCTAATGGTGTTGGTCCGAGGGTGTTGGTCCGAGGGTGTTGGTCCGAGGGTTTTGTTCTAATAGTATTGGTCCGAGGGTTTTGTTCTAATAGCGTTGGTCCGAGGGTTTTGTTCTAATAGTGTTGGTCCGAGGGTGTTGGTCCGAGGGTGTTGGTCCGAGGGTTTTGTTCTAATAGTGTTGGTCCGAGGGTTTTGTTCTAATAGTGTTGGTTCGAGGGTTTTGTTCTAATGGTGTTGGTCTGAGGGTTTTGTTCTAATGGTGTTGGTTCGAGGGTTTTGTTCTAATAGTGTTGGTTCGAGGGTGTGGTCCGAGGGTGGGTCCGAGGGTGTTGGTCCGAGGGTTTTGTTCTAATGGTGTTGGTCCGAGGGTTTTGTTCTAATAGTGTTGGTTCGAGGGTTTTGTTCTAATGGTGTTGGTTCGAGGTTTTGTTCTAATGGTGTTGGTTCGAGGGTTTTGTTCTAATGGTGTTGGTTCGAGGTTTTGTTCTAATGGTGTTGGTCCGAGGGTTTTGTTCTAATAGTGTTGGTTCGAGGGTTTTGTTCTAATGGTGTTGGTTCGAGGGTTTTGTTCTCATGGTGTTGGTTTGAGGGTTTTGGTTCGAGGGTTTTGTTCTCATGGTGTTGGTCCGAGTGTGTTGGTTCGAGGGTTTTGTTCTAATGGTGTTGGTCTGAGGGTTTTGTTCTAATGGTGTTGGTTCAAGGGTTTTGTTCTAATGGTGTTGGTCCGAGGGTTTTGTTCAAATGGTGTTGGTCCGAGGGTTTTGTTCTAATGGTGTTGGTCCGAGGGTTTTGTTCTAATAGTGTTGGTCCAAGGGTGGTGTTCTAATGGTGTTGGTCCGAGGGTTTTGTTCTAATGGTGTTGGTCCGAGGGTGTTGGTCCGAGGGTGTTGGTCCGAGGGTTTTGTTGTAATAGTGTTGGTCCGAGGGTGTTGGTCCGAGGGTGTTGGTCCGAGGGTGTTGGTCCGAGGGTTTTGTTCTAATGGTGTTGGTCCGAGGGTTTTGTTCTAATAGTGTTGGTTCGAGGGTTTTGTTCTAATGGTGTTGGTTCGAGGGTTTTGTTCTAATGGTGTTGGTCCGAGGGTTTTGTTCTAATGGTGTTGGTTCGAGGGTTTTGTTCTAATGGTGTTGGTCCGAGGGTTTTGTTCTAATAGTGTTGGTTCGAGGGTTTTGTTCTAATGGTGTTGGTTCGAGGGTTTTCTTCTCATGGTGTTGGTTCGAGGGTTTTGGTTCGAGGGTTTTGTTCTCATGGTGTTGGTCCGAGTGTGTTGGTTCGAGGGTTTTGTTCTAATGGTGTTGGTCTGAGGGTTTTGTTCTAATGGTGTTGGTTCAAGGGTTTTGTTCTAATGGTGTTGGTCCGAGGGTTTTGTTCAAATGGTGTTGGTACGAGGGTTTTGTTCGAATGGTGTTGGTCCGAGGGTTTTGTTCTAATAGTGTTGGTCCAAGGGTGGTGTTCTAATGGTGTTGGTCCGAGGGTTTTGTTCTAATGGTGTTGGTCCAAGGGTGGTGTTCTAATGGTGTTGGTCCGAGGGTTTTGTTCTAATGGTGTTGGTTCGAGGGTTTTGTTCTAATGGTGTTGGTCCGAGGGTGTTGGTCCGAGGGTTTTGTTGTAATAGTGTTGGTCCGAGGGTTTTGTTCTAATGGTGTTGGTCCGAGGGTGTTGGTCCGAGGGTGTTGGTCCGAGGGTTTTGTTCTAGTAGTATTGGTGTGAGGGTTTTGTTCTAATAGTGTTGGTCCGAGGGTTTTGTTCTAATAGTGTTGGTTCAAGGGTTTTGTTCTAATAGTGTTGGTTCGAGGGTGTTGGTCCGAGAGTGTTGGTCCGAGGGTTTTGTTCTAATGGTGTTGGTCCAAGGGTTTTGTTCTAATGGTGTTGGTTCGAGGGTTTTGTTCTAATGGTGTTGGTCCGAGGGTTTTGTTCTAATAGTGTTGGTTCGAGGGTTTTGTTCTAATAGTGTTGGTTCGAGGGTTTTGTTCTAATAGTGTTGGTTCGAGGGTGTTGGTCCGAGGGTGTTGGTCCGAGGGTGTTGGTCCGAGGGTTTTGTTCTAATAGTGTTGGTTCGAGGGTTTTGTTCTAATAGTGTTGGTACGAGGGTTTTGTTCTAATGGTGCTGGTCTGAGGGTTTTGTTCTAATGGTGTTGGTTCAAGGGTTTTGTTCTAATGGTGTTGGTCTGAGGGTTTTGTTCTAATGGTGTTGGTTTGAGGGTTTTGTTCTAATGGTGTTGGTCTGAGGGTTTTGTTCTAATGGTGTTGGTTCGAGGGTTTTGTTCTAATGGTGTTGGTTCGAGGGTTTTGTTCTAATAGTGTTGGTTCGAGGGTTTTGTTCTAATAGTGTTGGTACGAGGGTTTTGTTCTAATAGTGTTGGTTCGAGGGTTTTGTTCTAATGGTGTTGGTTCGAGGGTTTTGTTCTAATAGTGTTGGTTCGAGGGTTTTGTTCTAATAGTGTTGGTCCGAGGGTTTTGTTCTAATAGTGTTGGTTCGAGGGTTTTGTTCTAATAGTGTTGGTCCGAGGGTTTTGTTCTAATGGTGTTGGTCCGAGGGTGTTGGTCCGAGGGTTTTGTTGTAATAGTGTTGGTCCGAGGGTTTTGTTCTAATGGTGTTGGTTCGAGGGTTTTGTTCTAATAGTGTTGGTCCGAGGGTTTTGTTCTAATAGTATTGGTCCGAGGGTTTTGTTCTAATAGTGTTGGTCCGAGGGTTTTGTTCTAATTGTGTTGGTTCGAGGGTTTTGTTCTCATGGTGTTGGTTCGAGGGTTTTGGTTCTTTTGTTCTCATGGTGTTGGTCCGAGTGTGTTGGTTCGAGGGTTTTGTTTTAGTAGTATTGGTCCGAGGGTTTTGTTCTAATAGTGTTGGTCCGAGGGTGTTGGTCCGAGGGTGTTGGTCCGAGGGTTTTGTTCTAGTAGTATTGGTCCGAGGGTTTTGTTCTAATAGTGTTGGTCCGAGGGTGTTGGTCCGAGGGTGTTGGTCCGAGGGTTTTGTTCTAATAGTGTTGGTCCGAGGGTTTTGTTCTAATGGTGTTGGTTCGAGGGTTTTGTTCTAATGGTGTTGGTCTGAGGGTTTTGTTCTAATAGTGTTGGTTCAAGGGTTTTGTTCTAATAGTGTTGGTTCGAGGGTGTTGGTCCGAGAGTGTTGGTCCGAGGGTTTTGTTCTAATGGTGTTGGTCCAAGGGTTTTGTTCTAATGGTGTTGGTTCGAGGGTTTTGTTCTAATGGTGTTGGTTCGAGGGTTTTGTTCTAATAGTGTTGGTTCGAGGGTTTTGTTCTAATGGTGTTGGTTTCGAGGGTTTTGTTCTAATAGTGTTGGTTCGAGGGTTTTGTTCTAATAGTGTTGGTCTGAGGGTTTTGTTCTAATGGTGTTGGTTCCAGGGTTTTGTTCTAATGGTGTTGGTTCGAGGGTGTTGGTCCGAGAGTGTTGGTCCGAGGTTTTGTTCTAATGGTGTTGGTCCAAGGGTTTTGTTCTAATGGTGTTGGTTCGAGGGTTTTGTTCTAATGGTGTTGGTCCGAGGGTTTTGTTCTAATAGTGTTGGTTCGAGGGTTTTGTTCTAATGGTGTTGGTTCGAGGGTTTTGTTCTAATAGTGTTGGTTCGAGGGTTTTGTTCTAATAGTGTTGGTCTGAGGGTTTTGTTCTAATGGTGTTGGTTCGAGGGTTTTGTTCTAATGGTGTTGGTTCGAGGGTTTTGTTCTAATAGTGTTGGTTCGAGGGTTTTGTTCTAATAGTGTTGGTTCGAGGGTGTTGGTCCGAGGGTGTTGGTCCGAGGGTGTTGGTCCGAGGGTTTTGTTCTAATAGTGTTGGTTCGAGGGTTTTGTTCTAATAGTGTTGGTACGAGGGTTTTGTTCTAATGGTGCTGGTCTGAGGGTTTTGTTCTAATGGTGTTGGTTCAAGGGTTTTGTTCTAATGGTGTTGGTCTGAGGGTTTTGTTCTAATGGTGTTGGTTTGAGGGTTTTGTTCTAATGGTGTTGGTCTGAGGGTTTTGTTCTAATGGTGTTGGTTCGAGGGTTTTGTTCTAATGGTGTTGGTTCGAGGGTTTTGTTCTAATAGTGTTGGTTCGAGGGTTTTGTTCTAATAGTGTTGGTACGAGGGTTTTGTTCTAATAGTGTTGGTTCGAGGGTTTTGTTCTAATGGTGTTGGTTCGAGGGTTTTGTTCTAATAGTGTTGGTTCGAGGGTTTTGTTCTAATAGTGTTGGTTCGAGGGTTTTGTTCTAATAGTGTTGGTTCGAGGGTTTTGTTCTAATAGTGTTGGTCCGAGGGTTTTGTTCTAATGGTGTTGGTCCGAGGGTGTTGGTCCGAGGGTTTTGTTGTAATAGTGTTGGTCCGAGGGTTTTGTTCTAATGGTGTTGGTTCGAGGGTTTTGTTCTAATAGTGTTGGTCCGAGGGTTTTGTTCTAATAGTATTGGTCCGAGGGTTTTGTTCTAATAGTGTTGGTCCGAGGGTTTGTTCTAATTGTGTTGGTTCGAGGGTTTTGTTCTCATGGTGTTGGTTCGAGGGTTTTGGTTCGAGGGTTTTGTTCTCATGGTGTTGGTCCGAGTGTGTTGGTTCGAGGGTTTTGTTCTAGTAGTATTGGTCCGAGGGTTTTGTTCTAATAGTGTTGGTCCGAGGGTGTTGGTCCGAGGGTGTTGGTCCGAGGGTTTTGTTCTAGTAGTATTGGTCCGAGGGTTTTGTTCTAATAGTGTTGGTCCGAGGGTGTTGGTCCGAGGGTGTTGGTCCGAGGGTTTTGTCCTAATAGTGTTGGTCCGAGGGTTTTGTTCTAATGGTGTTGGTTCGAGGGTTTTGTTCTAATGGTGTTGGTCTGAGGGTTTTGTTCTAATGGTGTTGGTTCGAGGGTTTTGTTCTAATAGTGTTGGTTCGAGGTGTTGGTCCGAGGGTGTTGGTCCGAGGGTTTTGTTCTAATGGTGTTGGTCCGAGGGTTTTGTTCTAATAGTGTTGGTTCGAGGGTTTTGTTCTAATGGTGTTGGTTCGAGGGTTTTGTTCTAATGGTGTTGGTTCGAGGGTTTTGTTCTAATGGTGTTGGTCCGAGGGTTTTGTTCTAATAGTGTTGGTTCGAGGGTTTTGTTCTAATGGTGTTGGTTCGAGGGTTTTGTTCTCATGGTGTTGGTTGAGGGTTTTGGTTCGAGGGTTTTCTTCTCATGGTGTTGGTCCGAGTGTGTTGGTTCGAGGGTTTTGTTCTAATGGTGTTGGTCTGAGGGTTTTGTTCTAATGGTGTTGGTTCAAGGGTTTTGTTCTAATGGTGTTGGTCCGAGGGTTTTGTTCAAATGGTGTTGGTCCGAGGGTTTTGTTCTAATGGTGTTGGTTCGAGGGTTTTGTTCTAATAGTGTTGGTTCGAGGGTGTTGGTCCGAGGGTGTTGGTCCGAGGGTTTTGTTCTAATGGTGTTGGTCCGAGGGTTTTGTTCTAATAGTGTTGGTTCGAGGGTTTTGTTCTAATGGTGTTGGTTCGAGGGTTTTGTTCTAATGGTGTTGGTTCGAGGGTTTTGTTCTAATGGTGTTGGTCCGAGGGTTTTGTTCTAATAGTGTTGGTTCGAGGGTTTTGTTCTAATGGTGTTGGTTCGAGGGTTTTGTTCTCATGGTGTTGGTTCGAGGGTTTTGGTTCGAGGGTTTTCTTCTCATGGTGTTGGTCCGAGTGTGTTGGTTCGAGGGTTTTGTTCTAATGGTGTTGGTCTGAGGGTTTTGTTCTAATGGTGTTGGTTCAAGGGTTTTGTTCTAATGGTGTTGGTCCGAGGGTTTTGTTCTAATAGTGTTGGTTCGAGGGTTTTGTTCTAATAGTGTTGGTCCGAGGGTTTTGTTCTAATAGTGTTGGTTCGAGGGTTTTGTTCTAATAGTGTTGGTCCGAGGGTTTTGTTCTAATGGTGTTGGTCCGAGGGTGTTGGTCCGAGGGTTTTGTTGTAATAGTGTTGGTCCGAGGGTTTTGTTCTAATGGTGTTGGTCCGAGGGTGTTGGTCCGAGGGTGTTGGTCCGAGGGTTTTGTTCTAATAGTATTGGTCCGAGGGTTTTGTTCTAATAGCGTTGGTCCGAGGGTTTTGTTCTAATAGTGTTGGTCCGAGGGTGTTGGTCCGAGGGTGTTGGTCCGAGGGTTTTGTTCTAATAGTGTTGGTCCGAGGGTTTTGTTCTAATAGTGTTGGTTCGAGGGTTTTGTTCTAATGGTGTTGGTCTGAGGGTTTTGTTCTAATGGTGTTGGTTCGAGGGTTTTGTTCTAATAGTGTTGGTTCGAGGGTGTTGGTCCGAGGGTGTTGGTCCGAGGGTTTTGTTCTAATGGTGTTGGTCCGAGGGTTTTGTTCTAATAGTGTTGGTTCGAGGGTTTTGTTCTAATGGTGTTGGTTCGAGGGTTTTGTTCTAATGGTGTTGGTTCGAGGGTTTTGTTCTAATGGTGTTGGTTCGAGGGTTTTGTTCTAGTGGTGTTGGTCCGAGGGTTTTGTTCTAATAGTGTTGGTTCGAGGGTTTTGTTCTAATGGTGTTGGTTCGAGGGTTTTGTTCTCATGGTGTTGGTTTGAGGGTTTTGGTTCGAGGGTTTTGTTCTCATGGTGTTGGTCCGAGTGTGTTGGTTCGAGGGTTTTGTTCTAATGGTGTTGGTCTGAGGGTTTTGTTCTAATGGTGTTGGTTCAAGGGTTTTGTTCTAATGGTGTTGGTCCGAGGGTTTTGTTCAAATGGTGTTGGTCCGAGGGTTTTGTTCTAATGGTGTTGGTCCGAGGGTTTTGTTCTAATAGTGTTGGTCCAAGGGTGGTGTTCTAATGGTGTTGGTCCGAGGGTTTTGTTCTAATGGTGTTGGTCCGAGGGTGTTGGTCCGAGGGTGTTGGTCCGAGGGTTTTGTTGTAATAGTGTTGGTCCGAGGGTGTTGGTCCGAGGGTGTTGGTCCGAGGGTGTTGGTCCGAGGGTTTTGTTCTAATGGTGTTGGTCCGAGGGTTTTGTTCTAATAGTGTTGGTTCGAGGGTTTTGTTCTAATGGTGTTGGTTCGAGGGTTTTGTTCTAATGGTGTTGGTCCGAGGGTTTTGTTCTAATGGTGTTGGTTCGAGGGTTTTGTTCTAAGGGTGTTGGTGGGTGTTGGTCCGAGGGTTTTGTTCTAATAGTGTTGGTTCGAGGGTTTTGTTCTAATGGTGTTGGTTCGAGGGTTTTCTTCTCATGGTGTTGGTTCGAGGGTTTTGGTTCGAGGGTTTTGTTCTCATGGTGTTGGTCCGAGTGTGTTGGTTCGAGGGTTTTGTTCTAATGGTGTTGGTCTGAGGGTTTTGTTCTAATGGTGTTGGTTCAAGGGTTTTGTTCTAATGGTGTTGGTCCGAGGGTTTTGTTCAAATGGTGTTGGTACGAGGGTTTTGTTCGAATGGTGTTGGTCCGAGGGTTTTGTTCTAATAGTGTTGGTCCAAGGGTGGTGTTCTAATGGTGTTGGTCCGAGGGTTTTGTTCTAATGGTGTTGGTCCAAGGGTGGTGTTCTAATGGTGTTGGTCCGAGGGTTTTGTTCTAATGGTGTTGGTTCGAGGGTTTTGTTCTAATGGTGTTGGTCCGAGGGTGTTGGTCCGAGGGTTTTGTTGTAATAGTGTTGGTCCGAGGGTTTTGTTCTAATGGTGTTGGTCCGAGGGTGTTGGTCCGAGGGTGTTGGTCCGAGGGTTTTGTTCTAGTAGTATTGGTGTGAGGGTTTTGTTCTAATAGTGTTGGTCCGAGGGTTTTGTTCTAATAGTGTTGGTTCAAGGGTTTTGTTCTAATAGTGTTGGTTCGAGGGTGTTGGTCCGAGAGTGTTGGTCCGAGGGTTTTGTTCTAATGGTGTTGGTCCAAGGGTTTTGTTCTAATGGTGTTGGTTTGAGGGTTTTGTTCTAATGGTGTTGGTCCGAGGGTTTTGTTCTAATAGTGTTGGTTCGAGGGTTTTGTTCTAATAGTGTTGGTTCGAGGGTTTTGTTCTAATAGTGTTGGTTCGAGGGTGTTGGTCCGAGGGTGTTGGTCCGAGGGTGTTGGTCCGAGGGTTTTGTTCTAATAGTGTTGGTTCGAGGGTTTTGTTCTAATAGTGTTGGTACGAGGGTTTTGTTCTAATGGTGCTGGTCTGAGGGTTTTGTTCTAATGGTGTTGGTTCAAGGGTTTTGTTCTAATGGTGTTGGTCTGAGGGTTTTGTTCTAATGGTGTTGGTTTGAGGGTTTTGTTCTAATGGTGTTGGTCTGAGGGTTTTGTTCTAATGGTGTTGGTTCGAGGGTTTTGTTCTAATGGTGTTGGTTCGAGGGTTTTGTTCTAATAGTGTTGGTTCGAGGGTTTTGTTCTAATAGTGTTGGTACGAGGGTTTTGTTCTAATAGTGTTGGTTCGAGGGTTTTGTTCTAATGGTGTTGGTTCGAGGGTTTTGTTCTAATAGTGTTGGTTCGAGGGTTTTGTTCTAATAGTGTTGGTCCGAGGGTTTTGTTCTAATAGTGTTGGTTCGAGGGTTTTGTTCTAATAGTGTTGGTCCGAGGGTTTTGTTCTAATGGTGTTGGTCCGAGGGTGTTGGTCCGAGGGTTTTGTTGTAATAGTGTTGGTCCGAGGGTTTTGTTCTAATGGTGTTGGTTCGAGGGTTTTGTTCTAATAGTGTTGGTCCGAGGGTTTTGTTCTAATAGTATTGGTCCGAGGGTTTTGTTCTAATAGTGTTGGTCCGAGGGTTTTGTTCTAATTGTGTTGGTTCGAGGGTTTTGTTCTCATGGTGTTGGTTCGAGGGTTTTGTTCTCATGGTGTTGGTCCGAGTGTGTTGGTTCGAGGGTTTTGTTCTAGTAGTATTGGTCCGAGGGTTTTGTTCTAATAGTGTTGGTCCGAGGGTGTTGGTCCGAGGGTGTTGGTCCGAGGGTTTTGTTCTAGTAGTATTGGTCCGAGGGTTTTGTTCTAATAGTGTTGGTCCGAGGGTGTTGGTCCGAGGGTGTTGGTCCGAGGGTTTTGTTCTAATAGTGTTGGTCCGAGGGTTTTGTTCTAATGGTGTTGGTTCGAGGGTTTTGTTCTAATGGTGTTGGTCTGAGGGTTTTGTTCTAATAGTGTTGGTTCAAGGGTTTTGTTCTAATAGTGTTGGTTCGAGGGTGTTGGTCCGAGAGTGTTGGTCCGAGGGTTTTGTTCTAATGGTGTTGGTCCAAGGGTTTTGTTCTAATGGTGTTGGTTCGAGGGTTTTGTTCTAATGGTGTTGGTCCGAGGGTTTTGTTCTAATAGTGTTGGTTCGAGGGTTTTGTTCTAATGGTGTTGGTTCGAGGGTTTTGTTCTAATAGTGTTGGTTCGAGGGTTTTGTTCTAATAGTGTTGGTCTGAGGGTTTTGTTCTAATGGTGTTGGTTCGAGGGTTTTGTTCTAATGGTGTTGGTTCGAGGGTGTTGGTCCGAGAGTGTTGGTCCGAGGGTTTTGTTCTAATGGTGTTGGTCCAAGGGTTTTGTTCTAATGGTGTTGGTTCGAGGGTTTTGTTCTAATGGTGTTGGTCCGAGGGTTTTGTTCTAATAGTGTTGGTTCGAGGGTTTTGTTCTAATGGTGTTGGTTCGAGGGTTTTGTTCTAATAGTGTTGGTTCGAGGGTTTTGTTCTAATAGTGTTGGTCTGAGGGTTTTGTTCTAATGGTGTTGGTTCGAGGGTTTTGTTCTAATGGTGTTGGTTCGAGGGTTTTGTTCTAATAGTGTTGGTTCGAGGGTTTTGTTCTAATAGTGTTGGTTCGAGGGTGTTGGTCCGAGGGTGTTGGTCCGAGGGTGTTGGTCCGAGGGTTTTGTTCTAATAGTGTTGGTTCGAGGGTTTTGTTCTAATAGTGTTGGTACGAGGGTTTTGTTCTAATGGTGCTGGTCTGAGGGTTTTGTTCTAATGGTGTTGGTTCAAGGGTTTTGTTCTAATGGTGTTGGTCTGAGGGTTTTGTTCTAATGGTGTTGGTTTGAGGGTTTTGTTCTAATGGTGTTGGTCTGAGGGTTTTGTTCTAATGGTGTTGGTTCGAGGGTTTTGTTCTAATGGTGTTGGTTCGAGGTTTTGTTCTAATAGTGTTGGTTCGAGGGTTTTGTTCTAATAGTGTTGGTACGAGGGTTTTGTTCTAATAGTGTTGGTTCGAGGGTTTTGTTCTAATGGTGTTGGTTCGAGGGTTTTGTTCTAATAGTGTTGGTTCGAGGGTTTTGTTCTAATAGTGTTGGTCCGAGGGTTTTGTTCGTGTTGGTTCGAGGGTTTTGTTCTAATAGTGTTGGTCCGAGGGTTTTGTTCTAATGGTGTTGGTCCGAGGGTGTTGGTCCGAGGGTTTTGTTGTAATAGTGTTGGTCCGAGGGTTTTGTTCTAATGGTGTTGGTTCGAGGGTTTTGTTCTAATAGTGTTGGTCCGAGGGTTTTGTTCTAATAGTATTGGTCCGAGGGTTTTGTTCTAATAGTGTTGGTCCGAGGGTTTTGTTCTAATTGTGTTGGTTCGAGGGTTTTGTTCTCATGGTGTTGGTTCGAGGGTTTTGGTTCGAGGGTTTTGTTCTCATGGTGTTGGTCCGAGTGTGTTGGTTCGAGGGTTTTGTTCTAGTAGTATTGGTCCGAGGGTTTTGTTCTAATAGTGTTGGTCCGAGGGTGTTGGTCCGAGGGTGTTGGTCCGAGGGTTTTGTTCTAGTAGTATTGGTCCGAGGGTTTTGTTCTAATAGTGTTGGTCCGAGGGTGTTGGTCCGAGGGTGTTGGTCCGAGGGTTTTGTCCTAATAGTGTTGGTCCGAGGGTTTTGTTCTAATGGTGTTGGTTCGAGGGTTTTGTTCTAATGGTGTTGGTCTGAGGGTTTTGTTCTAATGGTGTTGGTTCGAGGGTTTTGTTCTAATAGTGTTGGTTCGAGGGTGTTGGTCCGAGGGTGTTGGTCCGAGGGTTTTGTTCTAATGGTGTTGGTCCGAGGGTTTTGTTCTAATAGTGTTGGTTCGAGGGTTTTGTTCTAATGGTGTTGGTTCGAGGGTTTTGTTCTAATGGTGTTGGTTCGAGGGTTTTGTTCTAATGGTGTTGGTCCGAGGGTTTTGTTCTAATAGTGTTGGTTCGAGGGTTTTGTTCTAATGGTGTTGGTTCGAGGGTTTTGTTCTCATGGTGTTGGTTCGAGGGTTTTGGTTCGAGGGTTTTCTTCTCATGGTGTTGGTCCGAGTGTGTTGGTTCGAGGGTTTTGTTCTAATGGTGTTGGTCTGAGGGTTTTGTTCTAATGGTGTTGGTTCAAGGGTTTTGTTCTAATGGTGTTGGTCCGAGGGTTTTGTTCAAATGGTGTTGGTCCGAGGGTTTTGTTCTAATGGTGTTGGTTCGAGGGTTTTGTTCTAATAGTGTTGGTTCGAGGGTGTTGGTCCGAGGATGTTGGTCCGAGGGTTTTGTTCTAATGGTGTTGGTCCGAGGGTTTTGTTCTAATAGTGTTGGTTCGAGGGTTTTGTTCTAATGGTGTTGGTTCGAGGGTTTTGTTCTAATGGTGTTGGTCCGAGGGTTTTGTTCTAATGGTGTTGGTTCGAGGGTTTTGTTCTAATGGTGTTGGTTCGAGGGTTTTGTTCTCATGGTGTTGGTTCGAGGGTTTTGGTTCGAGGGTTTTCTTCTCATGGTGTTGGTCCGAGTGTGTTGGTTCGAGGGTTTTGTTCTAATGGTGTTGGTCTGAGGGTTTTGTTCTAATGGTGTTGGTTCAAGGGTTTTGTTCTAATGGTGTTGGTCCGAGGGTTTTGTTCAAATGGTGTTGGTCCGAGGGTTTTGTTCTAATGGTGTTGGTCCGAGGGTTTTGTTCTAATAGTGTTGGTCCAAGGGTGGTGTTCTAATAGTGTTGGTCCAAGGGTGGTGTTCTAATGGTGTTGGTTCGAGGGTTTTGTTCTAATGGTGTTGGTCCAAGGGTGGTGTTCTAATGGTGTTGGTTCGAGGGTTTTGTTCTAATGGTGTTAGTCCGAGGGTGTTCGTCCAATGGTGTTGGTCAAGGGTGTTGGTCCAATGGTGTTAGTCTGAGGGTGTTGGTCTGAGGGTGTCCGTCCAATGGTGTTGGTCTAAGGGTGTTCGTCCAATGGTGTTGGTCCGATGGTGTTGGTCCGATGGTGTTGTTCTAATGGTGTTGGTCCAATGGTGTTGGTCTGAGGGTGTCCATCCAATGGTGTTGGTCTGAGGGTGTTGGTCCAAATGGTGTTGGTCCTATGGTGTTGGTCCTATGGTGTTGGTCCTATGGTGTTGGTCTGAGGGTGTTGGTCTGAGGGTGTTGGTCTGAGGGTGTTGGTCTGAGGGTGTTGGTCTGAGGGTGTTGGTCTGAGGGTGTTGGTCTGAGGGTGTTGGTTCGAGGGTGTTGGTCCTATGGTGTGGTCCTATGGTGTTGGTCCTATGGTGTTGGTCTGGGGTGTTGGTCTGAGGGTGTTGGTCTGGGGTGTTGGTCTGAGGGTGGGTCTGAGGGTGTTGGTCCTATGGTGTTGGTCCTATGGTGTTGGTCTGAGGGTGTTGGTCTGAGGGTGTTGGTCTGAGGGTGTTGGTCTGAGGGTGTTGGTCTGAGGGTGTTGGTCTGAGGGTGTTGGTCTGAGGGTGTTGGACTGAAGGTGTTCATCCAATAGTGTTGGTCAAGGGTGTTGGTTCAATGGTGTTGGTCTGAGGGTGTTGGTCTGAGTGTGTCCGTCCAATGGTGTTGGTCTGAGGGTGTTGGTCCAAATGTTGTTGGTCCTATGGTGTTGGTCTGAGGGTATTGGTTCGAGGGTGTTGATTCTAGGGTGTTGGACTGAAGCTGTTGGGGTGGTGTGGTCTGAGGGTGTTGGTCTTTTGTTCTAATGGTGTTGGTCCGAGGGTTTTGGTGTTGGTTCGAGGGTTTTGTTCTAATGGTGTTGGTTCGAGGGTTTTGTTCTAATGGTGTTGGTCGAGGGTTTTGTTCTAATGGTGTTGGTGGGGTTTTGTTCTAATAGTGTTGGTTCTTTTGTTCTAATGGTGTTGGTTCGAGGGTTTGTTCTCATGGTGTTGGTTCGAGGGTTTTGGTTCGAGGGTTTTCTTCTCATGGTGTTGGTCCGAGTGTGTTGGTTCGAGGGTTTTGTTCTAATGGTGTTGGTCTGAGGGTTTTGTTCTAATGGTGTTGGTTCAAGGGTTTTGTTCTAATGGTGTTGGTCCGAGGGTTTTGTTCAAATGGTGTTGGTCTTTTGTTCTAATGGTGTTGGTCCGAGGGTTTTGGTGTTGGTCCAAGGGTGGTGTTCTAATAGTGTTGGTCCAAGGGTGGTGTTCTAATGGTGTTGGTTCTTTTGTTCTAATGGTGTTGGTCTGGTGTTCTAATGGTGTTGGTTCGAGGGTTTTGTTCTAATGGTGTTAGTCCGAGGGTGTTGTCCAATGGTGTTGGTCAAGGGTAATGGTGTTAGTCTGAGGGTGTTGGTCTGAGGGTGTCCGTGAAGGGTGTTCTGGTGTGGTCCGATGGTGTTGGTCCGATGGTGTTGTTCTAATGGTGTTGGTCCAATGGTGTTGGTCTGAGGGTGTCCATCCAATGGTGTTGGTCTGAGGGTGTTGGTCCAAATGGTGTTGGTCCTATGGTGTTGGTCCTATGGTGTTGGTCCTATGGTGTTGGTCTGAGGGTGTTGGTCTGAGGGTGTTGGTCTGAGGGTGTTGGTCTGAGGGTGTTGGTCTGAGGGTGTTGGTCTGAGGGTGTTGGTCTGAGGGTGTTGGTCTGAGGGTGTTGGTTCGAGGGTGTTGGTCCTATGGTGTTGGTCCTATGGTGTTGGTCCTATGGTGTTGGTCTGAGGGTGTTGGTCTGAGGGTGTTGGTCTGAGGGTGTTGGTCTGAGGGTGTTGGTCCGAGGGTGTTGGTCCTATGGTGTTGGTCTGAGGGTGTTGGTCTGAGGGTGTTGGTCTGAGGGTGTTGGTCTGAGGGTGTTGGTCTGAGGGTGTTGGTCTGAGGGTGTTGGTCTGAGGGTGTTGGTCTGAGGGTGTTGGACTGAAGGTGTTCATCCAATAGTGTTGGTCAAGGGTGTTGGTTCAATGGTGTTGGTCTGAGGGTGTTGGTCTGAGTGTGTCCGTCCAATGGTGTTGGTCTGAGGGTGTTGGTCCAAATGTTGTTGGTCCTATGGTGTTGGTCTGAGGGTATTGGTTCGAGGGTGTTGATTCTAGGGTGTTGGACTGAAGCTGTTGGTCCGAGGGTGTTGGTCCAATGGTGTTGGTCTGAGGGTGTTGGTCCGAGGGTGTTGGTCCGAGGGTGTTGGTACGAGGGTGTTGGTCCGAGGGTGTTGGTCAGAGGGTGTTGGTCCGAGGGTGTTGGTCCGAGGGTGTTGGTCCGAGGGTGTTGGTCAGAGGGTGTTGGTCAGAGGGTGTTGGTCAGAGGGTGTTGGTCAGAGGGTGTTGGTCAGAGGGTGTTGGTCAGAGGGTGTTGGTCAGAGGGTGTTGGTCAGAGGGTGTTGGTCAGAGGGTGTTGGTCAGAGGGTGTTGGTCCGAGGGTGTTGGTCAGAGGGTGTTGGTCAGAGGGTGTTGGTCAGAGGGTGTTGTTCAGAGGGTGTTGTTCAGAGGGTGTTGTTCAGAGGGTGTTGGTCAGAGGGTGTTGGTCAGAGGGTGTTGGTCAGAGGGTGTTGGTCAGAGGGTGTTGGTCAGAGGGTGTTGGTCAGAGGGTGTTGGTCAGAGGGTGTTGGTCAGAGGGTGTTGGTCAGAGGGTGTTGGTCAGAGGGTGTTGGTCAGAGGGTGTTGGTCAGAGGGTGTTGGTCCGAGGGTGTTGTTCAGAGGGTGTTGGTCAGAGGGTGTTGTTCCGAGGGTGTTGGTACATATCAATTGAGCTGTGTGCACCACAAGCAAATTCATTTATCCTTCATGGTTACAATGTAGCCAAGTTGTGTCTGTATGCTTCACAGTTACAATGTAGCTAAGTTGTGTCTGTATGCTTCATGGTTACA
Source organism: Oncorhynchus keta (assembly GCF_023373465.1). Taxonomy (NCBI): domain Eukaryota; kingdom Metazoa; phylum Chordata; class Actinopteri; order Salmoniformes; family Salmonidae; genus Oncorhynchus; species Oncorhynchus keta. The sequence goes on from NC_068424.1 coordinate 9,003,936, forward strand.
ATGTAGCCAAGCTGTGTCTGTATGCTTCACAGTTACAATGTAGCCAAGCTGTGTCTGTATGCTTCACGGTTACAATGTAGCCAAGCTGTGTCTGTATGCTTCACGGTTACAATGTAGCCAAGTTGTGTCTGTATGCTTCATGGTTACAATGTAGCCAAGTTGTGTCTGTATGCTTCACAGTTACAATGTAGCCAAGCTGTGTCTGTATGCTTCATGGTTACAATGTAGCCAAGTTGTGTCTGTATGCTTCATGCTTACAATGTAGCCAAGTTGTGTCTGTATGCTTGACAGTTACAATGTAGCCAAGTTGTGTCTGTATGCTTGACAGTTACAATGTAGCCAAGTTGTGTCTGTATGCTTGACAGTTACAATGTAGCCAAGTTGTGTCTGTATGCTTGACAGTTACAATGTAGCCAAGTTGTGTCTGTATGCTTCACAGTTACAATGTAGCCAAGTTGTGTCTGTATGCTTGACAGTTACAATGTAGCCAAGTTGTGTCTGTATGCTTCACAGTTACAATGTAGCCAAGTTGTGTCTGTATGCTTCACAGTTACAATGTAGCCAAGTTGTGTCTGTATGCTTGACAGTTACAATGTAGCCAAGTTGTGTCTGTATGCTTGACAGTTACAATGTAGCCAAGTTGTGTCTGTATGCTTCACAGTTACAATGTAGCCAAGTTGTGTCTGTATGCTTGACAGTTACAATGTAGCCAAGTTGTGTCTGTATGCTTCACAGTTACAATGTAGCCAAGTTGTGTCTGTATGCTTCACAGTTACAATGTAGCCAAGTTGTGTCTGTATGCTTCACAGTTACAATGTAGCCAAGTTGTGTCTGTATGCTTCATGGTTACAATGTAGCCAAGCTGTGTCTGTATGCTTCACAGTTACAATGTAGCCAAGCTGTGTCTGTATGCTTCATGGTTACAATGTAGCCAAGTTGTGTCTGTATGCTTCACAGTTACAATGTAGCCAAGCTGTGTCTGTATGCTTCATGGTTACAATGTAGCCAAGTTGTGTCTGTATGCTTCACAGTTACAATGTAGCCAAGTTGTGTCTGTATGCTTCACAGTTACAATGTAGCCAAGTTGTGTCTGTATGCTTCACAGTTACAATGTAGCCAAGATGTGTCTGTATGCTTCACAGTTACAATGTAGCCAAGTTGTGTCTGTATGCTTCACAGTTACAATGTAGCCAAGCTGTGTCTGTACGCTTCATGGTTACAATGTAGCCAAGCTGTGTCTGTATGCTTCATGGTTACAATGTAGCCAAGCTGTGTCTGTGCGCCTTGTGCACCAAAAGATAAAGCACAGGATATTTGTGTCTGGATAAAAACAGCTCTGCTTGCAGGCCCGACTCCACGAGGAACTCCTCAGTTTTAGTTGTGTGTCCCTTTATAACAATGTTAAAATGTTTAAGTGACAGGTTGGCGTGAAATCTGAATCTCCACTGAGCTGTATCAGCACCATGGACAGAGCCCATCAGGACTGTGTTTAGGTTTTTATGTCGGGGGGCTATGGAAAGCCACTGGGTGGTTCGGTATGACACCTTTGGGTTTAAATTAAGAGCTGTGGGGTGAAGCGCTGCTCATTTCTGTTATACTACTTGAATAACGTGGTAGGCTAAGTGAATATCGTGGTAGGCTAAGTGAATAAAGTGGTATTCTAATTGAATAACGTGGTAGGCTATGTGAACAACGTGGTATACTAAGTGAATATCGTGGTAGGCTAAGTGAATAACGTGGTAGGCTAAGTGAATAACATGGTATTCTAATTGAATAACGTGGTAGGCTATGTGAACAACGTGGTATAAAGTGAATATCGTGGTAGGCTAAGTGAATATCGTGGTAGGCTAAGTGAATATCGTAGGCTAAGTGAATATCGTGGTAGGCTAAGTGAATATCGTGGTAGGCTATGAACAACGTATACTAAGTGAATATCGTGGTAGGCTAAGAATAACGTGGTATACTAAGTGAATATCGTGGTAGGCTAAGTGAATAACGGTAGGCTAAGTGAATAACATGGTATACTAAGTGAATATCGTGGTAGGCTAAGTGAATAACGTGGTAGGCTAAGTGAATAACATGGTATTCTAATTGAATAACGTGGTAGGCTATGTGAACAACGTGGTATACTAAGTGAATAACGTGGTAGGCTATGTGAACAACGTGGTATACTAAGTGAATATCGTGGTAGGCTAAGTGAATAACGTGGTAGGCTAAGTGAATAACGTGGTATTATAATTGAATAACGTGGTAGGCTATGTGAACAACGTGGTATACTAAGTGAATATCGTGGTAGGCTAAGTGAATAACGTGGTAGGCTAAGTGAATAACATGGTATTCTAATTGAATAACGTGGTAGGCTATGTGAACAACGTGGTATACTAAGTGAATATCGTGGTAGGCTAAGTGAATAACGTGGTAGGCTAAGTGAATAACGTATACTAAGTGAATAACGTGGTAGGCCAAGTGAATAACGTGGTAGACTAAGTGAATAGCATAGTATTCTAATTGAATAACGTGGTATTCTAACTGAATAATGTGGTAGGCTAAGTGAATAACGTGGTAGGCTCAGGGAATAACATGGTATTCTAATTGAATAACGTGGTAGGCTAGGTGAATAACGTGGTATTCTAATTGAATAACGTGGTAGGCTAAGTGAATAACATGGTATTCTATTTGAATAACGTGGTAGGCTAGGGGAATAACGTGGTAGGCTAAGTGAATAACTAGTAGGCTAAGTGAATAACGTGGTAGGCTAAGTGAATATCGTGGTAGGCTAAGTGAATAACGTGGTATACTAAGTGAATATCGTGGTAGGCTAAGTGAACAACGTGGTATACTAAGTGAATATCGTAGGCTAAGTGAATAACGTGGTATACTAAGTGAATATCGTGGTAGGCTAAGTGAATAACGTGGTAGGCTAAGTGAATAACATGGTATACTAAGTGAATATCGTGGTAGGCTAAGTGAACAACGTGGTATACTAAGTGAATATCGTGGTAGGCTAAGTGAATAACGTGGTATACTAAGTGAATATCGTGGTAGGCTAAGTGAATAACGTGGGTATACTAGGTGAATATCGTGGTAGGCTAAGTGAATAACGTGGTAGGCTAAGTGAATATCGTGGTAGGCTAAGTGAACAACATGGTATACTAAGTGAATATCGTGGTAGGCTAAGTGAATAACGTGGTATACTATGTGAACAACGTGGTATTCTAATTGAATAACGTGGTAGGCTAAGTGAACAACGTGGTATACTAAGTGAATATCGTGGTAGGCTAAGTGAACAACGTGGTATACTAAGTGAATATCGTGGTAGGCTAAGTGAATAACGTGGTAGGCTAAGTGAATAACGTGGTAGGCTAAGTGAATAACGTGGTAGGCTAAGTGAATATCGTGGTAGGCTAAGTGAATATCGTGGTAGGCTAAGTGAATAACATGGTATACTAAGTGAATATCGTGGTAGGCTAAGTGAATAACATGGTATACTAAGTGAATATCGTGGTAGGCTAAGTGAATAACGTGGTAGGCTAAGTGAATAATGTGGTAGGCTAAGTGAATAACATGGTATACTAAGTGAATATCGTGGTAGGCTAAGTGAATAACGTGGTAGGCTAAGTGAATAACATGGTATTCTAATTGAATAACGTGGTAGGCTATGTGAACAACGTGGTATACTAAGTGAATAACGTGGTAGGCTATGTGAACAACGTGGTATACTAAGTGAATATCGTGGTAGGCTAAGTGAATAACGTGGTAGGCTAAGTGAATAACGTGGTAGGCTAAGTGAATAACGTGGTATTATAATTGAATAACGTGGTAGGCTATGTGAACAACGTGGTATACTAAGTGATTAACGTGGTAGGCTAAGTGAATAACATGGTATTCTAGGTGAATAATGTGGTATGCTAAGTGAATAACGTGGTAGGCTAAGTGAATAACATGGTATTCTAAGTGAATAATGTGGTATTCTAACTGAATAACGTAGTAGGCTAAGTGAATAACATGGTATTCTATTTGAATAACGTGGTAGGCTAGGGGAATAACGTAGTAGGCTAAGTGAATAACTAGTAGGCTAAGTGAATAATTAGTAGGCAAAGTGAATAGCGTGGTAGCCTAATTGAATAACGTGGTAGGCTAAGTGAATAACGTGGTAGACTAAGTGAATAACGTGGTATTCTAATTGAATAACGTGGTAGGCTAGGGGAATAACGTGGTAGGCTAAGTGAATAACTAGTAGGCTATGTGAATGAAGGAATACGCCTCCGCCTGTAATATTTGTTATAAGAACGGAATCAAAGTATACAGTTGAAGCTGCTTCACTCAACTCTGCCTCACACCACACCACTACAGTGTTCAGTTAGCTTCTTAGCTAACTGTAAATATATTAGTGTTACTTGCCTATTTAGCTCTAACTAATCTTCCACTGCCTCCATGGATGTCAGAAATCAAACCACGATGACACTGCCGAGCTCCAGCAGGCTCCGCTTGAAGAGCATATTAAATATTAATAAGGGAAAGCCAGTGACATCATTTCAGCACAAACCTAGGGTATGGAATGGCAAAATGACTTCCTTAGCCAGCTCTGGTTTTCAACGGCCTTTCTTTATTGTGTAGAGTGCTGTCCATGGTGCTGATAGAGCGCCATGGCGATTTCACACCAACCTGTCACTTCTTGGTCAAAAGCACTCAACGGTCTCTGAATTTGAACTTTCCTGTCAGTTGTGGCATAGCGTGACATAAGCAGAATTCAATATAATTCCAATACAGGAACCTAATGATACCTAGTCAGTTGTACAACTTAAGGCCTTCAACTGAAATGTGTCTTCCGCACTTAACCCAAGCCTTCTGAATCGCGACCTGTATGTTCTCTTTGGCTGGCCCTCACTACATATTCGTCGCCAAACACATTGGCTCCAGGTCATCTATAAGTCTTTGCTTGGTAAAGCCCCGCCTTATCTCAGCTAACTAGTCACCATAGCAACACCCACCCATAGCATGCGCTCCAGCAGGTATATTTCACTGGTCATCCCCAAAGCCAACACTTCCTTTGGCCGGCCTTTCCTTCCAGTTCTCTGCTGCCAATGACTGGAACGAATTGCAAAAATCACTGAAGCTGGAGTCTCATATCTCCCTCTCTAACTTTAAGCATCAGCTGTCAGAGCAGCTTACTGATCACTGTACCTGTACACAGCCCATCTGTAAATAGGACACTCAACTACCTCATCCCCATATTATTATTTATCCTCTTGCACATCACCATCTGCACGTCTTTCACTCCAGTTTTATTGTGTTATTGACTGAACATTTGTTTATGTGTAACTCTGTGTTGTTTTTGTCGCACTGCTTTGCTTTATCTTGGCCAGGTCGCAGTCGTAAATGAGAACTCAACTGTCCTACCTGTTTAAAAAGGTGAAATAAAAATAAAATAAATAAATAAAACTGTGTAACATCATAGAGAGAGCCTACATTATATTCCCTGGGTAGAGCTACATATCACTATGCCACATCATAGAGAGAGCCTACATTATATTCCCTGGGTAGAGCTACATATCACTATGCCACATCATAGAGAGAGCCTACATTATATTCCCTGGGTAGAGCTACATATCACTATGTCACATCATAGAGAGAGCCTACATTATATTCCCTGGGTAGAGCTACATATTACTATGTCACATCATAGAGAGAGCCTACATTATATTCCCTGGGTAGAGCTACATATCACTATGCCACATCATAGAGAGAGCCTACATTATATTCCCTGGGTAGAGCTACATATCACTATGCCACATCATAGAGAGAGCCTACATTATATTCCCTGGGTAGAGCTACATATCACTATGTCACATCATAGAGAGAGCCTACATTATATTCCCTGGGTAGAGCTACATATTACTATGTCACATCATAGAGAGAGCCTACATTATATTCCCTGGGTAGAGCTACATATCACTATGTCACATCATAGAGAGAGCCTACATTATATTCCCTGGGTAGAGCTACATATCACTATGTCACATCATAGAGAGAGCCTACATTATATTCCCTGGGTAGAGCTACATATTACTATGTCACATCATAGAGAGAGCCTACATTATATTCCCTGGGTAGAGCTACATATTACTATGCCACATCATAGAGAGAGCCTACATTATATTCCCTGGGTAGAGCTACATATCACTATGCCACATCATAGAGAGAGCCTACATTATATTCCCTGGGTAGAGCTACATATCACTATGTCACATCATAGAGAGAGCCTACATTATATTCCCTGGGTAGAGCTACATATTACTATGTCACATCATAGAGAGAGCCTACATTATATTCCCTGGGTAGAGCTACATATCACTATGCCACATCATAGAGAGAGCCTACATTATATTCCCTGGGTAGAGCTACATATCACTATGCCACATCATAGAGAGAGCCTACATTATATTCCCTGGGTAGAGCTACATATTACTATGTCACATCATAGAGAGAGCCTACATTATATTCCCTGGGTAGAGCTACATATTACTATGTCACATCATAGAGAGAGCCTACATTATATTCCCTGGGTAGAGCTACATATTACTATGTCACATCATAGAGAGAGCCTACATTATATTCCCTGGGTAGAGCTACATATTACTATGTCACATCATAGAGAGAGCCTACATTATATTCCCTGGGTAGAGCTACATATCACTATGCCACATCGTAGAGAGAGCCTACATTATATTCCCTGGGTAGAGCTACATATTACTATGTCACATCATAGAGAGAGCCTACATTATATTCCCTGGGTAGAGCTACATATTACTATGTCACATCATAGAGAGAGCCTACATTATATTCCCTGGGTAGAGCTACATATCACTATGCCACATCATAGAGAGAGCCTACATTATATTCCCTGGGTAGAGCTACATATTACTATGCCACATCATAGAGAGAGCCTACATTATATTCCCTGGGTAGAGCTACATATCACTATGTCACATCATAGAGAGAGCCTACATTATATTCCCTGGGTAGAGCTACATATTACTATGCCACATCATAGAGAGAGCCTACATTATATTCCCTGGGTAGAGCTACATATTACTATGTCACATCATAGAGAGAGCCTACATTATATTCCCTGGGTAGAGCTACATATTACTATGTCACATCATAGAGAGAGCCTACATTATATTCCCTGGGTAGAGCTACATATCACTATGCCACATCATAGAGAGAGCCTACATTATATTCCCTGGGTAGAGCTACATATTACTATGTCACATCATAGAGAGAGCCTACATTATATTCCCTGGGTAGAGCTACATATCACTATGCCACATCATAGAGAGAGCCTACATTATATTCCCTGGGTAGAGCTACATATTACTATGTCACATCATAGAGAGAGCCTACATTATATTCCCTGGGTAGAGCTACATATCACTATGCCACATCATAGAGAGAGCCTACATTATATTCCCTGGGTAGAGCTACATATTACTATGCCACATCATAGAGAGAGCCTACATTATATTCCCTGGGTAGAGCTACATATCACTATGCCACATCATAGAGAGAGCCTACATTATATTCCCTGGGTAGAGCTACATATCACTATGCCACATCATAGAGAGAGCCTACATTATATTCCCTGGGTAGAGCTACATATTACTATGTCACATCATAGAGAGAGCCTACATTATATTCCCTGGGTAGAGCTACATATTAATATGCCACATCATAGAGAGAGCCTACATTATATTCCCTGGGTAGAGCTACATATCACTATGCCACATCATAGAGAGAGCCTACATTATATTCCTGGGTAGAGCTACATATCACTATGCCACATCATAGAGAGAGCCTACATTATATTCCCTGGGTAGAGCTACATATCACTATGCCACATCATAGAGAGAGCCTACATTATATTCCCTGGGTAGAGCTACATATCACTATGCCACATCATAGAGAGAGCCTACATTATATTCCCTGGGTAGAGCTACATATCACTATGTCACATCATAGAGAGAGCCTACATTATATTCCCTGGGTAGAGCTACATATTACTATGTCACATCATAGAGAGAGCCTACATTATATTCCCTGGGTAGAGCTACATATTACTATGTCACATCATAGAGAGAGCCTACATTATATTCCCTGGGTAGAGCTACATATTACTATATCACATCATAGAGAGAGCCTACATTATATTCCCTGGGTAGAGCTACATATCACTATGCCACATCATAGAGAGAGCCTACATTATATTCCCTGGGTAGAGCTACATATTACTATGTCACATCATAGAGAGAGCCTACATTATATTCCCTGGGTAGAGCTACATATCACTATGCCACATCATAGAGAGAGCCTACATTATATTCCCTGGGTAGAGCTACATATTACTATGTCACATCATAGAGAGAGCCTACATTATATTCCCTGGGTAGAGCTACATATTACTATGTCACATCATAGAGAGAGCCTACATTATATTCCCTGGGTAGAGCTACATATTACTATGTCACATCATAGAGAGAGCCTACATTATATTCCCTGGGTAGAGCTACATATCACTATGCCACATCATAGAGAGAGCCTACATTATATTCCCTGGGTAGAGCTACATATTACTATGTCACATCATAGAGAGAGCCTACATTATATTCCCTGGGTAGAGCTACATATTACTATGTCACATCGTAGAGAGCCTACATTATATTCCCTGGGTAGAGCTACATATTACTATGTCACATCATAGAGAGAGCCTACATTATATTCCCTGGGTAGAGCTACATATTACTATGTCACATCATAGAGAGAGCCTACATTATATTCCCTGGGTAGAGCTACATATTACTATGTCACATCATAGAGAGAGCCTACATTATATTCCCTGGGTAGAGCTACATATCACTATGCCACATCATAGAGAGAGCCTACATTATATTCCCTGGGTAGAGCTACATATCACTATGCCACATCATAGAGAGAGCCTACATTATATTCCCTGGGTAGAGCTACATATTACTATGCCACATCATAGAGAGAGCCTACATTATATTCCCTGGGTAGAGCTACAAATCACTATGCCACATCATAGAGAGAGCCTACATTATATTCCCTGGGTAGAGCTACATATTACTATGCCACATCATAGAGAGAGCCTACATTATATTCCCTGGGTAGAGCTACATATTACTATGCCACATCATAGAGAGAGCCTACATTATATTCCCTGGGTAGAGCTACATATTACTATGTCACATCATAGAGAGAGCCTACATTATATTCCCTGGGTAGAGCTACATATTACTATGTCACATCATAGAGAGAGCCTACATTATATTCCCTGGGTAGAGCTACATATTACTATGCCACATCATAGAGAGAGCCTACATTATATTCCCTGGGTAGAGCTACATATTACTATGCCACATCATAGAGAGAGCCTACATTATATTCCCTGGGTAGAGCTACATATTACTATGTCACATCATAGAGAGAGCCTACATTATATTCCCTGGGTAGAGCTACATATTACTATGTCACATCATAGAGAGAGCCTACATTATATTCCCTGGGTAGAGCTACATATCACTATGCCACATCATAGAGAGAGCCTACATTATATTCCCTGGGTAGAGCTACATATTACTATGTCACATCATAGAGAGAGCCTACATTATATTCCCTGGGTAGAGCTACATATCACTATGCCACATCATAGAGAGAGCCTACATTATATTCCCTGGGTAGAGCTACATATTACTATGCCACATCATAGAGAGAGCCTACATTATATTCCCTGGGTAGACCTACATATCACTATGCCACATCATAGAGAGAGCCTACATTATATTCCCTGGGTAGAGCTACATATCACTATGCCACATCATAGAGAGAGCCTACATTATATTCCCTGGGTAGAGCTACATATCACTATGCCACATCATAGAGAGAGCCTACATTATATTCCCTGGGTAGAGCTACATATCACTATGCCACATCATAGAGAGAGCCTACATTATATTCCCTGGGTAGAGCTACATATCACTATGTCACATCATAGAGAGAGCCTACATTATATTCCCTGGGTAGAGCTACATATTACTATGTCACATCGTAGAGAGAGCCTACATTATATTCCCTGGGTAAAGCTACATATTACTATGTCACATCATAGAGAGAGCCTACATTATATTCCTGGGTAGAGCTACATATTACTATGTCACATCATAGAGAGAGCCTACATTATATTCCCTGGGTAGAGCTACATATCACTATGCCACATCATAGAGAGCCTACATTATATTCCCTGGGTAGAGCTACATATCACTATGCCACATCATAGAGAGAGCCTACATTATATTCCCTGGGTAGAGCTACATATCACTATGCCACATCATAGAGAGAGCCTACATTATATTCCCTGGGTAGAGCTACATATTACTATGTCACATCATAGAGAGAGCCTACATTATATTCCCTGGGTAGAGCTACATATTAATATGCCACATCATAGAGAGAGCCTACATTATATTCCCTGGGTAGAGCTACATATCACTATGCCACATCATAGAGAGAGCCTACATTATATTCCCTGGGTAGAGCTACATATCACTATGCCACATCATAGAGAGAGCCTACATTATATTCCCTGGGTAGAGCTACATATCACTATGCCACATCATAGAGAGAGCCTACATTATATTCCCTGGGTAGAGCTACATATCACTATGCCACATCATAGAGAGAGCCTACATTATATTCCCTGGGTAGAGCTACATATTACTATGCCACATCATAGAGAGAGCCTACATTATATTCCCTGGGTAGAGCTACATATTACTATGTCACATCATAGAGAGAGCCTACATTATATTCCCTGGGTAGAGCTACATATTACTATGTCACAACATAGAATTAGATAGTCTACATTATATTCTGGTTGTCTTGAACTGGGTGACAAGGGTCTGTATCCGGGGATATCTTTACATTTTGTTATTCTAGAGAATACAGATATTATATGTTCGGAATCCAGATGTATTTTATGCATACACTACATGCCCAAAAGTATGTGGACACCAGCATGCCCAACATCTCATTCCAAACACATGGGCATTAATATGGAGCTGGTCCCCCCTTTGCTGCATTACCAGCCTCCACTCTTCTGGGAAGGCTTTCCACTAGATGTTGGAACGTTGCTGCTATAACAGCCTCCACTCTTCTGGGAAGGCTTTCCACTAGATGTTGGAACATTGCTGCTATAACAGCCTCCACTCTTCTGGGAAGGCTTTCCACTAGATGTTGGAACGTTGCTGCTATAACAGCCTCCACTCTTCTGGGAAGGCTTTCCACTAGATGTTGGAACATTGCTGCTATAACAGCCTCCACTCTTCTGGGAAGGCTTTCCACTAGATGTTGGAACGTTGCTGCTATAACAGCCTCCACTCTTCTGGGAAGACTTTCCACTAGATGTTGGAACATTGCTGCTATAACAGCCTCCACTCTTCTGGGAAGACTTTCCACTAGATGTTGGAACATTGCTGCTATAACAGCCTCCACTCTTCTGGGAAGGCTTTCCACTAGATGTTGGAACGTTGCTGCTATAACAGCCTCCACTCTTCTGGGAAGACTTTCCACTAGATGTTGGAACATTGCTGCTATAACAGCCTCCACTCTTCTGGGAAGGCTTTCTACTAGATGTTGGAACGTTGCTGCTATAACAGCCTCCACTCTTCTGGGAAGGCTTTCCACTAGATGTTGGAACATTGCTGCTATAACAGCCTCCACTCTTCTGGGAAGGCTTTCCACTAGATGTTGGAACATTGCTGCTATAACAGCCTCCACTCTTCTGGGAAGGCTTTCCACTAGATGTTGGAACGTTGCTGCTATAACAGCCTCCACTCTTCTGGGAAGGCTTTCCACTAGATGTTGGAACATTGCTGCTATAACAGCCTCCACTCTTCTGGGAAGGCTTTCCACCAGATGTTGGAACACTGCTGCGTGGACTTGCTTCTATTCAGCCACAAGAGCATTAGTGAGGTCGGACACTGATGTAGGGCGATTAGGCCTGGCTCGCTGTCGACATTCCAATTCATCCCAAAGGTGTTCGATGGGGTTGAAGTCAGGGCTCTATGCGGGCCAGTCAAGTTATTCCACACCGATCTCGACAAACCATTTCTTTGTGGACCTCACTTTGTGCACTGAGGCGTTGTCATGCTGAAACAGGAAAAGGTTTTCCCTAAACTGCTGCCACTAAGTTGGATGCACAGAATCACCTATAATTTATTTGTATGCTGTAGCATTAAGATTTCACCTTCAGCGGAACTAAGGGACCCAAACCATGAAAACCAGTCCCAGACCATCCGCCAAACCCAGATTCGTCCGTGGGACTGCCAGGTGGTGAGGGGTGATTCATCACTCCAGAGAACATGTTTCCACTGCTCCAGAGTCCAATCGTGACTTACTTAGAATTAAATACAAATTAAACAAAAAAATGACTTATTGGTTCCTTCGAATTCATTTTGAGAGGTTTTTAGGCCAAATAACCCAATCAAAACGTAAAGCTTCTTGAGCGTGGGAATATGCCAGGCCTATTGGGCCAACATCAATTTGTAAGTCGCTCTGGATAAGAGCGTCTGCTAAATGACTTAAAGGACTTAAATGTCTGCTAAATGACTTAAATGTAAATGTAAATGTATAGATTGTATAGATAATAGACCGAAAATGAATGAAACGTTTAAGAGATCTGATTTGTAGTTTATAAATACTTTGCTACAATGACCCACTGAGTTATCTACCCACCTCGTTCCTTTCTTTTAGCATGTGCACATATGACGTTTTTGGGATAAGTGTGTTTTATGATTCCACAATGATTATTTAGTTGTGGACACCACATCACTTCACTCCCTCTCTTGCTCTCTTGCTCTTGGTCCTCATCTTTGTAAGTCAGCTTGATTTAGCACCTGTGTATTTTATCAGTTTCTTTAGTAAAAATATTTAGCGAACTCCATGACGTTAGCTAAAGCAAGTGGCTATTAGCAGGACACAGGTAGACTACAGATGTGTGCTGGGCCGGGCCATGAGCTCGTGAAGTGAGCACCACCGAAGCAAAATTGTAGATTTGGAGGCGATCCAGTCATTATTGAATCTCCCTCCTGCTCCACTCACAGACTCTGATAGGGTAGCTTTTCTGAGGTCTGGATTGGATGTAAAGACGGTCCCGTTAGGGAGAATATCCAAGCTCTGTATATGAAATTAAAGACATGCATATCTGTAGTCAACTCCTTAATAAAATGTCAGATACCTTTTTCTCCCAGTACCCACTACTTTTCGTGGTTGTCAATAGAACAGTGTGTATGGGAAACGTGTTTATGGTAGGCCAGTATTTCATCATCGATTAGTTGGGTGGGGTCAAATTTGGTGCACAGAAGTGTATTGTGCCATATCACAACCTGCTGTTGAACTCATGAAGAGAGTTGCATGATTTTCTATGTTTGAAACGGGCCTATAGGCCTAATTATTTGGCAGCTGGGTATGCTGGGTACAGCTGGGTATGCTGGGTACAGCTGGGTATGCCAGCTGGGTATGCTGGGTACAGCTGGGTATGCCAGCTGGGTATGCCTGCATCTAACTGTAGCAGGCTGTAGGCTGTATCTAACTGTCGTAGGCTGTATCTAACTGTAGCAGGCTGTAGGCTGTATCTAACTGTAGTAGGCTGTAGGCTGTATCTCACTGTAGCAGGCTGTAGGCTGTATCTAACTGTAGCAGGCTGTAGGCTGTATCTAACTGTAGTAGGCTGTATCTAACTGTAGTAAATCAAATCAAATGTATTTATATAGCCCTTCGTACATCAGCTGATATCTCAAAGTGCTGTACAGAAACCCAGCCTAAAACCCCAAACAGCAAGCAATGCAGGTGTAGAAACAGGCTGTAGGCTGTATCTCATTGTAGTAGGCTGTATCTCACTGTAGTAGAATGTATCTAACTGTAGTAGGCTGTATCTCACTGTAGTAGGCTGTATCTCACTGTAGTAGAATGTATCTAACTGTAGTAGGCTGTATCTAACTGTAGTAGGCTGTATCTAACTGTAGTAGGCTGTAGGCTGTATCTCACTGTCGTAGGCTGTATCTCACTGTAGTAGGCTGTATCTCACTGTAGTAGGCTGTATCTCACTGTAGTAGGCTGTATCTCACTGTAGTAGGCTGTATCTAACTGTAGTAGGCTGTATCTCACTGTAGTAGGCTGTATCTCACTGTAGTAGGCTGTATCTCACTGTAGTAGGCTGTATCTCACTGTAGTAGAATGTATCTAACTGTAGTAGGCTGTATCTCACTGTAGTAGGCTATATCTCACTGTAGTAGAATGTATCTAACTGTAGTAGGCTGTATCTAACTGTAGTAGGCTGTAGGCTGTATCTAACTGTCGTAGGCTGTATCTAACTGTCGTAGGCTGTATCTCACTGTAGTAGGCTGTATCTCACTGTAGTAGGCTGTATCCCACTGTAGTAGGCTGTATCTCACTGTAGTAGAATGTATCTAACTGTAGTAGGCTGTATCTCACTGTAGTAGGCTGTATCTCACTGTAGTAGGCTGTATCTCACTGTAGTCGGCTGTATCTCACTGCAGTATCCTGTTAAGGAAGTCGAGAATTTAAGCAGCTTTTCGCAGCTTTTTGTTAAAAATCGCGCAACATTTCAGCGCCCTGCTATTCATGCCAGGAATATAGTATATGCATATGATTAGTATGTGTGGATAGAAAACACTCAGACGTTTCTAAAACTGGTTAAATCACGGCTGTGACTATAACAGAACGTGCGTTTCATCGAAAAGTGCATGAAAATATGATCACTGAAAATTGAAAAAAATATCCATCCGCGACTTCAAGGAATTGTTCAAAGTGAACCGAATTAAAGTAGGCCGAGGTTGCAGTGCCTACAACTTTCACACGTTGTCTAGAGTCTTGTCATTTGATTCGCAATTGATTCTTGGTCTAACCGAATCAGGGGAACTCCTTCCCTCCGGTCTCCGACCGGATGTTTTGATCGAGCTCTCTTCGGACATGTTTTATACACGGACAGCTAAAGAATTTACATCACCTCCTGATGAATTGTATCGCTTATTAACGTGTACTAATACCTAAAGTTGCATTACAAAAGTATTTCGAAGTGTTTTGTGAAATTTTATCGTCGACTTTTTGAATTTTAAAAAATGACGTTACGTTATGAAACGCTATTTTTTTCCGTTTATCACACAGTATTCTTAGATCGATATCTAGGCTATACATGGACCGATTTAATCGAAAAAAGACCCTAAATGATGTTTATGGGACATCTAGGAGTGCCAAGAAAGAAGCTCGTCAAAGGTAATGAATGTTTTATATTTTATTTCAGCGTTTTTGGTTTGCGCCGCCTAACACAAAATCTGTCGTGTTAGGTGACGTTGCAGTATTTTGAGGGTGCATGGTATCAGATAATAGCTTCTCATGCTTTCGCCGAAAAGCCTTTTACAAATCTGACTTGGTGGATAGATTCACAATGAGTGTAGCTTTAATGCAGTATATTGTATGTCCATTTTAATGAAAGTTTGAGTTTTATCAAAAACGATACGTGGCGCACTTGAAATTTCCGCTGATATATGCTCCCAAAACGGGACCACTGCCCTAACAAGATACGTATACTGTATCTCACTGCAGTAAAGTTGTAGAGAAGTAGAGATCAGAGTTGGTTCTAAAAAAAAATATCTGAAAATTTGAACATCCCACGGAGCACCATTAAATCCATTATACATTTTTCTTAATAATATGGCAACACAACAAATCTGCCAAGAGGACCACACCAAAACTCATGGACCAGGCAAGGAGGGCATTAATCAGAGAGGTAACAAAGAGACCAAAGATAACCCTGAAGGAACTGCAAAGCTCCATAGCGGAGATTTGAGTATCTGTCCATAGGACCACTTTAAGTCGTACACTGCACAGAGCTGGGCTTTACGGAAGAGTGGCCAGAAAAAAAGCCATTGCTAAAAGAGAAAAATGAGCAAACGCATTTGGTGTTCACCAAAAAGGCTTGTAGGAGACTCCCCAAACATATGGAAGAATATACTCTGGTCAGAGGAGACTAAAATTGAGCTTTTTGGCCATCAAGGAAACGCTATGATTAGTGCAAACCCAACTCCTCTCATCACCCCGAGAATACCATCCCCACAGTGAAGCATGGTGGTGGCAGCATCATGCTGTTGGTCAGAATTGAAGGAATGATGGATGGCACTAAATACAGGTAAAATCTTGAGGGTGACCTGCTTCAGTCTTCCATAGATTTGAGACAGAGGTTCATCTTCCAGCAGGACAATGACACTAAGCATACTTCTAAATCAAAACTCGAGTGGTTTAAGGGGAAACATTTAAATGTCTTGGAATGACCTGGTCAAAGCCCAGACCTCAATCCAATTGAGAATCTGTGGTATGACTTAAAGATTGCTGTACACCAGCGGAACCCATCCAACTTGAAGGAGCTGAAGCAGTATTGCCTTGAAGAATGGGCAAAAATCCCAGTGACTAGATGGGCCAAGCTTATAGAGACATGCCCCAAGAGACTTGCAGCTATAATTTCTGCAAAAGGTGACTCAACGAAGTATTGACTTTGGAGAGGGGGATGAATAGTTATGCACGCTCAAGTTTTCAGTTTTTTTGTCTTATTTCTTGTTTGTTTCACAATAAAAAATCATTTGCATCTTCAAAGTGGTAGGCACGTTGTGTAAATCAAATGAGACAACCCCCCCAAAAAATCTATTTTAATTCAGGGTTGTAAGGAAACAAAATAGGAAAAATGTCAAGGGGGTTGAAAACATTCGCAAGCCACTGTAAGTACGCATTTCACGGTAAGAACCCATCTATACTAGTTGTATCCTGCGTGAAAATACAATTTGATTTCTCATCATCAGGTTTAATTACACCTGATATAAGATCATTCAAACACACCTCTCTCTCTCTCTCTCTCTCTCTCTCTCTCTCTCTCTCTCTCTCTCTCTCTCTCTCTCTCTCTCTCTCTCTCTCTCTCTCTCTCTCTCTCTCTCTCTCTCTCTCTCTCTCTCTCTCTCTCGTTCTCCTCTAACTCTCTCCCTCTTTTTCTAACTCTGTTCTCCACATCTCTCTCTATGAAAAACATAATTCTCTCTCCATCTTTCTCTCTCTCTATGAAAAACATAATTCTCTCTCCATCTTTCTCTCCCTCTCGCTCTATGAATGAAGGCCATTTTAACTGATAGCTAAAGTGCTAAGGTGCAATGCACAGTATACTGTTGTGTATAACCTTTATTTAATGTAACACGGGGTGTTACCTTAGCATATAACCGGCGAAACAATCGTTGCCTCAAGGGAGACCAAATAATAAAATAACTTTCCAGATCAGACATTCTGTCAAGGCAGAGATAGGAGTGGCAGGTAGACTATTGGTTAAGACAAGATCAGACATTCTGGCAAGGCAGAGATAGGAGTGGCAGGTAGACTATTGGTTAAGACAAGATCAGACATTCTGTCAAGGCAGAGATAGGACTGGCAGGTAGACTATTGGTTAAGACAAGATCAGACATTCTAGCAAGGCAGAGATAGGAGTGGCAGGTAGACTATTGGTTAAGACAAGATCAGACATTCTGGCAAGGCAGAGATAGGAGTGGCAGGTAGACTATTGGTTAAGACAAGATCAGACATTCTAGCAAGGCAGAGATAGGAGTGGCAGGTAGACTATTGGTTAAGACAAGATCAGACATTCTGGCAAGGCAGAGATAGGAGTGGCAGGTAGACTATTGGTTAAGACAAGATCAGACATTCTGGCAAGGCAGAGATAGGAGTGGCAGGTAGACTATTGGTTAAGACAAGATCAGACATTCTGGCAAGGCAGAGATAGGAGTGGCAGGTAGACTATTGGTTAAAACAGTCAGTTAGGCCAGTTACTGAACAATTATTGGTTTAAATCCCAGAGATGACTAGTTGAAAATTCTGTCGATGTGCCCTTCAGCAAGGCATTTAACCTTCATTTATCCTATAAGTCGCTCTGGATAAGAGCGTATGCTAAACGACCGAAAATGTAAAGGGTAATGAATCTACTACTTTAGGCTATGCTTGTTACAGCAAACAGGGGAGTGGGCTTGTCAGTCTGAACCCATCTAAAGGTCTTGTCAGTCTGAACCCTTCTGAACCCATCTAAAGGTCTTGTCAGTCTGAACCCTTCTGAACCCATCTAAAGGTCTTGTCAGTCTGAACCCTTCTGAACCCATCTAAAGGTCTTGTCAGTCTGAACCCATCTAAAGGTCTTGTCAGTCTGAACCCATCTGAACCCATCTAAAGGTCTTGTCAGTCTGAACCCATCTAAAGGTCTTGTCAGTCTGAACCCATCTAAAGGTCTTGTCAGTCTGAACCCATCTAAAGGTATTGTCAGTCTGAACCCATCTAAAGGTCTTGTCAGTCTGAACCCATCTAAAGGTCTTGTCAGTCTGAACCCTTCTGAACCCATCTAAAGGCCTTGTCAGTCTGAACCCTTCTGAACCCATCTAAAGGTCTTGTCAGTCTGAACCCATCTAAAGGTCTTGTCAGTCTGAACCCAACTAAAGGTCTTGTCAGTCTGAACCCATCTAAAGGCCTTGTCAGTCTGAACCCATCTAAAGGCCTTGTCAGTCTGAACCATTCTGAACCCATCTAAAGGCCTTGTCAGTCTGAACCCTTCTGAACCCATCTAAAGGTCTTGTCAGTCTGAACCCATCTAAAGGTCTTGTCAGTCTGAACCCATCTAAAGGTCTTGTCAGTCTGAACCCATCTAAAGGTCTTGTCAGTCTGAACCCATCTAAAGGCCTTGTCAGTCTGAACCCATCTAAAGGTCTTGTCAGTCTGAACCCATCTAAAGGTCTTGTCAGTCTGAACCCATCTAAAGGCCTTGTCAGTCTGAACCCATCTAAAGGTCTTGTCAGTCTGAACCCATCTAAAGGCCTTGTCAGTCTGAACCCATCTAAAGGTCTTGTCAGTCTGAACCCATCTAAAGGACTTGTCAGTCTGAACCCATCTAAAGGCCTTGTCAGTCTGAACCCATCTAAAGGTCTTGTCAGTCTGAACCCATCTGAACCCATCTAAAGGTCTTGTCAGTCTGAACCCATCTAAAGGTCTTGTCAGTCTGAACCCATCTAAAGGTCTTGTCAGTCTGAACCCATCTAAAGGTCTTGTCAGTCTGAACCCATCTAAAGGTCTTGTCAGTCTGAACCCTTCTGAACCCATCTAAAGGCCTTGTCAGTCTGAACCCATCTAAAGGTCTTGTCAGTCTGAACCCATCTAAAGGCCTTGTCAGTCTGAACCCATCTAAAGGTCTTGTCAGTCTGAACCCATCTGAACCCATCTAAAGGTCTTGTCAGTCTGAACCCATCTAAAGGTCTTGTCAGTCTGAACCCATCTAAAGGTCTTGTCAGTCTGAACCCATCTAAAGGTCTTGTCAGTCTGAACCCATCTAAAGGCCTTGTCAGTCTGAACCCATCTAAAGGCTTTGTCAGTCTGAACCCATCTGAACCCATCTAAAGGTATTGTCAGTCTGAACCCATCTAAAGGTATTGTCAGTCTGAACCCATCTAAAGGTATTGTCAGTCTGAACCCATCTAAAGGTCTTGTCAGTCTGAACCCATCTAAAGGTCTTGTCAGTCTGAACCCATCTAAAGGTCTTGTCAGTCTGAACCCTTCTGAACCCATCTAAAGGTCTTGTCAGACTGAACCCATCTAAAGGTCTTGTCAGTCTGAACCCATCTAAAGGTCTTGTCAGTCTGAACCCATCTAAAGGTCTTGTCAGTCTGAACCCTTCTGAACCCATCTAAAGGTCTTGTCAGTCTGAACCCATCTAAAGGTCTTGTCAGTCTGAACCCTTCTGAACCCATCTAAAGGCCTTGTCAGTCTGAACCCTTCTGAACCCATCTAAAGGTCTTGTCAGTCTGAACCCATCGAAAGGTCTTGTCAGTCTGAACCCGTCTAAAGGTCTTGTCAGTCTGAACCCATCTAAAGGTCTTGTCAGTCTGAACCCATCTAAAGGCCTTGTCAGTCTGAACCCATCTAAAGGTCTTGTCAGTCTGAACCCATCTAAAGGTCTTGTCAGTCTGAACCCATCTAAAGGTCTTGTCAGTCTGAACCCATCTAAAGGTATTGTCAGTCTGAACCCATCTAAAGGTCTTGTCAGTCTGAACCCATCTAAAGGTCTTGTCAAACCCATCTAAAGGTCTTGTCAGTCTGAACCCATCTAAAGGTCTTGTCAGTCTGAACCCATCTAAAGGTCTTGTCAGTCTGAACCCATCTAAAGGTCTTGTCAGTCTGAACCCATCTAAAGGTCTTGTCAGTCTGAACCCTTCTGAACCCATCTAAAGGTCTTGTCAGTCTGAACCCATCTAAAGGTCTTGTCAGTCTGAACCCATCTAAAGGTCTTGTCAGTCTGAACCCATCTAAAGGTCTTGTCAGTCTGAACCCATCTAAAGGTCTTGTCAGTCTGAACCCATCTAAAGGTCTTGTCAGTCTGAACCCTTCTGAACCCATCTAAAGGTCTTGTCAGTCTGAACCCATCTAAAGGTCTTGTCAGTCTGAACCCATCTAAAGGTCTTGTCAGTCTGAACCCATCTAAAGGTCTTGTCAGTCTGAACCCTTCTGAACCCATCTAAAGGTCTTGTCAGTCTGAACCCATCTAAAGGTCTTGTCAGTCTGAACCCTTCTGAACCCATCTAAAGGCCTTGTCAGTCTGAACCCTTCTGAACCCATCTAAAGGTCTTGTCAGTCTGAACCCATCTAAAGGTCTTGTCAGTCTGAACCCATCTAAAGGTCTTGTCAGTCTGAACCCATCTAAAGGTCTTGTCAGTCTGAACCCATCTAAAGGTCTTGTCAGTCTGAACCCATCTAAAGGTCTTGTCAGTCTGAACCCATCTAAAGGTCTTGTCAGTCTGAACCCATCTAAAGGTCTTGTCAGTCTGAACCCATCTAAAGGTCTTGTCAGTCTGAACCCATCTAAAGGTCTTGTCAGTCTGAACCCATCTAAAGGTCTTGTCAGTCTGAACCCTTCTGAACCCATCTAAAGGTCTTGTCAGTCTGAACCCATCTAAAGGTCTTGTCAGTCTGAACCCTTCTGAACCCATCTAAAGGCCTTGTCAGTCTGAACCCTTCTGAACCCATTTAAAGGTCTTGTCAGTCTGAACCCATCTGAACCCATCTAAAGGTCTTGTCAGTCTGAACCCATCTAAAGGTCTTGTCAGTCTGAACCCATCTAAAGGTCTTGTCAGTCTGAACCCATCTAAAGGTCTTGTCAGTCTGAAACCCATCTAAAGGTCTTGTCAGTCTGAACCCATCTGAACCCAAAGGTCTTGTCAAACCCTTCTGATCTAAAGGTCTTGTCAGTCTGAACCCTTCTGGTCTTGTCAACCCATCTAAAGGTCTTGTCAGTCTGAACCCATCTAAAGGTCTTGTCAGTCTGAACCCTTCTGAACCCATCTAAAGGTCTTGTCAACCCATCTAAAGTCTGAACCCATCTAAAGGTCTTGTCAGTCTGAACCCATCTAAAGGTCTTGTCAGTCTGAACCCATCTAAAGGTCTTGTCAGTCTGAACCCATCTAAAGGTCTTGTCAGTCTGAACCCATCTAAAGGTCTTGTCAGTCTGAACCCATCTAAAGGTCTTGTCAGTCTGAACCCATCTAAAGGTCTTGTCAGTCTGAACCCTTCTGAACCCATCTAAAGGTCTTGTCAGTCTGAACCCATCTAAAGGTCTTGTCAGTCTGAACCCATCTAAAGGTCTTGTCAGTCTGAACCCATCTAAAGGTCTTGTCAGTCTGAACCCATCTAAAGGTCTTGTCAGTCTGAACCCTTCTAAAGGTCTTGTCAGTCTGAACCCTTCTGAACCCATCTAAAGGTCTTGTCAGTCTGAACCCATCTAAAGGTCTTGTCAGTCTGAACCCATCTAAAGGTCTTGTCAGTCTGAACCCATCTAAAGGTCTTGTCACCCATCTAAAGGTCTTGTCAGTCTGAACCCATCTAAAGGTCTTGTCAGTCTGAACCCTTCTGAACCCATCTAAAGGTCTTGTCAGTCTGAACCCATCTAAAGGTCTTGTCAGTCTGAACCCATCTAAAGGTCTTGTCAGTCTGAACCCATTAAAGGTCTTGTCAGTCTGAACCCATCTAAAGGTCTTGTCAGTCTGAACCCATCTAAAGGTCTTGTCAGTCTGAACCCATCTAAAGGTCTTGTCAGTCTGAACCCATCTAAAGGTCTTGTCAGTCTGAAACCCATCTAAAGGTCTTGTCAGTCTGAACCCAGTCTGAACCCATAAAGGTCTTGTCAGTCTGAACCCATCTAAAGGTCTTGTCAGTCTGAACCCATCTAAAGGTCTTGTCAGTCTGAACCCATCTAAAGGTCTTGTCAGTCTGAACCCATCTAAAGGTCTTGTCAGTCTGAACCCATCTAAAGGTCTTGTCAGTCTGAACCCATCTAAAGGTCTTGTCAGTCTGAACCCATCTAAAGGTCTTGTCAGTCTGAACCCATCTAAAGGTCTTGTCAGTCTGAACCCATCTAAAGGTCTTGTCAGTCTGAACCCATCTAAAGGTCTTGTCAGTCTGAACCCATCTGAACCCATCTAAAGGTCTTGTCAGTCTGAACCCATCTAAAGGTCTTGTCAGTCTGAACCCATCTAAAGGTCTTGTCAGTCTGAACCCATCTAAAGGTCTTGTCAGTCTGAACCCATCTGAACCCATCTAAAGGTCTTGTCAGTCTGAACCCATCTAAAGGTCTTGTCAGTCTGAACCCATCTAAAGGTCTTGTCAGTCTGAACCCTTCTGAACCCATCTAAAGGTCTTGTCAGTCTGAACCCATCTAAAGGTCTTGTCAGTCTGAACCCATCTAAAGGTCTTGTCAGTCTGAACCCATCTGAACCCATCTAAAGGTCTTGTCAGTCTGAACCCATCTAAAGGTCTTGTCAGTCTGAACCCATCTAAAGGTCTTGTCAGTCTGAACCCATCTAAAGGTCTTGTCAGTCTGAACCCATCTAAAGGTCTTGTCAGTCTGAACCCATCTAAAGGTCTTGTCAGTCTGAACCCATCTAAAGGTCTTGTCAGTCTGAACCCATCTAAAGGTCTTGTCAGTCTGAACCCATCTAAAGGTCTTGTCAGTCTGAACCCATCTAAAGGCCTTGTCAGTCTGAACCCATCTAAAGGTCTTGTCAGTCTGAACCCATCTAAAGGTCTTGTCAGTCTGAACCCATCTAAAGGCCTTGTCAGTCTGAACCCTTCTGATCTAAAGGTCTTGTCAGTCCCATCTAAAGGTCTTGTCAGTCTGAACCCATCTAAAGGTCTTGTCAGTCTGAACCCATCTAAAGGTCTTGTCTGAACCCATCTAAAGTCTGAACCCATCTAAAGGCCTTGTCAGTCTGAACCCATCTAAAGGTCTTGTCAGTCTGAACCCATCTAAAGGTCTTGTCAGTCTGAACCCATCTAAAGGTCTTGTCAGTCTGAACCCATCTAAAGGTCTTGTCAGTCTGAACCCATCTAAAGGTCTTGTCAGTCTGAACCCATCTAAAGGTCTTGTCAGTCTGAACCCATCTAAAGGTCTTGTCAGTCTGAACCCATCTAAAGGTCTTGTCAGTCTGAACCCTTCTGAACCCATCTAAAGGTCTTGTCAGTCTGAACCCATCTAAAGGTCTTGTCAGTCTGAACCCATCTAAAGGTCTTGTCAGTCTGAACCCATCTAAAGGTCTTGTCAGTCTGAACCCATCTAAAGGTCTTGTCAGTCTGAACCCTTCTGAACCCATCTAAAGGTCTTGTCAGTCTGAACCCTTCTGAACCCATCTAAAGGTCTTGTCAGTCTGAACCCATCTAAAGGTCTTGTCAGTCTGAACCCATCTAAAGGTCTTGTCAGTCTGAACCCATCTAAAGGTCTTGTCAGTCTGAACCCTTCTGAACCCATCTAAAGGTCTTGTCAGTCTGAACCCATCTAAAGGTCTTGTCAGTCTGAACCCATCTAAAGGCCTTGTCAGTCTGAACCCATCTAAAGGTCTTGTCAGTCTGAACCCATCTGAACCCATCTAAAGGTCTTGTCAGTCTGAACCCATCTAAAGGTCTTGTCAGTCTGAACCCATCTAAAGGTCTTGTCAGTCTGAACCCATCTAAAGGCCTTGTCAGTCTGAACCCATCTAAAGGTCTTGTCAGTCTGAACCCATCTAAAGGTCTTGTCAGTCTGAACCCATCTAAAGGTCTTGTCAGTCTGAACCCATCTAAAGGTCTTGTCAGTCTGAACCCATCTAAAGGTCTTGTCAGTCTGAACCCATCTAAAGGTCTTGTCAGTCTGAACCCATCTAAAGGTCTTGTCAGTCTGAACCCATCTAAAGGTCTTGTCAGTCTGAACCCATCTAAAGGTCTTGTCAGTCTGAACCCATCTAAAGGTCTTGTCAGTCTGAACCCATCTAAAGGTCTTGTCAGTCAACCCTTCTGAACCCATCTAAAGGTCTTGAACCCATCTGAACCCATCTAAAGGTCTTGTCAGTCTGAACCCATCTAAAGGTCTTGTCAGTCTGAACCCATCTAAAGGTCTTGTCAGTCTGAACCCATCTAAAGGTCTTGTCAGTCTGAACCCATCTAAAGGTCTTGTCAGTCTGAACCCTTCTGAACCCATCTAAAGGTCTTGTCAGTCTGAACCCATCTAAAGGTCTTGTCAGTCTGAACCCATCTAAAGGTCTTGTCAGTCTGAACCCATCTAAAGGTCTTGTCAGTCTGAACCCATCTAAAGGTCTTGTCAGTCTGAACCCATCTGAACCCATCTAAAGGTCTTGTCAGTCTGAACCCATCTAAAGGTCTTGTCAGTCTGAACCCTTCTGAACCCATCTAAAGGTCTTGTCAGTCTGAACCCATCTAAAGGTCTTGTCAGTCTGAACCCATCTAAAGGTCTTGTCAGTCTGAACCCATCTAAAGGTCTTGTCAGTCTGAACCCATCTAAAGGTCTTGTCAGTCTGAACCCATCTAAAGGTCTTGTCAGTCTGAACCCATCTAAAGGCCTTGTCAGTCTGAACCCATCTAAAGGTCTTGTCAGTCTGAACCCATCTAAAGGTCTTGTCAGTCTGAACCCATCTAAAGGCCTTGTCAGTCTGAACCCATCTAAAGGTCTTGTCAGTCTGAACCCATCTAAAGGTCTTGTCAGTCTGAACCCTTCTGAACCCATCTAAAGGTCTTGTCAGTCTGAACCCATCTAAAGGTCTTGTCAGTCTGAACCCATCTAAAGGTCTTGTCAGTCTGAACCCATCTAAAGGTCTTGTCAGTCTGAACCCATCTAAAGGTCTTGTCAGTCTGAACCCATCTAAAGGTCTTGTCAGTCTGAACCCATCTAAAGGTCTTGTCAGTCTGAACCCATCTAAAGGTCTTGTCAGTCTGAACCCATCTAAAGGTCTTGTCAGTCTGAACCCTTCTGAACCCATCTAAAGGTCTTGTCAGTCTGAACCCATCTAAAGGTCTTGTCAGTCTGAACCCTTCTGAACCCATCTAAAGGTCTTGTCAGTCTGAACCCTTCTGAACCCATCTAAAGGTCTTGTCAGTCTGAACCCTTCTGAACCCATTTAAAGGTCTTGTCAGTCTGAACCCATCTAAAGGTCTTGTCAGTCTGAACCCATCTAAAGGTCTTGTCAGTCTGAACCCATCTGAACCCATCTAAAGGTCTTGTCAGTCTGAACCCTTCTGAACCCATCTAAAGGTCTTGTCAGTCTGAACCCATCTAAAGGTCTTGTCAGTCTGAACCCATCTAAAGGTCTTGTCAGTCTGAACCCTTCTGAACCCATCTAAAGGTCTTGTCAGTCTGAACCCATCTAAAGGTCTTGTCAGTCTGAACCCATCTAAAGGTCTTGTCAGTCTGAACCCATCTAAAGGTCTTGTCAGTCTGAACCCATCTAAAGGTCTTGTCAGTCTGAACCCTCTAAAGGTCTTGAACCCATCTAAAGGTCTTGTCAGTCTGAACCCATCTAAAGGTCTTGTCAGTCTGAACCCTTCTTGAACCCATCTAAAGGTCTTGTCAGTCTGAACCCATCTAAAGGTCTTGTCAGTCTGAACCCATCTAAAGGTCTTGTCAGTCTGAACCCATCTAAAGGTCTTGTCAGTCTGAACCCATCTAAAGGTCTTGTCAGTCTGAACCCTTCTGAACCCATCTAAAGGTCTTGTCAGTCTGAACCCATCTAAAGGTCTTGTCAGTCTGAACCCAACCCATCTAAAGGTCTTGTCAAACCCATCTAAAGGTCTTGTCAGTCTGAACCCATCTAAAGGTCTTGTCAGTCTGAACCCATCTAAAGGTCTTGTCAGTCTGAACCCATCTAACCCAGGTCTTGTCAGTCTGAACCCATCTAAAGGTCTTGTCAGTCTGAACCCATCTAAAGGTCTTGTCAGTCTGAACCCAAAAGGTCTTGTCAGTCTGAACCCATCTGAACCCATCTAAAGGTCTTGTCAGTCTGAACCCATCTAAAGGAACCTTGTCAGTCTGAACCCATCTAAAGGTCTTGTCAGTCTGAACCCATCTAAAGGTCTTGTCAGTCTGAACCCATCTAAAGGTCTTGTCAGTCTGAACCCATCTAAAGGTCTTGTCAGTCTGAACCCATCTAAAGGTCTTGTCAACCCATCTAAAGGTCTTGTCAGTCTGAACCCATCTAAAGGTCTTGTCAGTCTGAACCCATCTAAAGGTCTTGTCAACCCATCTAAAGGTCTTGTCAGTCTGAACCCTTCTGAACCCATCTAAAGGTCTTGTCAGTCTGAACCCATCTAAAGGTCTTGTCTAAAGGTCTTGTCAGTCTGAACCCTGAACCCATCTAAAGGTCTTGTCAGTCTGAACCCTTCTTGAACCCATCTAAAGGTCTTGTCAGTCTGAACCCATCTAAAGGTCTTGTCAGTCTGAACCCATCTAAAGGTCTTGTCAGTCTGAACCCATCTAAAGGTCTTGAACCCATCTAAAGGTCTTGTCAGTCTGAACCCATCTAACCCAGGTCTTGTCAGTCTGAACCCATCTAAAGGTCTTGTCAGTCTGAACCCATCTAAAGGTCTTGTCAGTCTGAACCCATCTAAAGGTCTTGTCAGTCTGAACCCATCTAAAGGTCTTGTCAGTCTGAACCCATCTAAAGGTCTTGTCAGTCTGAACCCATCTAAAGGTCTTGTCAGTCTGAACCCTTCTGAACCCATCTAAAGGTCTTGTCAGTCTGAACCCATCTAAAGGTCTTGTCAGTCTGAACCCTTCTGAACCCATCTAAAGGTCTTGTCAGTCTGAACCCATCTAAAGGTCTTGTCAGTCTGAACCCATCTAAAGGTCTTGTCAGTCTGAACCCATCTAAAGGTCTTGTCAGTCTGAACCCTTCTGAACCCATCTAAAGGTCTTGTCAGTCTGAACCCATCTAAAGGTCTTGTCAGTCTGAACCCATCTAAAGGTCTTGTCAGTCTGAACCCATCTAAAGGTCTTGTCAGTCTGAACCCTTCTGAACCCATCTAAAGGTCTTGTCAGTCTGAACCCATCTAAAGGTCTTGTCAGTCTGAACCCATCTAAAGGTCTTGTCAGTCTGAACCCATCTAAAGGTCTTGTCAGTCTGAACCCTTCTGAACCCATCTAAAGGTCTTGTCAGTCTGAACCCATCTAAAGGTCTTGTCAGTCTGAACCCATCTAAAGGTCTTGTCAGTCTGAACCCATCTAAAGGTCTTGTCAGTCTGAACCCTTCTGAACCCATCTAAAGGTCTTGTCAGTCTGAACCCATCTAAAGGTCTTGTCAGTCTGAACCCATCTAAAGGTCTTGTCAGTCTGAACCCATCTAAAGGTCTTGTCAGTCTGAACCCATCTAAAGGTCTTGTCAGTCTGAACCCATCTAAAGGTCTTGTCAGTCTGAACCCATCTAAAGGTCTTGTCAGTCTGAACCCATCTAAAGGTCTTGTCAGTCTGAACCCATCTAAAGGTCTTGTCAGTCTGAACCCATCTAAAGGTCTTGTCAGTCTGAACCCATCTAAAGGTCTTGTCAGTCTGAACCCATCTAAAGGCCTTGTCAGTCTGAACCCTAAAGGTCTCTAAACCCATCTAAAGGTCTTGTCAGTCTGAACCCATCTAAAGGTCTTGTCAGTCTGAACCCATCTAAAGGTCTTGTCAGTCTGAACCCATCTAAAGGTCTTGTCAGTCTGAACCCATCTAAAGGTCTTGTCAGTCTGAACCCATCTAAAGGTCTTGTCAGTCTGAACCCATCTAAAGGTCTTGTCAGTCTGAACCCATCTAAAGGTCTTGAACCCATCTAAAGGTCTTGTCAGTCTGAACCCATCTAAAGGTCTTGTCAGTCTGAACCCATCTAAAGGTCTTGTCAGTCTGAACCCATCTAAAGGTCTTGTCAGTCTGAACCCTTCTGAACCCATCTAAAGGTCTTGTCAGTCTGAACCCATCTAAAGGTCTTGTCAGTCTGAACCCATCTAAAGGTCTTGTCAGTCTGAACCCTTCTGAACCCATCTAAAGGTCTTGTCAGTCTGAACCCATCTAAAGGTCTTGTCAGTCTGAACCCTTCTGAACCCATCTAAAGGTCTTGTCAGTCTGAACCCATCTAAAGGTCTTGTCAGTCTGAACCCATCTAAAGGTCTTGTCAGTCTGAACCCATCTAAAGGTCTTGTCAGTCTGAACCCATCTAAAGGTCTTGTCAGTCTGAACCCTTCTGAACCCATCTAAAGGTCTTGTCAGTCTGAACCCATCTAAAGGTCTTGTCAGTCTGAACCCTTCTGAACCCATCTAAAGGTCTTGTCAGTCTGAACCCATCTAAAGGTCTTGTCAGTCTGAACCCATCTAAAGGTCTTGTCAGTCTGAACCCATCTAAAGGTCTTGTCAGTCTGAACCCATCTAAAGGTCTTGTCAGTCTGAACCCATCTAAAGGTCTTGTCAGTCTGAACCCATCTAAAGGTCTTGTCAGTCTGAACCCACCCCATCTAAAGGTCTTGTCAGTCTGAACCCATCTAAAGGTCTTGTCAGTCTGAACCCATCTAAAGGTCTTGAACCCATCTAAAGGTCTTGTCAGTCTGAACCCTTCTGAACCCATCTAAAGGTCTTGTCAGTCTGAACCCATCTAAAGGTCTTGTCAGTCTGAACCCATCTAAAGGTCTTGTCAGTCTGAACCCATCTAAAGGTCTTGTCAGTCTGAACCCATCTAAAGGTCTTGTCAGTCTGAACCCATCTAAAGGTCTTGTCAGTCTGAACCCATCTAAAGGTCTTGTCAGTCTGAACCCATCTAAAGGTCTTGTCAGTCTGAACCCATCTAAAGGTCTTGTCAGAACCCATCTAAAGGTCTTGTCAGTCTGAACCCATCTAAAGGTCTTGTCAGTCTGAACCCATCTAAAGGTCTTGTCAGTCTGAACCTCTGAACCCATCTAAAGGTCTTGTCAGTCTGAACCCATCTAAAGGTCTTGTCAGTCTGAACCCATCTAAAGGTCTTGTCAGTCTGAACCCATCTAAAGAACCCATCTAAAGGTCTTGTCAGTCTGAACCCATCTAAAGGCCTTGTCAGTCTGAAACCCATCTAAAGGTCTTGTCAGTCTGAACCCATCTAAAGGTCTTGTCAGTCTGAACCCATCTAAAGGTCTTGTCAGTCTGAACCCATCTAAAGGTCTTGTCAGTCTGAACCCATCTAAAGGTCTTGTCAGTCTGAACCCATCTAAAGGTCTTGTCAGTCTGAACCCATCTAAAGGTCTTGTCAGTCTGAACCCATCTAAAGGTCTTGTCAGTCTGAACCCATCTAAAGGTCTTGTCAGTCTGAACCCTTCTGAACCCATCTAAAGGTCTTGTCAGTCTGAACCCATCTAAAGGTCTTGTCAGTCTGAACCCTTCTGAACCCATCTAAAGGTCTTGTCAGTCTGAACCCATCTAAAGGTCTTGTCAGTCTGAACCCTTCTGAACCCATCTAAAGGTCTTGTCAGTCTGAACCCATCTAAAGGTCTTGTCAGTCTGAACCCATCTAAAGGTCTTGTCAGTCTGAACCCATCTAAAGGTCTTGTCAGTCTGAACCCATCTAAAGGTCTTGTCAGTCTGAACCCATCTAAAAGGTCTTGTCAGTCTGAACCCATCTAAAGGTCTTGTCAGTCTGAACCCATCTAAAGGTCTTGTCAGTCTGAACCCATCTAAAGGTCTTGTCAGTCTGAACCCATCTAAAGGTCTTGTCAGTCTGAACCCTGTCTTGTCAGTCTGAACCCATCTAAAGGTCTTGTCAGTCTGAACCCATCTAAAGGTCTTGTCAGTCTGAACCCATCTAAAGGTCTTGTCAGTCTGAACCCATCTAAAGGTCTTGTCAGTCTGAACCCATCTAAAGGTCTTGTCAGTCTGAACCCATCTAAAGGTCTTGTCAGTCTGAACCCATCTAAAGGTCTTGTCAGTCTGAACCCATCTAAAGGTCTTGTCAGTCTGAACCCTTCTGAACCCATCTAAAGGTCTTGTCAGTCTGAACCCTATCTAAAGGAACCCATCTAAAGGTCTTGTCAGTCTGAACCCATCTGAACCCATCTAAAGGTCTTGTCAGTCTGAACCCATCTAAAGGCCTTGTCAGTCTGAACCCTTCTGAACCCATCTAAAGGTCTTGTCAGTCTGAACCCATCTAAAGGTCTTGTCAGTCTGAACCCATCTAAAGGCCTTGTCAGTCTGAACCCTTCTGAACCCATCTAAAGGTCTTGTCAGTCTGAACCCTTCTGAACCCATCTAAAGGCCTTGTCAGTCTGAACCCATCTAAAGGTCTGGTCAGTCTGAACCCATCTAAAGGTCTGGTCAGTCTGAACCCATCTAAAGGTCTTGTCAGTCTGAACCCATCTAAAGGTCTTGTCAGTCTGAACCCATCTAAAGGTCTTGTCTACTCCATGTGTAACTCTGTGTTGTCTGCTCACACTGCTTTGCTTTATCTTGGCCAGGTCGCAGTTGCAAATGAGAACTTGTTCTCAACTAGCCTACCCGGTTAAATAAAGGTGAAATAAAAAAATAAAAAATGTTTACTTTGCTCATAAGAACACATATTGTGTGTGTGTGTGTGTGTGTGTGAGACAGGTGTGTAAATGCAGGAAGTCTGTTTGTTTGGATGTTGTGGTTTGATTGTCATGAGAAGAGCGTTGGCTTGTATCCTAAAGGAAGAAAGCTCATTCTCTCTCTCTCTCTCTCTCTCTCTCTCTCTCTCTCTCTCTCTCTCTCTCTCTCTCTCTCTCTCTCTCTCTCTCTCTCTCTCTCTCTCTCTCTCTCTCTCTCTCTCTCTCTCTCTCTCTCTCTCTCTCTCTCTCTCTCTCTCTCTCTCTCTCTCTCTCTCTCTCTCTCTCTCTCTCTCTCTCTCTCTCTCTCTCTCTCTCTCTCTCTCTCTCTCTCTCTCTCTCTCTTCCCCCCCCCACATTAGAGTGATGAGCGAAGTAATTGTTATTCTGATTATTTCATGCTGTGCCGCGTTGCTCATTTGTGTAGCAGAACTGTACTGACCTTTCGCTCCTTTTGTTCAACTGCTTCACTTCAAATGTCTTTCTGAAAAGAGAGATGGAGTAAGAGATGGATAGAGGAGAGGA
Organism: Oncorhynchus keta; assembly: GCF_023373465.1. Classification (NCBI taxonomy): domain Eukaryota; kingdom Metazoa; phylum Chordata; class Actinopteri; order Salmoniformes; family Salmonidae; genus Oncorhynchus; species Oncorhynchus keta. Next base: position 9,035,487 of record NC_068424.1, read on the forward strand.
GAGGAGAGGAGAGGTGGGGAGGAGAAAGAGGAAAGAGAAGAGACTGTGAAGCGAATGAGGACTATTATGTGAGATGGCCTCTATTGGAGTGATCTGTTCTTTGAAACACAATGCCACCAGCAGCCAATCAAAACACAGAAAGAGAGAAGGTTAGAAAACAGATGAATGGAGGTCATAGGCCTACACATTAGGGCAGACCCCAATTTGTCGACTGGTCGATTGTTTGGTCGACAAAGATGTTTTATTCCTTTATTATCTTTTGCTCAAAATAGCTTCCAGCTGTGTCTGTCCTGAGCTCGCTGGTGCAGGAAACTCTGAGGGACCAGAATATTTTGTATATATTCGGCAGGAGCCAAGTGTATATTTTATACAATGTTTCCAGTTTGTTGCTGACAGGCCATGTGTAGCCAGGCCATGTGTAGCCAGGCCATGTGTAGCCAGGCCATGTGTAGCCAGGCCATGTGTAGCCAGGCCATGTGTAGCCAGGCCATGTGTAGCCAGGCCATGTGTAGCCAGGCCATGTGTAGCCAGGCCATGTGTAGCCAGGCCATGTGTAGCCAATGTGATTTATAGGATATTTATTTTTAACAGGATATTTTCTAGCTGCAGACTGCAATGTTTTTATTTCTTGGATTTATGCAGACTATTTTTACATAGTTGGCAATAGAAGTTACTTTTTTTAGTTTTGTGCCATTTTCATTTAGATTTCGATAGAATTTTGATTATCCACATGACAATGATTTTGAGGAGATGTATAAATTAAATGAAACTTTTCCACAAAAATGTGCATATGAAAACCATAATTGCCACGCAGATCGCTAGGAATGGTAAGATAAATAGCAACTTCAGGAGAGTAACAGCAGAATCTGCGAAAACCAGCAGGAACGGTGTGGAGAAGGGTCAGGTTAAAGTTAAGGTCAGGTTAGGGTCAGGTTAAAGTGATCCTATATTGGTTTATCTTTATCTCTGGCTCCCTCTTGAGTCATTTGTGTCTGAGTTTCATCAAACAGCACCAGACAAGCATATATATAAACTGTGTGCTTAAAGCATCAGACAAGCATATAGCTGATTTTATTAAAACACATAAGGTGTGTCTATATATGGAAAAAAATGACACAACAGTCTGAAGTCGAGGCGTTTCTTTAGCATGGTACAACAGTCTGAAGTCGAGGGGTTTCTTTACCATGACACAACAGTCTGAAGTCGAGGGGTTTCTTTACCATGGCACAACAGTCTGAAGTCGAGGGGTTTCTTTACCATGGTACAACAGTCTGAAGTCGAGGGGTTTCTTTACCATGACACAACAGTCTGAAGTCGAGGGGTTTCTTTACCATGACACAACAGTCTGAAGTCAAGAGGGGTTTCTTTACCATGGTACAACAGTCTGAAGTCGAGGGGTTTCTTTACCATGACACAACAGTCTGAAGTCGAGGGGTTTCTTTACCATGGTACAACAGTCTGAAGTCGAGGGGTTTCTTTACCATGGCACAACAGTCTGAAGTCGAGGGGTTTCTTTACCATGGTACAACAGTCTGAAGTCAAGAGGGGTTTCTTTACCATGGCACAACAGTCTGAAGTCGAGGGGTTTCTTTACCATGACACAACAGTCTGAAGTCGAGGGGTTTCTTTACCATGACACAACAGTCTGAAGTCGAGGGGTTTCTTTACCATGACACAACAGTCTGAAGTCGAGGGGTTTCTTTACCATGACACAACAGTCTGAAGTCGAGGGGTTTCTTTACCATGGTACAACAGTCTGAAGTCGAGGGGTTTCTTTACCATGGTACAACAGTCTGAAGTCGAGGGGTTTCTTTACCATGGTACAACAGTCTGAAGTCGAGGCGTTTCTTTACCATGGTACAACAGTCTGAAGTCGAGGCGTTTCTTTACCATGGTACAACAGTCTGAAGTCAAGAGGGATTTCTTTACCATGGTACAACAGTCTGAAGTCGAGGGGTTTCTTTACCATGGTACAACAGTCTGAAGTCAAGAGGGATTTCTTTACCATGAAACAACAGTCTGAAGTCGAGGGGTTTCTTTACCATGGTACAACAGTCTGAAGTCGAGGGGTTTCTTTACCATGGTACAACAGTCTGAAGTCGAGGCGTTTCTTTACCATGGTACAACAGTCTGAAGTCGAGGCGTTTCTTTACCATGGTACAACAGTCTGAACTCGAGGGGTTTCTTTACCATGACACAACAGTCTGAAGTCGAGGGGTTTCTTTACCATGGTACAACAGTCTGAAGTCGAGGGGTTTCTTTACCATGGTACAACAGTCTGAAGTCGAGGCGTTTCTTTACCATGACACAACAGTCTGAAGTCGAGGGGTTTCTTTACCATGGTACAACAGTCTGAAGTCAAGAGGGGTTTCTTTACCATGACACAACAGTCTGAAGTCGAGGGGTTTCTTTACCATGACACAACAGTCTGAAGTCGAGGGGTTTCTTTACCATGACACAACAGTCTGAAGTCGAGGGGTTTCTTTACCATGACACAACAGTCTGCAGTCGAGGGGTTTCTTTACCATGGTACAACAGTCTGAAGTCAAGAGGGTTTCTTTACCATGACACAACAGTCTGAAGTCGAGGGTTTCTTTACCATGACACAACAGTCTGAAGTCGAGGGGTTTCTTTACCATGACACAACAGTCTGAAGTCGAGGGGTTTCTTTACAATGACACAACAGTCTGGAGTCAAGAGGGTTTCTTTACCATGGTACAACAGTCTGAAGTCGAGGGGTTTCTTTACCATGGTACAACAGTCTGAACTCGAGGGGTTTCTTTACCATGACACAACAGTCTGAAGTCGAGGGGTTTCTTTACCATGACACAACAGTCTGAAGTCGAGGGGTTTCTTTACCATGACACAACAGTCTGAAGTCGAGGGGTTTCTTTACCATGACACAACAGTCTGCAGTCGAGGGGTTTCTTTACCATGGTACAACAGTCTGAAGTCGAGGGGTTTCTTTACCATGGTACAACAGTCTGAACTCGAGGGGTTTCTTTACCATGACACAACAGTCTGAAGTCAAGAGGGGTTTCTTTACCATGACACAACAGTCTGAAGTCGAGGGGTTTCTTTACCATGACACAACAGTCTAAAGTCAAGAGGGGTTTCTTTACAATGGTACAACAGTCTGAAGTCGAGGGGTTTCTTTACCATGGTACAACAGTCTGAAGTCGAGGGGTTTCTTTACCATGACACAACAGTCTGAAGTCGAGGGGTTTCTTTACCATGACACAACAGTCTGAAGTCGAGGGGTTTCTTTACCATGACACAACAGTCTGAAGTCGAGGGGTTTCTTTACCATGACACAACAGTCTGCAGTCGAGGGGTTTCTTTACCATGGTACAACAGTCTGAAGTCGAGGGGTTTCTTTACCATGGTACAACAGTCTGAACTCAAGGGGTTTCTTTACCATGACACAACAGTCTGAAGTCAAGAGGGGTTTCTTTACCATGACACAACAGTCTGAAGTCGAGGGGTTTCTTTACCATGACACAACAGTCTGAAGTCAAGAGGGTTTCTTTACCATGGTACAACAGTCTGAAGTCGAGGGTTTCTTTAGCATGGTACAACAGTCTGAAGTCGAGGGGTTTCTTTACCATGACACAACAGTCTGAAGTCGAGGGGTTTCTTTACCATGGTACAACAGTCTGAAGTCGAGGGGTTTCTTTACCATGACACAACAGTCTGAAGTCGAGGGGTTTCTTTACCATGACACAACAGTCTGAAGTCGAGGGGTTTCTTTACCATGACACAACAGTCTGAAGTCGAGGGGTTTCTTTACCATGGCACAACAGTCTGAAGTCGAGGGGTTTCTTTACCATGGTACAACAGTCTGAAGTCAAGAGGGGTTTCTTTACCATGACACAACAGTCTGAAGTCGAGGGGTTTCTTTACCATGACACAACAGTCTGAAGTCGAGGGGTTTCTTTACCATGAAACAACAGTCTGAAGTCGAGGGGTTTCTTTACCATGACACAACAGCAGACCACCATAGTCCCTGTGCCCAAGAAGACAAAGGCAACCTGCCTAAATGACTAGAGATCCATAGCACTCACGTCCGTAGGTATGAAGTGCTTTGAAAGCCTGGTAACGACTCACATCAACACCATTATCCCAGAAACCCTAGACCCACTCCAATTTGCATACCGCCCAAACAGATCCACAGATGATGCAATCTCTATTGCGCTCCACACTGCCCTTTCCCACCTGGACAAATGAACACCTATGTGAGAATGCTGTTCATTGACTACAGCTCAGCGTTCAACACCATAGTACCCTCAAAGCTCATCACCAAGCTAAGGACCCTGGGACTAAACACCTCCCTCTGAAACTGGATCCTGGATTTCCTGACAGGCCACCCCCAGGTGGTGAGGGTAGGTAGCAACACATCTGCCACGCTGATCCTCGACACTGGAGCTCCCCAGGGGTGCGTGCTCAGTCCCCTCCCTTTTCACCCACGACTGCATGGCCAAGCACGACTCCAACACCATCATTAAGTTTATAGATGACAACAGTGGTAGGCCTGATCACTGACAACGACGAGACAGCTTATAGGGAGGAGGTCAGAGACCTGGCCGGGTGGTGCCAGAATAACAACCTATCCCTCAACGTAACCAAGACTAAGGAGATGATTGTGGACTACAGGAAAAGGAGCACCAAGCACGTCCCCATTCTCATTGACAGGGCTGTAGTGGAGCAGGTTGAGAGCTTCAAGTTCCTTGGTGTCCACATCAGAAACAAACTAGATTGGTCCAAACACACCAAGACAGTTGTGAAGAGGGCACGACAAAGCCTAGTCCCCCTCAGGAAACTAAAAAGATTTGGCATGGGTCCTGAGATCCTCAAAAGGTTCTACAGTTGCAACATTGAGAGCATCCTGGCCGGTTGTATCACAGCCTGGTACAGAAATTGCTCAGCCTATGACCGCAAGGCACTTCAGAGGGTAGTGCATATGGCCCAGTACATCACTGGGGCCAAGCTTCCTGCCATCCAGAACCTCTATACCGACTCCTGAACAGGTCATCAAATGGCTACCCGGACTATTTGCATTGTGTGCCCCCCCAACCCCTCTTTTCATGTACATACTACCTAAATTGGCCCGACCAACCAGTGCTCCTGCACATTGGCTAACCGGGCTATCTGCATCGTGTCCCTCCACCCACCAACCCTTTACGCTTCTGCTACTCTCTGTTCATCATATATGCAACAGTCACTTTAACCATATCTGCTACTCTGTTCATCATACATGCTAGTCAGGGGTTTAACCATATCTACTACTCTGTTCATCATATATGCATAGTCACTTTAACCATATCTACTACTCTCTGTTCATCATATGCATAGTCACTTTAACCATATCTACTACTCTCTGTTCATCATATATGCATAGTCACTTTAACCATATCTACTACTCTCTCTCTGTTCATCATATATGCATAGTCACTTTAACCATATCTACTACTCTCTGTTCATCATATATGCATAGTCACTTTAACCATATCTACTACTCTCTGTTCATCATATATGCATAGTCACTTTAACCATATCTACTACTCTCTGTTCATCATATATGCATAGTCACTTTAACCATATCTACTACTCTCTGTTCATCATATATGCATAGTCACTTTAACCATATCTACTACTCTCTGTTCATCATATATGCATAGTCACTTTAACCATATCTACTACTCTCTGTTCATCATATATGCATAGTCACTTTAACCATACCTACTACTCTCTGTTCATCATATATGCATAGTCACTTTAACCATATCTACTACTCTCTGTTCATCATATATGCATAGTCACTTTAACCATATCTACTACTCTCTGTTCATCATATATGCATAGTCACTTTAACCATATCTACTACTCTCTGTTCATCATATATGCATAGTCACTTTAACCAGTTCATCACATATGCATAGTCACTTTAACCATATCTACTACTCTCTGTTCATCATCTAGCTGCATAGTCACTTTAACCTATCCCTCAACTACTGATCTGTTCATCATAATGCATAGACTTTAACAGTACTACTCCTGTTCATCATATATGCATAGTCACTTTAACCATACCTAGCTTCATCATATATGCATAGTCACTTTAACCATATCTACTACTCTCTGTTCATCATATATGCAAGTCACTTTGAAGGATATCTACTATTTTTATCAGGATATGCATAGACTTTAACCATATCTACTACTCTCTGTTCATCATTATGCATAGTCATTTAACCATCCTACTACTCTCTGTTCATCAGAAATGCATAGTCCTTTAACCATAACTACACTTCAAGACATATATGCATAGTCACTTTAACCATACCTACTACTCTCTGTTCATCATATATGCATAGTCATTTAACCATATCTACTACTCTCTGTCATCATATATGCATCTTTAACCATATCTACTACCTTCCTCTGTTCATCATGCATAGTCACTTTAACCATACCTACTACTCTCTGTTCATCAGTATGCATAGTCCCTTTAATCATACCTACTACTCTCTGTTCATCATATATCATAGTCACTTTAACTCATACCTGTTACTCTCTGTTCATCATATATGCATAGTCACTTTAACCATACCTACTACTCTCTGTTCATCATATATGCATAGTCACTTTAACCATATCTACTACTCTCTGTTCATCATATATGCATAGTCACTTTAACCATATCTACTACTCTCTGTTCATCATATATGCATAGTCACTTTAACCATACCTACTACTCTCTGTTCATCATATATGCATAGTCACTTTAACCATACCTACTACTCTCTGTTCATCATATATGCATAGTCACTTTAACCATATCTACTACTCTCTGTTCATCATATATGCATAGTCACTTTAACCATATCTACTACTCTCTGTTCATCATATATGCATAGTCACTTTAACCATATCTACTACTCTCTGTTCATCATATATGCATAGTCACTTTAACCATATCTACTACTCTCTGTTCATCATATATGCATAGTCACTTTAACCATATCTACTACTCTCTGTTCATCATATATGCATAGTCACTTTAACCATATCTACTACTCTCTGTTCATCATATATGCATAGTCACTTTAACCATATCTACTACTCTCTGTTCATCATATATGCATAGTCACTTTAACCATATCTACTACTCTCTGTTCATCATATATGCATAGTCACTTTAACCATATCTACTACTCTCTGTTCATCATATATGCATAGTCACTTTAACCATATCTACTACTCTCTGTTCATCATATATGCATAGTCACTTTAACCATATCTACTACTCTCTGTTCATCATATATGCATAGTCACTTTAACCATATCTACTACTCTCTGTTCATCATATATGCATAGTCACTTTAACCATACCTACATGTACATACTACCTCATTAAGCCTGACTAACAGGTGTCTGTATGTAGCCTTGCTACTCTTTTTTCAAATGTATTTTTACTGTTGTTTTATTTCTTTACTCACACACACACACACACACACACACACACACACACACACACACTTTTTTTCACACTATTAGAGCCTGTAAGCATTTCACTGTAAGGTCTTGTATTTGGTGCACGTGACAAATAAACTTGATTTGATTTGACAGGGGGCGCTGTGTTGAAGATACCTCGTCTCCATCTTGTTTCTCCCCAACCCCTGGGACTGACAGGGGGCGCTGTGTTGAAGATACCTAGTCTCCATCTTGTTTCTCCCCAACCACTGGGACTGACAGGGGCGCTGTGTTGAAGATACCTCGTCTCCATCTTGTTTCTCCCCAACCCCTGGGACTGACAGGGGCGCTGTGTTGAAGATACCTCGTCTCCATCTTGTTTCTCCCCAACCCCTGGGACTGACAGGGGCGCTGTGTTGAAGATACCTCGTCTCCATCTTGTTTCTCCCCAACCCCTGGGACTGACAGGGGCGCTGTGTTGAAGATACCTCGTCTCCATCTTGTTTCTCCCCAACCCCTGGGACTGACAGGGGCGCTGTGTTGAAGATACCTCGTCTCCATCTTGTTTCTCCCCAACCCCTGGGACTGACAGGGGCGCTGTGTTGAAGATACCTCGTCTCCATCTTGTTTCTCCCCAACCCCTGGGACTGACAGGGGACGCTGTGTTGAAGATACCTCGTCTCCATCTTGTTTCTCCCCAACCCCTGGGACTGACAGGGGCGCTGTGTTGAAGATACCTCGTCTCCATCTTGTTTCTCCCCAACCCCTGGGACTGACAGGGGCGCTGTGTTGAAGATACCTAGTCTCCATCTTGTTTCTCCCCAACCCTGGGACTGACAGGGGCGCTGTGTTGAAGATACCTAGTCTCCATCTTGTTTCTCCCCAACCCCTGGGACTGACAGGGGCGCTGTGTTGAAGATACCTCGTCTCCATCTTGTTTCTCCCCAACCCCTGGGACTGACTGTGTTGAAGATACCTACTGACAGGGGGCGCTGTGTTGAAGATACCTCGTCTCCATCTTGTTTCTCCCCAACCACTGGGACTGACAGGGGGCGCTGTGTTGAAGATACCTAGTCTCCATCTTGTTTCTCCCCAACCCCTGGGACTGACAGGGGCGCTGTGTTGAAGATACCTCGTCTCCATCTTGTTTCTCCCCAACCCCTGGGACTGACAGGGGCGCTGTGTTGAAGATACCTCGTCTCCATCTTGTTTCTCCCCAACCCCTGGGACTGACAGGGGCGCTGTGTTGAAGATACCTCGTCTCCATCTTGTTTCTCCCCAACCCTGGGACTGACAGGGGGCGCTGTGTTGAAGATACCTCGTCTCCATCTTGTTTCTCCCCAACCCCTGGGACTGACAGGGGGCGCTGTGTTGAAGATACCTCGTCTCCATCTTGTTTCTCCCCAACCCCTGGGACTGACAGGGGGCGCTGTGTTGAAGATACCTCGTCTCCATCTTGTTTCTCCCCAACCCCTGGGACTGACAGGGGGCGCTGTGTTGAAGATACCTAGTCTCCATCTTGTTTCTCCCCAACCCCTGGGACTGACAGGGGCGCTGTGTTGAAGATACCTCGTCTCCATCTTGTTTCTCCCCAACCCCTGGGACTGACAGGGGGCGCTGTGTTGAAGATACCTCGTCTCCATCTTGTTTCTCCCCAACCCCTGGGACTGACAGGGGGCGCTGTGTTGAAGATACCTCGTCTCCATCTTGTTTCTCCCCAACCACTGGGACTGACAGGGGGCGCTGTGTTGAAGATACCTAGTCTCCATCTTGTTTCTCCCCAACCCCTGGGACTGACAGGGGGCGCTGTGTTGAAGATACCTCGTCTCCATCTTGTTTCTCCCCAACCCCTGGGACTGACAGGGGGCGCTGTGTTGAAGATACCTCGTCTCCATCTTGTTTCTCCCCAACCCCTGGGACTGACAGGGGGCGCTGTGTTGAAGATACCTCGTCTCCATCTTGTTTCTCCCCAACCCCTGGGACTGACAGGAGGCGCTGTGTTGAAGATACCTCGTCTCCATCTTGTTTCTCCCCAACCCCTGGGACTGACAGGGGCGCTGTGTTGAAGATACCTAGTCTCCATCTTGTTTCTCCCCAACCCCTGGGACTGACAGGGGCGCTGTGTTGAAGATACCTCGTCTCCATCTTGTTTCTCCCCAACCACTGGGACTGACAGGGGCGCTGTGTTGAAGATACCTCGTCTCCATCTTGTTTCTCCCCAACCCCTGGGACTGACAGGGGCGCTGTGTTGAAGATACCTAGTCTCCATCTTGTTTCTCCCCAACCCCTGGGACTGACAGGGGCGCTGTGTTGAAGATACCTCGTCTCCATCTTGTTTCTCCCCAACCCCTGGGACTGACAGGGGGCGCTGTGTTGAAGATACCTAGTCTCCATCTTGTTTCTCCCCAACCCCTGGGACTGACAGGGGCGCTGTGTTGAAGATACCTCGTCTCCATCTTGTTTCTCCCCAACCCCTGGGACTGACAGGGGCGCTGTGTTGAAGATACCTAGTCTCCATCTTGTTTCTCCCCAACCCCTGGGACTGACAGGGGCGCTGTGTTGAAGATACCTAGTCTCCATCTTGTTTCTCCCCAACCACTGGGACTGACAGGGGGCGCTGTGTTGAAGATACCTAGTCTCCATCTTGTTTCTCCCCAACCACTGGGACTGACAGGGGGCGCTGTGTTGAAGATACCTAGTCTCCATCTTGTTTCTCCCCAACCCTGGGACTGACAGGGGCGCTGTGTTGAAGATACCTCGTCTCCATCTTGTTTCTCCCCAACCCTGGGACTGACAGGGGCGCTGTGTTGAAGATACCTCGTCTCCATCTTGTTTCTCCCCAACCCCTGGGACTGACAGGGGCGCTGTGTTGAAGATACCTAGTCTCCATCTTGTTTCTCCCCAACCACTGGGACTGACAGGGGGCGCTGTGTTGAAGATACCTCGTCTCCATCTTGTTTCTCCCCAACCCTGGGACTGACAGGGGGCGCTGTGTTGAAGATACCTCGTCTCCATCTTGTTTCTCCCCAACCCCTGGGACTGACAGGGGGCGCTGTGTTGAAGATACCTCGTCTCCATCTTGTTTCTCCCCAACCCCTGGGACTGACAGGGGGCGCTGTGTTGAAGATACCTCGTCTCCATCTTGTTTCTCCCCAACCCCTGGGACTGACAGGGGGCGCTGTGTTGAAGATACCTCGTCTCCATCTTGTTTCTCCCCAACCCCTGGGACTGACAGGGGGCGCTGTGTTGAAGATACCTAGTCTCCATCTTGTTTCTCCCCAACCCCTGGGACTGACAGGGGGCGCTGTGTTGAAGATACCTAGTCTCCATCTTGTTTCTCCCCAACCCCTGGGACTGACAGGGGGCGCTGTGTTGAAGATACCTAGTCTCCATCTTGTTTCTCCCCAACCCCTGGGACTGACAGGGGCGCTGTGTTGAAGATACCTAGTCTCCATCTTGTTTCTCCCCAACCCTGGGACTGACAGGGGCGCTGTGTTGAAGATACCTAGTCTCCATCTTGTTTCTCCCCAACCCTGGGACTGACAGGGGGGACGCTGTGTTGAAGATACCTCGTCTCCATCTTGTTTCTCCCCAACCCCTGGGACTGACAGGGGCGCTGTGTTGAAGATACCTAGTCTCCATCTTGTTTCTCCCCAACCCCTGGGACTGACAGGGGCGCTGTGTTGAAGATACCTCGTCTCCATCTTGTTTCTCCCCAACCCTGGGACTGACAGGGGGCGCTGTGTTGAAGATACCTAGTCTCCATCTTGTTTCTCCCCAACCCCTGGGACTGACAGGGGGCGCTGTGTTGAAGATACCTCGTCTCCATCTTGTTTCTCCCCAACCACTGGGACTGACAGGGGCGCTGTGTTGAAGATACCTAGTCTCCATCTTGTTTCTCCCCAACCCTGGGACTGACAGGGGCGCTGTGTTGAAGATACCTCGTCTCCATCTTGTTTCTCCCCAACCACTGGGACTGACAGGGGCGCTGTGTTGAAGATACCTCGTCTCCATCTTGTTTCTCCCCAACCCCTGGGACTGACAGGGGCGCTGTGTTGAAGATACCTAGTCTCCATCTTGTTTCTCCCCAACCCCTGGGACTGACAGGGGCGCTGTGTTGAAGATACCTAGTCTCCATCTTGTTTCTCCCCAACCGCTGGGACTGACAGGGGGCGCTGTGTTGAAGATACCTAGTCTCCATCTTGTTTCTCCCCAACCCCTGGGACTGACAGGGGCGCTGTGTTGAAGATACCTAGTCTCCATCTTGTTTCTCCCCAACCACTGGGACTGACAGGGGGCGCTGTGTTGAAGATACCTAGTCTCCATCTTGTTTCTCCCCAACCCCTGGGACTGACAGGGGGCGCTGTGTTGAAGATACCTAGTCTCCATCTTGTTTCTCCCCAACCACTGGGACTGACAGGGGGCGCTGTGTTGAAGATACCTAGTCTCCATCTTGTTTCTCCCCAACCACTGGGACTGACAGGGGGCGCTGTGTTGAAGATACCTAGTCTCCATCTTGTTTCTCCCCAACCACTGGGACTGACAGGGGGCGCTGTGTTGAAGATACCTAGTCTCCATCTTGTTTCTCCCCAACCACTGGGACTGACAGGGGGCGCTGTGTTGAAGATACCTAGTCTCCATCTTGTTTCTCCCCAACCCTGGGACTGACAGGGGCGCTGTGTTGAAGATACCTAGTCTCCATCTTGTTTCTCCCCAACCCCTGGGACTGACAGGGGCGCTGTGTTGAAGATACCTAGTCTCCATCTTGTTTCTCCCCAACCCCTGGGACTGACAGGGGGCGCTGTGTTGAAGATACCTCGTCTCCATCTTGTTTCTCCCCAACCCCTGGGACTGACAGGGGCGCTGTGTTGAAGATACCTCGTCTCCATCTTGTTTCTCCCCAACCCCTGGGACTGACAGGGGCGCTGTGTTGAAGATACCTCGTCTCCATCTTGTTTCTCCCCCAACCCCTGGGACTGACAGGGGCGCTGTGTTGAAGATACCTCGTCTCCATCTTGTTTCTCCCCAACCCCTGGGACTGACAGGGGCGCTGTGTTGAAGATACCTAGTCTCCATCTTGTTTCTCCCCAACCCCTGGGACTGACAGGGGCGCTGTGTTGAAGATACCTAGTCTCCATCTTGTTTCTCCCCAACCACTGGGACTGACAGGGGGCGCTGTGTTGAAGATACCTAGTCTCCATCTTGTTTCTCCCCAACCCTGGGACTGACAGGGGCGCTGTGTTGAAGATACCTCGTCTCCATCTTGTTTCTCCCCAACCACTGGGACTGACAGGGGCGCTGTGTTGAAGATACCTCGTCTCCATCTTGTTTCTCCCCAACCCCTGGGACTGACAGGGGCGCTGTGTTGAAGATACCTCGTCTCCATCTTGTTTCTCCCCAACCCCTGGGACTGACAGGGGGCGCTGTGTTGAAGATACCTCGTCTCCATCTTGTTTCTCCCCAACCCCTGGGACTGACAGGGGGCGCTGTGTTGAAGATACCTAGTCTCCATCTTGTTTCTCCCCAACCACTGGGACTGACAGGGGGCGCTGTGTTGAAGATACCTCGTCTCCATCTTGTTTCTCCCCAACCACTGGGACTGACAGGGGGCGCTGTGTTGAAGATACCTAGTCTCCATCTTGTTTCTCCCCAACCCCTGGGACTGACAGGGGGCGCTGTGTTGAAGATACCTAGTCTCCATCTTGTTTCTCCCCAACCACTGGGACTGACAGGGGGCGCTGTGTTGAAGATACCTCGTCTCCATCTTGTTTCTCCCCAACCCCTGGGACTGACAGGGGGCGCTGTGTTGAAGATACCTAGTCTCCATCTTGTTTCTCCCCAACCACTGGGACTGACAGGGGGCGCTGTGTTGAAGATACCTAGTCTCCATCTTGTTTCTCCCCAACCCCTGGGACTGACAGGGGCGCTGTGTTGAAGATACCTAGTCTCCATCTTGTTTCTCCCCAACCACTGGGACTGACAGGGGCGCTGTGTTGAAGATACCTCGTCTCCATCTTGTTTCTCCCCAACCACTGGGACTGACAGGGGGCGCTGTGTTGAAGATACCTAGTCTCCATCTTGTTTCTCCCCAACCCCTGGGACTGACAGGGGCGCTGTGTTGAAGATACCTAGTCTCCATCTTGTTTCTCCCCAACCCTGGGACTGACAGGGGCGCTGTGTTGAAGATACCTAGTCTCCATCTTGTTTCTCCCCAACCACTGGGACTGACAGGGGGCGCTGTGTTGAAGATACCTAGTCTCCATCTTGTTTCTCCCCAACCACTGGGACTGACAGGGGGCGCTGTGTTGAAGATACCTAGTCTCCATCTTGTTTCTCCCCAACCACTGGGACTGACAGGGGGCGCTGTGTTGAAGATACCTAGTCTCCATCTTGTTTCTCCCCAACCCCTGGGACTGACAGGGGGCGCTGTGTTGAAGATACCTAGTCTCCATCTTGTTTCTCCCCAACCTCTGGGACTGACAGGGGGCGCTGTGTTGAAGATACCTCGTCTCCATCTTGTTTCTCCCCAACCCCTGGGACTGACAGGGGCGCTGTGTTGAAGATACCTCGTCTCCATCTTGTTTCTCCCCAACCACTGGGACTGACAGGGGGCGCTGTGTTGAAGATACCTCGTCTCCATCTTGTTTCTCCCCAACCCCTGGGACTGACAGGGGCTGTGTTGAAGATACCTAGTCTCCATCTTGTTTCTCCCCAACCCCTGGGACTGACAGGGGGCGCTGTGTTGAAGATACCTCGTCTCCATCTTGTTTCTCCCCAACCCCTGGGACTGACAGGGGCGCTGTGTTGAAGATACCTCGTCTCCATCTTGTTTCTCCCCAACCACTGGGACTGACAGGGGCGCTGTGTTGAAGATACCTCGTCTCCATCTTGTTTCTCCCCAACCCTGGGACTGACAGGGGCGCTGTGTTGAAGATACCTCGTCTCCATCTTGTTTCTCCCCAACCCCTGGGACTGACAGGGGGCGCTGTGTTGAAGATACCTCGTCTCCATCTTGTTTCTCCCCAACCCTGGGACTGACAGGGGCGCTGTGTTGAAGATACCTCGTCTCCATCTTGTTTCTCCCCAACCCCTGGGACTGACAGGGGGCGCTGTGTTGAAGATACTGTGACAGGGGGCGCTGTGTTGAAGATACCTCGTCTCCATCTTGTTTCTCCCCAACCACTGGGACTGACAGGGGTGCTGTGTTGAAGATACCTCGTCTCCATCTTGTTTCTCCCCAACCCCTGGGACTGACAGGGGCGCTGTGTTGAAGATACCTCGTCTCCATCTTGTTTCTCCCCATCCACTGGGACTGACAGGGGCGCTGTGTTGAAGATACCTCGTCTCCATCTTGTTTCTCCCCATCCACTGGGACTGACAGGGGGCGCTGTGTTGAAGATACCTCGTCTCCATCTTGTTTCTCCCCAACCCCTGGGACTGACAGGGGGCGCTGTGTTGAAGATACCTCGTCTCCATCTTGTTTCTCCCCAACCCCTGGGACTGACAGGGGGCGCTGTGTTGAAGATACCTCGTCTCCATCTTGTTTCTCCCCAACCCCTGGGACTGACAGGGGGCGCTGTGTTGAAGATACCTCGTCTCCATCTTGTTTCTCCCCAACCCCTGGGACTGACAGGGGCTGCTGTGTTGAAGATACCTCGTCTCCATCTTGTTTCTCCCCAACCCCTGGGACTGACAGGGGGCGCTGTGTTGAAGATACCTCGTCTCCATCTTGTTTCTCCCCATCCACTGGGACTGACAGGGGGCGCTGTGTTGAAGATACCTCGTCTCCATCTTGTTTCTCCCCATCCACTGGGACTGACAGGGGGCGCTGTGTTGAAGATACCTCGTCTCCATCTTGTTTCTCCCCAACCCCTGGGACTGACAGGGGGCGCTGTGTTGAAGATACCTCGTCTCCATCTTGTTTCTCCCCAACCCCTGGGACTGACAGGGGGTGCTGTGTTGAAGATACCTCGTCTCCATCTTGTTTCTCCCCATCCACTGGGACTGACAGGGGGCGCTGTGTTGAAGATACCTCGTCTCCATCTTGTTTCTCCCCATCCACTGGGACTGACAGGGGGCGCTGTGTTGAAGATACCTCGTCTCCATCTTGTTTCTCCCCATCCACTGGGACTGACAGGGGGCGCTGTGTTGAAGATACCTCGTCTCCATCTTGTTTCTCCCCATCCACTGGGACTGACAGGGGGCGCTGTGTTGAAGATACCTCGTCTCCATCTTGTTTCTCCCCATCCCTGGGACTGACAGGGGCGCTGTGTTGAAGATACCTCGTCTCCATCTTGTTTCTCCCCAACCCCTGGGACTGACAGGGGGCGCTGTGTTGAAGATACCTCGTCTCCATCTTGTTTCTCCCCAACCCCTGGGACTGACAGGGGTGCTGTGTTGAAGATACCTCGTCTCCATCTTGTTTCTCCCCAACCCCTGGGACTGACAGGGGGCGCTGTGTTGAAGATACCTCGTCTCCATCTTGTTTCTCCCCATCCACTGGGACTGACAGGGGCGCTGTGTTGAAGATACCTAGTCTCCATCTTGTTTCTCCCCAACCCCTGGGACTGACAGGGGCGCTGTGTTGAAGATACCTCGTCTCCATCTTGTTTCTCCCCAACCCACTGGGACTGACAGGGGGCGCTGTGTTGAAGATACCTCGTCTCCATCTTGTTTCTCCCCATCCACTGGGACTGACAGGGGCGCTGTGTTGAAGATACCTCGTCTCCATCTTGTTTCTCCCCAACCCCTGGGACTGACAGGGGGCGCTGTGTTGAAGATACCTCGTCTCCATCTTGTTTCTCCCCATCCACTGGGACTGACAAGGGGCGCTGTGTTGAAGATACCTCGTCTCCATCTTGTTTCTCCCCATCCACTGGGACTGACAGGGGGCGCTGTGTTGAAGATACCTCGTCTCCATCTTGTTTCTCCCCAACCCCTGGGACTGACAGGGGGCGCTGTGTTGAAGATACCTCGTCTCCATCTTGTTTCTCCCCATCCACTGGGACTGACAAGGGGCGCTGTGTTGAAGATACCTAGTCTCCATCTTGTTTCTCCCCAACCCCTGGGACTGATAGGGGGCGCTATGTTGAAGATACCTCGTCTCCATCTTGGTTCTACCCTACCGTTGTAAAAAAATAGTTTGGAAGATAAATAAATGCATTTTTTAATGTCTACATTCGAGTTGCCACATATATTCTATTCCAGACAGCTTAATGCATACTTTTATAAATGATTTGATGAGTTAAACATAAAACATTTTAAATGACTACAACAACAAAATAAATTAAATGCATGTAAGTTTCTGCTTGAAACATTTTACTGAAATACTGTGGAATTCCATTCATTCCTGTGGAGGATTTCTCCTTCTGGGGAGTACCAATATGGCCGACCGGTGGATTCAAGTCAAAGCTCCTAAACAGCAATCCAGGGTTTACACATCATTGGGCAGACCACTATCTGTGCGCGTACCTACTTGACTCGCACTCTTGCGAAGAACAGTCAGAGACAGACGGGATCACAGCCATTCCTCAGATAGAGGCAGAGCTCAGTAGTCTTTCTGAACGACAGGGCAATAAAATAACCTGGACAAATCCGTACTAGTATATCGTTGTTATACACTTCTACTTGACCTCTACAACCTGTTTTAGGACAGACGCCTCCGCCTGTCACCCACGCCTCCTCCTACCGCTGGGAGCCCGCCCACACCTCCTGGCCTCCCTCCACCTGGGTCCTGGAACTCTGCCGACCGAATCCAGCTGCAGGCGAAGGAAGCACCACTATTCTATTCCTCGTTCCAACGGCAACCGATACACAACCGGCAGGCGCGCGAGACGTATGAAAAGGCAAATCCGAACGTGTGGTCATTCATCTCTAATTCTAGACTACCCTATATCTATAAACGAAATTATCAACATTTTTAGAAGACTAAAAGGTTTTCAATTACAGAAAGCAGAACAGAAGCGGTAGTTAATGTTTTGGAGCTTCGCATCATCTCGGTGTTTTCTCCAGCTGCGCTCAACTCGAACACCCGTTCAGTTTCGTTCCATCCAGAATTCTGTCCACTGAATGAAGAATCTTTGCCACCCTGCGGTTTTGCTGGTCTAAAGTTCTGACGGACGGTTCTGACTTTGGAGGCGTATTCTAATAGACTGGACGGAGAAACTTCAGTCGTTCTAACATATCGAGTGGACGATATTATTTGTTTGCCCTCAACACCGAAACGCATGGTGGGAGTTTCTGCCTCTTTTCAGTGTAAGTGCCATTTTTTTTCCATTCATTCACTCTCTTCTTAGCTTGTCTTTTATTACGCTGTGTGTATGTGTTTGTGGAGAGAAGTCACTAGATCATCTGTTGAGACTTGCTGTATCCCTGTTCCGTTACAGCCGTGGTGAATTGTATCGGATGCAACAATGTGCTTGCTAAAGCAGTCAATGTCTCTTTATGAAAATACTTATTAAAAATATTTTCTTAATATGAGTAATATATTATTTGAAAATAATATATGATCAAGCCTATGGAATTGCGGTTTATATTCACGCGCAACCGGGTAGGTTATTATGGGAACGAACGGCGCGTAAAATAGGCTACGGGAATATATTACAAAACAGAAATATAATAATCTAACATTGATTTAATCTACAAGTTATAATATTCTAGTTTTCATTTGACATGGTTATTAGATCTAGAGACAGAATCATAGAATATCATCCAAAACCTTGAAATTAAATAATTGTCTATGTCTCATGGTTCTTTCCGCGCGTAATGGGATCATAAATTTTTTTTTTTTGGTACCTTGACACCAGGCTGCATTTTCGTCGTCTAATGTTAGCGTCTATACTTACATGAACATGATTTGAATGGAAATGTTATCTACTGTTTAATGGTCCTATTCGTTCAGCCAGAGTCAAATTGCCTAGACTATATATCAGTGTAGCCTGTATAGATATAATTGAGATAATTAATAGTTAAATAGTGCTTCATATTTGTCTTACGGAGATAGCCTGTTTTAATTTAATTCACTTTGTTCAGCTACAATTTTAATTCATCCAAATACAGTACAAGTCAAAAGTTTGGACACCTACTCATTCCAGGGGTTTTCTTAATTTTTTTTACTATTTTCTACATTGTAGAATAATAGTGAAGACGTCAAAACTATGAAATAACACATATGGAATCATGTAGTAACCAAAAAGTATGATGGGGTCTAGTCTGCTGGGGTGATGGGGTCTAGTCTGCTGGGGTGATGGGGTCTAGGCTTCTGGGGTGATGGGGTCTAGTCTGCTGGGGTGATGGGGTCTAGTCTGCTGGGTTGATGGGTCTAGTCTGCTGGGGTGATGGGGTCTAGTCTGCTGGGGTGATGGGGTCTAGTCTGCTGGGGTGATGGGGTCTAGTCTGCTGGGGTGACGGGGTCTAGTCTGCTGGGTTGATGGGTCTAGTCTGCTGGGGTGATGGGGTCTAGTCTGCTGGGTTGATGTGGTCTAGTCTGCTGGGGTGACGGGGTCTAGTCTGCTGGGTTGATGTGGTCTAGTCTGCTGGGGTGACGGGGTCTAGTCTGCTGGGGTGATGGGGTCTAGTCTGCTGGGGTGATGGGGTCTAGTCTGCTGGGGTGATGGGGTCTAGTCTGCTGGGTTGATGTGGTCTAGTCTGGGGGTGACTAGTCTGCTGGGTTGATGTGGTCTAGTCTGCTGGGGTGATGGGGTCTAGTCTGCTGGGGTGACGGGGTCTAGTCTGGGGTCTGCTGGGGTGAGGGGTCTAGTCTGCTGGGGTGACGGGGTGATGGGGTCTAGTCTGCTGGGGTGAGTCTGCTGGGGTGATGGGGTCTAGTCTGCTGGGGTGATGGGGTCTAGTCTGCTGGGGTGATGGGGTCTTTTAGGGTGATGGGGTCTAGTCTGCTGGGGTGATGGGGTCTAGTCTGCTGGGGTGATGGGGTCTAGTCTGCTGGGGTGATGGGGTCTAGTCTGCTGGGGTGATGGGGTCTAGTCTGCTGGGGTGATGGGGTCTAGTCTGCTGGGGTGATGGGGTCTAGTCTGCTGGGGTGATGGGGTCTAGTCTGCTGGGGTGACTCTAGTCTTTTAGGGTGATGGGGTCTAGTCTGCTGGGGTGATGGGGTCTAGTCTGCTGGGGTGATGGGGTCTAGTCTGCTGGGGTGATCTAGGATGGGGTGATGGGGTCTAGGCTTCTGGGGTGATGGGGTCTAGTATGATGGGGTCTGGCTGGGGTGATGGGGTCTAGTCTGCCGCGGTGATGGGGTCTAGGCTTCTGGGGTGATGGGGTCTAGTCTGCTGGGGTGATGGGGTCTAGTCTGCTGGGGTGATGGGGTCTGCTGCTGGGTGATGGGGTCTAGTCTGCTGGGGTGATGGGGTCTAGTCTGCCGGGTGATGGTCTGGTGATGGGGTCTAGTCTGCTGGGGTGATGGGGTCTAGTCTGCTGGGGTGATGGGGTCTAGTCTGCTGGGGTGACGGGGTCTAGTCTGCTGGGGTGATGGGGTCTAGTCTTTTGGGGTGATGGGGTCTAGTCTGCTGGGGTGATGGGGTCTAGTCTGCTGGGGTGATGGGGTCTAGTCTGCTGGGGTGATGGGGTCTAGTCTGCTGGGGTGATGGGGTCTAGTCTGCTGGGGTGATGGGGTCTAGTGCTGGGGTGATGGGGTCTAGTCTGCTGGGGTGATGGGGTCTAGTCTGCTGGTGTGATGGGGTCTATGGGGTGATGGGGTCTAGTCTGCTGGGGTGATGGGGTCTAGTCTGCTGGTGTGATGATTCTGGGGGTGATGGTGTCTAGTCTGCTGGGGTGATGGGGTCTAGTCTGCTGGGGTGATGGGGTCTAGTCTGCTGGGGTGATGGGGTCTAGTCTGCTGGGGTGATGAGGTCTAGTCTGCTGGTGTGATGGGGTCTATTCTGCTGGGGTGATGGGGTCTAGTCTGCTGTGGTGATGGGGTCTCATCTTCTGGGGTGATGGGGTCTAGTCTGCTGGGTTGATGGGGTCTAGTCTGATGGTGTCTAGTCTGCTGGGGTGGTGAGGACTTGGCTAAGCAAGAGAAAGATAGAGAGTGAGAGAAAATGAGATCAAGAGTGAGAGAGCGAGAGAGAAACACAGAGAGAAAGAAACAGAGAGAGAGGCCGATAACTGCTAATTATCAAAATCCTTAAAAGAGCCTTTAAATTCTACAACCACCTAAAAGGAAGCTATTCCCAAACCTCCCACAACAAAGCCATCACCTCCAGAGAGATGAACCTGGAGAAGAGTCACCTTAGGAAGCTGGTCCTGGGGCTCTGTTCACAAACACACCCTACAGAGCCCCAGGACAGCAGCACAATTGGACCCAACTAAATCATGAGAAAACAAAAAGATAATTACTTGACATATTGGAATGAATTGACAAAAAAACAGAGCAAACTAGAATGCTATTTGGCCCTAAACAGAGAGTACACAGTGGCAGAATAACTGTCCACTGTGACTGACCCAAACTTAAGGAAAGCTTTGACTATGTACAGACTCAGTGAGCATAGCCTTGCTATTGTTAAAGGCCGCCATAGGCAGACATGGCTCTCAAGAGAAGACAGGCTATGTGCTCACTGCCCACAAAATGAGGTGGAAACTGAGCTGCACTTCCTAACCTCCTGCTCAATGTATGACCATATTAGAGAGACATATTTCCCTCATTACACAGACCCACAAAGAGTTTGAATACTGGTAGAATAATTACAGTGTATCTTTTACGTGATGAAGTGCAGATTGTTCTGTTGTTGGACCAGAACCAGGTGTGTTATCAGGGTCCTACTCACTTGAATTAAATATGTGTTCCAAATGGCCCCCTATTCCCTGTATGGGCCAATACTTCTGACCAGAGCCATATTGGGCCCTGATGAAAAATAGTGCACTGAATAGGGTGCCTTTTGGGATGCAAAGAATGTTGACACCTTATTTAAACCAGCCAGGTTCACTGTCACCTTATCAGTCCTCTGGATTATTTTATATCTGGATAATTTTATATCTTCAGTGTCAACATTTTATTTGGAAATATGTCGCATTAAATGTACAAATATTGCTCTACGTTTCCTGAATCTAATGCCAACTTTCCTGACATTCATTTCCAAGATACTATTTTATCTTCAGAGTCAAAATGTTTTGTGAAAATATGTAATATTTTAAACGTTCTTCAACTTCGGCCATACATTTGCAAGATAATGTATGGGTGCCATAATGTATGGGTGCCATAATGTATGGTACCCAGCAGGTCTTTATGGCACCCAGCAGGTCTTTATGACACCCAGCAGGTCTTTATGACACCCAGCAGGTCTTTATGATACCCAGCCGGGTCTTTATGGCACCCAGCAGGTCTTTATGGCACCCAGCGGGTCTTTATGGCACCCAGCAGGTCTTTATGACACCCAGCAGGTCTTTATGACACCCAGCAGGTCTTTATGGCACCCAGCAGGTCTTTATGGCACCCAGCAGGTCTTTATGGCACCCAGCGGGTCTTTATGGCACCCAGCAGGTCTTTATGACACCCAGCAGGTCTTTATGACACCCAGCAGGTCTTTATGATACCCAACAGGTCTTTATGGCACCCAGCAGGTCTTTATGGCACCCAGCAGGTCTTTATGATACCCAGCAGGTCTTTATGGTACCCAGCAGGTCTTTATGGTACCCAGCAGGTCTTTATGGTACCCAGCAGGTCTTTATGATACCCAGCAGGTCTTTATGGCACCCAGCAGGTCTTTATGGCACCCAGAAGGTCTTTATGGCACCCAGCGGGTCTTTATGACACCCAGCAGGTCTTTATGACACCCAGCAGGTCTTTATGACACCCATCAGGTCTTTATGGCACCCAGCAGGTCTTTATGACACCCAGCAGGTCTTTATGACACCCAGCAGGTCTTTATGACACCCAGCAGGTCTTTATGACACCCAGCAGGTCTTTATGACACCCAGCAGGTCTTTATGGCACCCAGCAGGTCTTTATGACACCCAGCAGGTCTTTATGGCACCCAGCAGGTCTTTATGATACCCAGCAGGTCTTTATGATACCCAGCAGGTCTTTATGATACCCAGCAGGTCTTTATGGCACCCAGCAGGTCTTTATGACACCCAGCAGGTCTTTATGACACCCAGCAGGTCTTTATGATACCCAGCAGGTCTTTATGGCACCCAGCAGGTCTTTATGGCACCCAGCAGGTCTTTATGGCACCCAGCGGGTCTTTATGGCACCCAGCAGGTCTTTATGACACCCAGCAGGTCTTTATGACACCCAGCAGGTCTTTATGGCACCCAGCAGGTCTTTATGGCACCCAGCAGGTCTTTATGGCACCCAGCGGGTCTTTATGGCACCCAGCAGGTCTTTATGACACCCAGCAGGTCTTTATGGCACCCAGCAGGTCTTTATGATACCCAGCAGGTCTTTATGGCACCCAGCAGGTCTTTATGGCACCCAGCAGGTCTTTATGATACCCAGCAGGTCTTTATGGTACCCAGCAGGTCTTTATGGTACCCAGCAGGTCTTTATGGTACCCAGCAGGTCTTTATGGCACCCAGCAGGTCTTTATGGCACCCAGCAGGTCTTTATGACACCCAGCAGGTCTTTATGACACCCAGCAGGTCTTTATGACACCCATCAGGTCTTTATGACACCCAGCAGGTCTTTATGACACCCATCAGGTCTTTATGACACCCATCAGGTCTTTATGACACCCAGCAGGTCTTTATGATACCCAGCAGGTCTTTATGGCACCCAGCAGGTCTTTATGGCACCCAGCAGGTCTTTATGACACCCAGCAGGTCTTTATGGCACCCAGCAGGTCTTTATGATACCCAGCAGGTCTTTATGATACCCAGCAGGTCTTTATGATACCCAGCAGGTCTTTATGGCACCCAGCAGGTCTTTATGACACCCAGCAGGTCTTTATGACACCCAGCAGGTCTTTATGATACCCAGCAGGTCTTTATGGCACCCAGCAGGTCTTTATGGCACCCAGCAGGTCTTTATGGCACCCAGCAGGTCTTTATGGCACCCAGCAGGTCTTTATGACACCCAGCAGGTCTTTATGACACCCAGCAGGTCTTTATGGCACCCAGCAGGTCTTTATGGCACCCAGCAGGTCTTTATGGCACCCAGCAGGTCTTTATGACACCCAGCAGGTCTTTATGACACCCAGCAGGTCTTTATGATACCCAGCAGGTCTTTATGGCACCCAACAGGTCTTTATGGCACCCAGCAGGTCTTTATGGCACCCAGCAGGTCTTTATGGTACCCAGCAGGTCTTTATGGTACCCTGCAGGTCTTTATGGCACCCAGAAGGTCTTTATGGCACCCAGCGGTCTTTATGACACCCAGCAGGTCTTTATGGTGGTCCTGTAGCTCAGTTGGTAGAGCATGGCGCTTGTAACGCCAGGGTAGTGGGTTCGATCCCAGGAGGTCCACCCATACGTAGAATGTATGCACACATGACTGTAAGTCGCTTTGGATAAAAGCGTCTGCTAAATGGCATATATTATTTATGACACCCATCAGGTCTTTATGACACCCATCAGGTCTTTATGACACCCATCAGGTCTTTATGACACCCATCAGGTCTTTATGACACCCATCAGGTCTATATGACACCCATCAGGTCTTTATGACACCCATCAGGTCTTTATGACACCCATCAGGTCTTTATGACACCCATCAGGTCTTTATGACACCCATCAGGTCTATATGACACCCAGCAGGTCTTTATGATACCCAGTAGGTCTTTATGGCACCCAGCGGGTCTTTATGATACCCAGCAGGTCTTTATGGCACCCAGCAGATCTTTATGGCACCCAGCAGGTCTTTATGATACCCAGCAGTTCTTTATGGCACCCAGCAGGTCTTTTTGGTACCAAGTAGGTCTTTATGACACCCAGCAGGTCTTTATGACACCCAGCAGGTCTTTATGACACCCAGCAGGTCTTTATGACACCCATCAGGTCTTTAAGATCCAGCTGACCTACCCAGTAGGTCTTTATGATACCCAGCAGGTCTTTATGGCACCCAGCAGGTCTTTATGGCACCCAGCAGGTCTTTATGATACCCAGCAGGTCTTTATGGTACCCAGCAGGTCTTTATGGTACCCAGCAGGTCTTTATGGTACCCAGCAGGTCTTTATGGTACCCAACAGGTCTTGATGGCACCCAGCAGGTACCCAGCAGGTCTTTATGGCACCCAGCAGGTCTTTATGGCACCCAGCGGGTCTTTATGACACCCAGCAGGTCTTTATGACACCCAGCAGGTACCCAGCAGGTCTTTATGGCACCCAGCGGGTCTTTATGATACCCAGTAGGTCTTTATGATACCCAGCAGGTCTTTATGGCGCCCAGCAGGTCTATATGATACCCAGCAGGTCTTTATGGCACCCAGCAGGTATTTATGGCACCCAGTAGGTCTTTATGACACACAGCAGGTCTTTATGACACCCAGCAGGTCTTTATGACACCCAGCAGGTCTTTATGACACGCATCAGGTCTTTATGACTCCCAGCAGGTCTTTATGACTCCCAGCAGGTCTTTATGACACCCATCGGGTCTTTATGACACCCATCAGGTCTTTATGACACCCATCAGGTCTTTATGATACCCAGCAGGTCTTTATGATACCCAGCAGGTCTTTATGACACCCATCGGGTCTTTATGACACCCATCAGGTCTTTATGACACCCATCAGGTCTTTATGACACCCAGCAGGTACCCAGCAGGTCTTTATGGCACCCAGCAGGTCTTTATGATACCCATCAGGTCTTTATGACACCCATCAGGTCTTTATGACACCCATCAGATCTTTATGACACCCATCAGGTCTTTATAACACCCAGCAGGTACCCAGCAGGTCTTTATGGCACCCAGCAGTTCTTTATGACACCCAGCAGGTCTTTATGATAACCAGCGGGTCTTTATGACACCCAGCAGGTCTTTATGGCACCCATCAGGTCTTTATGGCACCCAGCAGGTCTTTATGATACCCAGCAGGTCTTTATGGCACCCAGTAGGTCTTTATGGTACCCAGCAGGTCTTTATGGCACCCAGCAGGTCTTTATGACACCCAGCAGGTCTTTGTGGTACCCAGCAGGTATTTATGGCACCCAGCAGGTATTTATGGCACCCAGCAGGTATTTATGGCACCCAGCAGGTATTTATGGCACCCAGCAGGTCTTTATGGCACCCAGCAGGTATTTATGGTACCCAGCAGGTATCTATGGCACCCAGCAGGTCTTTATGACACCCAGCAGGTACCCAGCAGGTCTTTATGGCACCCAGCAGGTCATTATGGCACCCAGCAGGTCTTTATGGCACCCAGCAGGTTTTTATGACATCCAGCAGGTCTTTATGACATCCAGCAGGTCTTTATGACATCCAGCAGGTCTTTATGACATCCAGCAGGTCTTTATGGCACCCAGCAGGTCTTTATGGCACCCAGCAGGTCTTTATGACACCCAACAGGTACCCAGCAGGTCTTTATGGCACCCAGCAGGTCTTTATGACACCCAGCAGGCACCCAGCGGGTCTTTATGACACCCAGTAGGTCTTTATGACACCCAGCAGGTCTTTATGGCACCCAGCAGGTCTTTATGGCACCCAGCAGGTCTTTATGGCACCCAGCAGGTCTTCATGGCACCCAGCAGGTCTTTATGATACCCAGAAGGTCTTTATGATACCCAGCAGGTCTTTATGATACCCAGCAGGTCTTTATGATACCCAGCAGGTCTTTATGATACCCAGAAGGTCTTCATGGCACCCAACAGGTCTTTATGGTACCCAGCATGTCTTTGACATCCAGCAGGTCTTCATGGCACCCATCAGGTCTTTATGGCAACCAGCAGGTGTTTATGACACCCAGCAGGTACCCAGCAGATCTTTATGGTACCCAGCAGGTCTTTATGATACCCTGCAGGTCTTTATGGCACCCAGCAGGTTTTATGACACCCAGCAGGTCTTTATGACACCCAGCAGGTCTTTATGACACCCAGCAGGTCTTTATGACACCCAGCAGGTCTTTATGACACCCAGCAGGTCTTTATGATACCCAGCAGGTCTTTATGGCACCCAGCAGGTCTTTATGACACCCAGCAGGTACCCAGCAAGTCTTTATGACACCCAGCAGGTACCCAGCAGGTCTTTATGGCACCCAGCAGGTCTTTATGTCACCCAGCAGGACTTTATGGCACCAAGAAGGTCATTGACACCCAGCACGTCTTTATGGTACCCAGCAGGTCTTTATGGTACCCAGCAGGTCTTTATGATACCCAGCAGGTCTTTATGGCACCCAGCAGGTCTTTATGCCACCCAGAAGGTCTTTATGGCACCCAGCGGGTCTTTATGACACCCAGCAGGTCTTTATGACACCCAGCAGGTCTTTATGGCACCCAGCAGGTCTTTATGGCACCCAGCAGGTCTTTATGGCACCCAGCAGGTCTTCATGGCACCCAGCAGGTCTTTATGATACCCAGAAGGTCTTTATGATACCCAGCAGGTCTTTATGATACCCAGCAGGTCTTTATGATACCCAGAAGGTCTTCATGGCACCCAACAGGTCTTTATGGCACCCAGCATGTCTTTATGACACCCAGCAGGTCTTTATGGCACCCAGCAGGTCTTTATGGCACCCAGCAGGTCTTTATGGCACCCAGCAGGTCTTTATGGCACCCAGCAGGTCTTTATGGCACCCAGCAGGTCTTTATGGCACCCAGCAGGTCTTCATGGCACCCAGCAGGTCTTTATGATACCCAGAAGGTCTTTATGATACCCAGAAGGTCTTTATGATACCCAGCAGGTCTTTATGATACCCAGCAGGTCTTTATGATACCCAGAAGGTCTTCATGGCACCCAACAGGTCTTTATGGCACCCAGCATGTCTTTGACATCCAGCAGGTCTTCATGGCACCCAGCAGGTCTTTATGGCAACCAGCAGGTGTTTATGACACCCAGCAGGTACCCAGCAGATCTTTATGGTACCCAGCAGGTCTTTATGATACCCTGCAGGTCTTTATGGCACCCAGCAGGTTTTATGACACCCAGCAGGTCTTTATGACACCCAGCAGGTCTTTATGACACCCAGCAGGTCTTTATGACACCCAGCAGGTCTTTATGACACCCAGCAGGTCTTTATGATACCCAGCAGGTCTTTATGATACCCAGCAGGTCTTTATGATACCCAGCAGGTCTTTATGATACCCAGAAGGTCTTCATGGCACCCAACAGGTCTTTATGGCACCCAGCATGTCTTTGACATCCAGCAGGTCTTCATGGCACCCAGCAGGTCTTTATGGCAACCAGCAGGTGTTTATGACACCCAGCAGGTACCCAGCAGATCTTTATGGTACCCTGCAGGTCTTTATGATACCCTGCAGGTCTTTATGGCACCCAGCAGGTCTTTATGACACCCAGCAGGTCTTTGTGGTACCCAGCAGGTATTTATGGCACCCAGCAGGTCTTTATGGTACCCAGCAGGTCTTTATGGTACCCAGCAGGTCTTTATGGTACCCAGCAGGTCTTTATGGTACCCAGCAGGTCTTTATGGTACCCAGCAGGTCTTTATGGCACCCAGCAGGTCTTTATGGTACCCAGCAGGTATCTATGGCACCCAGCAGGTCTTTATGACACCCAGCAGGTACCCAGCAGGTACCCAGCAGGTCATTATGGCACCCAGCAGGTCTTTATGACATCAAGCAGGTACGCAGCAGGTCTTTATGGCACCCAGCAGGTCATTATGGCACCCAGCAGGTCTTTATGGCATCCAGCAGCTCTTTATGACATCCAGCAGGTCTTTATGACACCCAGCAGGTACCCAGCAGGTCTTTATGACACCCAGCAGGTACCCAGCAGGTCTTTATGGCACCCAGCAGGTACCCAGCAGGTCTTTATGACACACAGCAGGCACCCAGCAGGTCTTTATGGCACCCAGCAGGTCTTTATGTCACCCAGCAGGACTTTATGGCACCAAGCAGGTCTTTGACACCCAGCACGTCTTTATGACACCCAGAAGGTCTTTATGACACCCAGAAGTTCTTTATGGCACCCAGCAGGTCTTTATGGCACCCAGCAGGTCTTCATGGCACCCAGCAGGTTTTATGGCACCCAGCAGGTCTTTATGACACCCAGCAGGTCTTTATGGTACCCAGCAGGTCTTTATGGTACCCAGCAGGTCTTTATGGTACCCAGCAGGTCTTTATGATACCCAGCATGTCTTTATGGCACCCAGCAGGTCTTTATGGCACCCAGCAGGTCTTTATGGCACCCAGCAGGTCTTTATGGCACCCAGCAGGTCTTTATGGCACCCAGCAGGTCTTTATGGTACCCAGCAGGTCTTTATGGTACCCAGCAGGTCTTTATGGTACCCATCAGGTCTATATGACACCCATCAGGTCTTTATGACACCCAACAGGTACCCAGCAGGTCTTTATGATACCCAGCAGGTCTTTATGGCACCCAGCAGGTCTTTATGATACCCAGCAGGTCTTTTTGGTACCAAGTAGGTCTTTATGATACCCAGCAGGTCTTTATGATACCCAGAAGGTCTTCATGGCACCCAACAGGTCTTCATGGCACCCAGCAGGTTTTATGACACCCAGCAGGTCTTTATGGCACCCAGCAGGTCTTTATGGCACCCAGCAGGTCTTTATGACATCCAGCAGGTCTTTATGACATCCAGCAGGTCTTTATGGCACCCAGCAGGTCTTTATGGCACCCAGCAGGGCTTTATGGCACCCAGCAGGTCTTTATGGTACCCAGCAGGTCTTTATGACACCAAGCAGGTACCCAGCAGGTCTTTATGACACCCATCGGGTCTTTATGACACCCATCAGGTCTTTATGACACCCATCAGGTCTTTATGATACCCAGCAGGTCTTTATGATACCCAGCAGGTCTTTATGACACCCATCGGGTCTTTATGACACCCATCAGGTCTTTATGGTACCCAGCAGGTCTTTATGACACCCAGCAGGTACCCAGCAGGTCTTTATGGCACCCAGCAGGTCTTTATGATACCCATCAGGTCTTTATGACGCCCATCAGGTCTTTATGACACCCATCAGATCTTTATGACACCCATCAGGTCTTTATGACACCCAGCAGGTACCCAGCAGGTCTTTATGGAACCCAGCAGGTCTTTATGACACCCAGCAGGTCTTTATGATACCCAGCGGGTCTTTATGACACCCAGCAGGTCTTTATGGCACCCATCAGGTCTTTATGGCACCCAGCAGGTCTTTATGGCACCCAGTAGTTTTTATGGTACCCAGCAGGTCTTTATGGCACCCAGCAGTTCTTTATGACACCCAGCAGGTCTTTGTGGTACCCAGCAGGTATTTATGGCACCCAGCAGGTCTTTATGGTACCCAGCAGGTATTTATGGCACCCAGCAGGTATTTATGGCACCGAGCAGGTCTTTATGGCACCCAGCAGGTATTTATGGTACCCAGCAGGTATCTATGGCACCCAGCATTTATTTATGACACCCAGCAGGTACCCAGCAGGTCTTTATGGCACCCAGCAGGTCATTATGGCACCCAGCAGGTCTTTATGGCACCCAGCAGGTTTTTATGACATCCAGCAGGTCTTTATGACATCCAGCAGGTCTTTATGACATCCAGCAGGTCTTTATGGCACCCAGCAGGTCTTTATGGCACCCAGCAGGTCTTTATGACACCCAGCAGGTACCCAGCAGGTCTTTATGGCACCCAGCAGGTCTTTATGACACCCAGCAGGTACCCAGCAGGTCTTTATGGCACCCAGCAGGTCTTTATGTCACCCAGCAGGACTTTATGGCACCAAGAAGGTCATTGACACCCAGCACGTCTTTATGGTACCCAGCAGGTCTTTATGGTACCCAGCAGGTCTTTATGATACCCAGCAGGTCTTTATGGCACCCAGCAGGTCTTTATAGCACCCAGAAGGTCTTTATGGCACCCAGCGGGTCTTTATGACACCCAGTAGGTCTTTATGACACCCAGCAGGTCTTTATGGCACCCAGCAGGTCTTTATGGCACCCAGCAGGTCTTTATGGCACCCAGCAGGTATTCATGGCACCCAGCAGGTCTTTATGATACCCAGAAGGTCTTTATGATACCCAGCAGGTCTTTATGATACCCAGCAGGTCTTTATGATACCCAGAAGGTCTTCATGGCACCCAACAGGTCTTTATGGCACCCAGCATGTCTTTGACATCCAGCAGGTCTTCATGGCACCCAGCAGGTCTTTATGGCAACCAGCAGGTCTTTATGATACCCAGCGGGTCTTTATGACACCCAGCAGGTCTTTATGGCACCCATCAGGTCTTTATGGCACCCAGCAGGTCTTTATGGCACCCAGTAGTTTTTATGGTACCCAGCAGGTCTTTATGGCACCCAGCAGTTCTTTATGACACCCAGCAGGTCTTTGTGGTACCCAGCAGGTATTTATGGCACCCAGCAGGTCTTTATGGTACCCAGCAGGTATTTATGGCACCCAGCAGGTATTTATGGCACCGAGCAGGTCTTTATGGCACCCAGCAGGTATTTATGGTACCCAGCAGGTATCTATGGCACCCAGCATGTATTTATGACACCCAGCAGGTACCCAGCAGGTCTTTATGGCACCCAGCAGGTCATTATGGCACCCAGCAGGTCTTTATGGCACCCAGCAGGTTTTTATGACATCCAGCAGGTCTTTATGACATCCAGCAGGTCTTTATGACATCCAGCAGGTCTTTATGGCACCCAGCAGGTCTTTATGGCACCCAGCAGGTCTTTATGACACCCAGCAGGTACCCAGCAGGTCTTTATGGCACCCAGCAGGTCTTTATGACACCCAGCAGGTACCCAGCAGGTCTTTATGGCACCCAGCAGGTCTTTATGTCACCCAGCAGGACTTTATGGCACCAAGAAGGTCATTGACACCCAGCACGTCTTTATGGTACCCAGCAGGTCTTTATGGTACCCAGCAGGTCTTTATGATACCCAGCAGGTCTTTATGGCACCCAGCAGGTCTTTATAGCACCCAGAAGGTCTTTATGGCACCCAGCGGGTCTTTATGACACCCAGTAGGTCTTTATGACACCCAGCAGGTCTTTATGGCACCCAGCAGGTCTTTATGGCACCCAGCAGGTCTTTATGGCACCCAGCAGGTATTCATGGCACCCAGCAGGTCTTTATGATACCCAGAAGGTCTTTATGATACCCAGCAGGTCTTTATGATACCCAGCAGGTCTTTATGATACCCAGAAGGTCTTCATGGCACCCAACAGGTCTTTATGGCACCCAGCATGTCTTTGACATCCAGCAGGTCTTCATGGCACCCAGCAGGTCTTTATGGCAACCAGCAGGTGTTTATGACACCCAGCAGGTCTTTATGGCACCCAGCAGGTTTTATGACACCCAGCAGGTCTTTATGACACCCAGCAGGTCTTTATGACACCCAGCAGGTCTTTATGACACCCAGCAGGTCTTTATGACACCCAGCAGGTCTTTATGATACCCAGCAGGTCTTTATGATACCCAGCAAGTCTTTATGATACCCAGCAGGTCTTTATGATACCCAGCAGGTCTTTATGATACCCAGCAGGTCTTTATGGCACCCAGCAGGTCTTTATGGCACCCAGCATGTCTTTGACATCCAGCAGGTCTTTATGGCAACCAGCAGGTGTTTATGACACCCAGCAGGTACCCAGCAGATCTTTATGGTACCCAGCAGGTCTTTATGATACCCTGCAGGTCTTTATGGCACCCAGCAGGTCTTTATGGCACCCAGCAGGTCTTTGTGGTACCCAGCAGGTCTTTATGGCACCCAGCAGGTCTTTATGGCACCCAGCAGGTCTTTGTGGTACCCAGCAGGTCTTTATGGCACCCAGCAGGTCTTTATGACACCCAGTAGGTCTTTATGGTACCCAGCAGGTCTTTATGGCACCCAGCAGGTCTTTATGACACCGAGCAGGTCTTTATGGCACCCAGCAGGTATTTATGGCACCCAGCAGGTCTTTATGGTACCCAGCAGGTATTTATGGCACCGAGCAGGTCTTTATGGCACCCAGCAGGTCTTTATGGTACCCAGCAGGTATCTATGGCACCCAGCAGGTCTTTATGACACCCAGCAGGTACCCAGCAGGTACCCAGCAGGTCATTATGGCACCCAGCAGGTCTTTATGACATCAAGCAGGTACCCAGCAGGTCTTTATGGCACCCAGCAGGTCATTATGGCACCCAGCAGGTCTTTATGGCATCCAGCAGCTCTTTATGACATCCAGCAGGTCTTTATGACATCCAGCAGGTACCCAGCAGGTCTTTATGACACCCAGCAGGTACCCAGCAGGTCTTTATGGCACCCAGCAGGTACCCAGCAGGTCTTTATGACACACAGCATGTACCCAGCAGGTCTTTATGGCACCCAGCAGGTCTTTATGACACCCAGCACGTCTTTATGACACCAGCAGGTCTTTATGACACCCAGAAGGTCTTTATGACACCCAGAAGTTCTTTATGGCACCCAGCAGGTCTTTATGGCACCCAGCAGGTCTTCATGGCACCCAGCAGGTTTTATGGCACCCAGCAGGTCTTTATGACACCCAGCAGGTCTTTATGGTACCCAGCAGGTCTTTATGGTACCCAGCAGGTCTTTATGGTACCCAGCAGGTCTTTATGATACCCAGCATGTCTTTATGACACCCAGCAGGTCTTTATGGCACCCAGAAGGTCTTTATGGCACCCAGCGGGTCTTTATGGCACCCAGCGGGTCTTTATGACACCCAGCAGGGCTTTATGACACCCATAAGGTCTTTATGGTACCCAGCAGGTCTTTATGGCACCCAGCAGGTCTTTATGGTACCCAGCAGGTCTTTATGGTACCCAGCAGGTCTTTATGGTACCCATCAGGTCTATATGACACCCATCAGGTCTTTATGACACCCAACAGGTACCCAGCAGGTCTTTATGATACCCAGTAGGTCTTTATGGCACCCAGCGGGTCTTTATGGCACCCAGCATGTCTTTATGATACCCAGCAGGTCTTTATGGCACCCAGCAGGTCTTTATGGCACCCAGCAGGTCTTTATGACACCCAGCAGGTACCCAGCAGGTCTTTATGGTACCCAGCAGGTCTTTATGACACCCAGCAGGTCTTTATGACACCCAGCAGGTCTTTATGATACCCAGTAGGTCTTTATGGCACCCAGCGGGTCTTTATGGCACCCAGCATGTCTTTATGATACCCAGCAGGTCTTTATGGCACCCAGCAGGTCTTTATGGCAACCAGCAGGTGTTTATGACACCCAGCAGGTACCCAGCAGGTCTTTATGGCACCCAGCAGGTCTTTATGACATCCAGCAGGTCTTTATGACATCCAGCAGGTCTTTATGACATCCAGCAGGTCTTTATGACATCCAGCAGGTCTTTATGACATCCAGCAGGTCTTTATGACATCCAGCAGGTCTTTATGGCACCCAGCAGGTCTTTATGGCACCCAGCAGGTCTTTATGGTACCCAGCAGGTCTTTATGACACCAAGCAGGTACCCAGCAGGTCTTTATGACACCCAGCACGTCTTTATGTCACCCAGCAGGACTTTGACACCAAGCAGGTCTTTGACACCCAGCACGTCTTTATGACACCAGCAGGTCTTTATGACACCCAGAAGGTCTTCATGGCACCCAGCAGGTTTTATGACACCCAGCAGGTCTTTATGACACCCAGAAGTTCTTTATGGCACCCAGCAGGTCTTTATGGCACCCAGCAGGTCTTCATGGCACCCAGCAGGTCTTCATGGCACCCAGCAGGTTTTATGGCACCCAGCAGGTTTTATGGCACCCAGCAGGTCTTTATGACACCCAGCAGGTCTTTATGACACCCAGCAGGTCTTTATGACACCCAGCAGGTCTTTATGACACCCAGCAGGTCTTTATGACACCCAGCAGGTCTTTATGACACCCAGCAGGTCTTTATGACACCCAGCAGATCTTTATGATACCCAGCAGGTCTTTATGATACCCAGAAGGTCTTCATGGCACCCAGCAGATCTTTATGGTACCCAGCAGGTCTTTATGGTACCCAGCAGGTCTTTATGGTACCCAGCAGGTCTTTATGACACCCAGCAGGTCTTTGACACCCAGCAGGTCTTTAGGATACCCAGCAGGTCTCCAGTAGGTCTTTATGGCACCCAGCAGGTCTTTATAGCACCCAGCAGGTCTTTGAGACACCCAGCAGGTCTTTATGACACCCAGCAGGTCTGTATGACACCCAGCAGGTCTTTATGGCATCCAGCAGGTCTTTATGGTACCCAGGAGGTCTTTATGGCACCCAGCAGGTCTTTATGGTACCCAGGAGGTCTTTATGGCACCCAGCAGGTCTTTATGACACCCAGAGTTGATTTATGACACCCAGCAGGTCTTTATGGTACCCAGCAATTATTTATGGCACCCAGCAGGTCTTTATGACACCCAGCAGGTCTTTATGACACCCAGCGGGTCTTTATGACACCCAGCGGGTCTTTATGACACCCAGCGGGTCTTTATGGCACCCAGCAGGTCTTTGACACCCAGCAGGGCTTTAAGTGGTCACTCACTCTGCTGTGTGTGGAAGTTGTGTGTATGTGTGTGTGTGGTTGAGAGTCTAAATCCTCTCTAACTCATTGTGAGAGCAGTTGTTGATGTGTTTCCACATGACTTCACTGGCGTAGCACTCTATCGGGTGTCTGAGAATCCTGGCCTCTAGATCGATATAGGCATTGATGGATACTAATGTTTCACGAAGAGGAATTTAACTCGCTAGTTATTGAATTCCATCACCCGTGAATGAGAGAATGATTTTGTGAAAATGATGAGGTGGTGGAGGAAGGGGAAGAGGATGAGAGTGGAGGAGGGGGGAGGAGGAAGAGGGGGGAGGAGGAAGAGGGAGGAGGAGGAAGAGGGAGGAGGAGAGTAGAGGAGGAGGAGGAGGATGGATGTAGAGGTAGTTGTACTGAGTTGGAATTTACTGGGTCTATTATAGGGCTGGCTGGGCGACATGGTCATATTTACTGGGTATAATAGAGGTCTGGGTTACTGGGTATAATATAGGGCTGGTTACTGTGTATAATATAGGTTTGGTTTCTGGGTATAATATAGGTCTGGGTTACTGGGTCTGATATAGGTCTGGGTTACTGGGTATAATACAGGTCTGGGTTTATGGGTATAATATAGGTCTGGGTTACTGGGTGTAATATAGGGCTGGTTACTGGGTATAATATAGGGCTGGTTACTGGGTATAATGTAGGGCTGGGTAACTGGGTCTGATATAGGGCTGGGTTATGACTGGGCGACATGGTCAAATTTACTGGGTATAATATAGGTCTGGGTTACTGGGTATAATATAGGTCTGATATAGGGCTGGTTTACGACTTGGCGACATGGTCAAATTTACTGGGTATAATATAGGTCTGGGTTACTGGGTATAATATAGGGCTGTTACTGGGTATAATATAGGGCTGTTACTGGGTATAATATAGGTCTGGGTTACTGGGTATAATATAGGTCTGGGTTACTGGGTATAATATAGGGCTGGGATACTGCTTGTAATATAGGTCTGCGTTACTGGGTATAATATAGGGCTGGGTTACTGGGTATAATATAGGGCTGGTTACTGGGTATAATATAGGTCTGGGTTACTGGGTGTAATATAGGTCTGGGTTACTGGGTGTAATATAGGTCTGGTTACTGGGTATAATATAGGGCTGGGATACTGCTTGTAATATAGGTCTGGTTACTGGGTATAATATTGGTCTGGTTACTGGGTATAATATAGGTCTGTTTACTGGGTATAATATAGGTCTGGGTTACTGGGTGTAATATAGGTCTGGTTACTGGGTATAATATAGGGCTGGGATACTGGGTATAATATAGGTCTGGTTACTGGGTATAATATAGGGCTGGTTACTGGGGATAATATAGGGCTGGTTACTGGGGATAATATAGGGCTGGTTACTGGGGATAATATAGGGCTGGTTACTGGGTATAATATAGGGCTGGTTACTGGGTATAATATAGGGCTGGGATACTGGGTATAATATAGGGCTGGGATACTGGGTATAATATAGGGCTGGGATACTGGGTATAATATAGGGCTGGTTACTGGGGATAATATAGGGCTGGTTCGTGGGTATAATATAGGGCTGGGATACTGGGTATAATATAGGGCTGGGATACTGGGTATAATATAGGGCTGGTTACTGGGTATAATATAGGGCTGTTACTGGGTATAATATAGGGCTGGGATACTGGGTTATGGCTGGGCTATATGGCATAGTTTACTAGGTGTAATATCGGACTGGGTTACGGCTGGGCGATATGGCCTAATTTACTCGGTATAATATCGGCCTGGGTTACGGCTGGGCGATATGGCCTAATTTACTAGATGTAATATCGGACTGGGTTTCGGCTGGGCGATATGGCCTAATTTACTCGGTATAATATCGGCCTAGGTTACGGCTGGGCGATATGGCCTAATTTACTAGGTGTAATATCGGACTGGGTTACGGCTGGGCGATATGGCCTAATTTACTCGGTATAATATCGGCCTGGGTTACGGCTGGGCGATATGGCCTAATTTAGTGGGTCTAATATATTGCTGTTTACTGGGTCTAATATAGGGCTGAGTTAGCAGTACGTGGTACCACAATGCATGTTGTGGCTAATATTCTGCTAGCGGTACGTGGTACCACAATGCATGTTGTGGCTAATATTCTGCTAGCGGTACGTGGTACCACAATGCATGTTGTGGCTAATATTCTGCTAGAGGTACGTGGTACCACAATGCATGTTGTGGCTAATATTCTGCTAGCGGTACGTGGTACCACAATGCATGTTGTGGCTAATATTCTGCTAGCGGTACGTGGTACCACAATGCATGTTGTGGCTAATATTCTGCTAGCGGTACGTGGTACCACAATGCATGTTGTGGCTAATATTCTGCTAGCGGTACGTGGTACCACAATGCATGTTGTGGCATTTGTGATCCTGGAAACTGGACCTTTTTTTGGAACAGCATTATTTTTGTCTCACTGACTTGACTCTTTCTCTCCCCGAGCTCCCTCTGTGTTTATTTTTCTGTCTCCATCTGTCTGTAGCTGATATAGTAATTGCTCTAATACACATTGCCTTCCTCTCAGACACACACACACAACGTGTCATCCTGACAAGCCCATTTTTACTCCTGATAAGCTGCTGCTGGGGGGGAGGGGTGTACATTAATACAAAGGCACCTCACTGATTTCACCCTGCACTCTGCCAGAAGGTCATCTTATTGAGTAGGTGCCTTTCACTGATGCAGGGACCAGGTAGCAACACAACGGAGTGAAGATGTGACCTGGTATCTCAGACTCCTCTGTTTTCCATTTATAGATAAGATTTTAAAGATTCAGGCTGGTGGAGGTAGTAGGGAGGGTGGGAGGGAGGCAGGCAGGGAGGGATGGAGGCAGGGAGGCAGGGAGGGATGGGGAGGAGGGAGGGATGGAGGGATGGAGGCAGAGAGGGAGGGAGGGATGGGGAGGAGGGAGGGAGGGAGGGGGGGAGGGATGGGGAGGAGGGAGGGATGGAGGGAGGGATGGGGAGGAGGGAGGCAGGGAGAGGGGAGGGATAGGGAGGGATGGGGGGGGGGAGGGAGGGATGGGGAGGAGGTGGAAAGGGAGAGGAGGAGGAAAGCTCTTTCTCTGAGGGGTGTGGTCTGTCTGGTTCAGGCGTTTGGTTCGGCCTTGTGGCGGTGCTATGGAGGGAGGGACGGATGGGGAGGAGGAGTAAGGGGGAGGAGGAGGAAAGCTCTTTCTCTGAGGGGTGTGGTCTGTCTGGTTCAGGCGTTTGGTTCGGCCTTGTGGCGTTCCTATCTGTGCTCCCCAGGAAGGAGATGCTGATATCTTTAGTGGCAGTTCCCACACGAAGTAAGTGACCACGGCCAATGTTCCTGCCCATAGGGCTCTGGTCAACAGTAGTACTATATACAGGGAATGGGATGCCATTTGGGATGTACACAGACTCACTACACTAGACGACACATGTACTATGGACCTCTATGGGTTACTGGGTATGGGATGGACTGAGGGGATGGACTGAGGGCATGGACTGAGGGCATGGACTGAGGGGATGGACTGAGGGGATGGACTGACCGTATGGACTGAGGGGATGGACTGAGGGGATGGACTGAGGGCATGGACTGACCGTATGGACTGAGGGGATGGACTGACCGTATGGACTGAGGGGATGGACTGACCGTATGGACTGAGGGGATGGACTGACAGTATGGACTGAGGGGATGGACTGACAGTGTGGACTGAGGGGATGGACTGACAGTATGGACTGAGGGGATGGACTGACCTTATGGACTGAGGGGATGGACTGACCGTATGGACTGACTGTATGGACTGAGGGGATGGACTGAGGGGATGGACTGGGCTGGGGGGATGGACTGAGGGGATGGACTGAGGGGATGGACTGAGGGGATGGACTGGGCTGGGGGGATGGACTGAGGGGATGGACTGACAGTATGGACTGAGGGGATGGACTGAGGGGATGGACTGACCGTATGGACTGAGGGGATGGACTGACCGTATGGACTGAGGGGATGGACTGACAGTATGGACTGAGGGGATGGACTGACCGTATGGACTGACAGTATGGACTGAGGGGATGGACTGACAGTATGGACTGAGGGGATGGGCTGACAGTATGGACTGAGAGGATGGACTGACAGTATGGACTGAGGGGATGGACTGGGCTGGGGGATGGACTGAGGGGATGGACTGACCGTATGGACTGAGGGGATGGACTGAGGGGATGGACTGAGGGGATGGACTGAGGGGATGGACTGAGGGGATGGACTGAGGGGATGGACTGAGGGGATGGACTGACAGTATGGACTGACAGGATGGACTGACCGTATGGACTGACAGTATGGACTGAGGGGATGGACTGACAGTATGGACTGAGGGGATGGACTGACAGTATGGACTGAGGGGATGGACTGGGCTGGGGGATGGACTGAGGGGATGGACTGACCGTATGGACTGAGGGGATGGACTGACCGTATGGACTGAGGGGATGGACTGAGGGGATGGACTGAGGGGATGGACTGAGGGGATGGACTGAGAGTATGGACTGAGGGGATGGACTGACAGTATGGACTGAGGGGATGGACTGACAGTATGGACTGAGGGGATGGACTGACAGTATGGACTGAGGGGATGGACTGACAGTATGGACTGAGGGGATGGACTGACAGTATGGACTGAGGGGATGGACTGAGGGGATGGACTGACAGTATGGACTGAGGGGATGGACTGACAGTATGGACTGAGGGGATGGACTGACAGTATGGACTGAGGGGATGGACTGACAGTATGGACTGAGGGGATGGACTGAGGGGATGGACTGACAGTATGGACTGACAGTATGGACTGAGGGGATGGATTGACAGTATGGACTGACCGTATGGACTGAGGGGATGGATTGACAGGATGGACTGACAGTATGGACTGAGGGGATGGACTGACAGTATGGACTGAGGGGATGGACTGACAGTATGGACTGAGGGGATGGACTGACAGTATGGACTGAGGGGATGGACTGACAGTATGGACTGAGGGGATGGACTGACAGTATGGACTGAGGGGATGGACTGAGGGGATGGACTGACAGTATGGACTGAGGGGATGGACTGACAGTATGGACTGACTGTATGGACTGACAGTATGGACTGACTGTATGGACTGACAGTATGGACTGAGGGGATGGACTGAGGGGATGGACTGACAGTATGGACTGACAGTATGGACTGACCGTATGGACTGACCGTATGGACTGACCGTATGGACTGACCGTATGGACTGACAATATGGACTGAGGGGATGGACTGACAGTATGGACTGACAGTATGGACTGAGGGTATGGACTGACAGTATGGACTGACAGTATGGACTGAGGGGATGGACTGACAGTATGGACTGACTGTATGGACTGACAGTATGGACTGAGGGGATGGACTGAGGGGATGGACTGACAGTATGGACTGACTGTATGGACTGACTGTATGGACTGACTGTATGGACTGACAGTATGGACTGAGGGGATGGACTGAGGGGATGGACTTTGCTGAGGGTAGATATACATACATGTATAGGTTGTTCTGTGCCCAGCTAAATTCTGTGAATACAAGTCACTTAATTACAGCAGCATAGTAGTCACTTAATTACAGCAGCATAGCAGTCACTTAATTCCAGCAGCATAGCAGTCACTTAATTACAGCAGCATAGTAGTCACTTAATTCCAGCAGCATAGCAGTCACTTAATTACAGCAGCATAGCAGTCACTTAATTACAGCAGCATAGTAGTCACTTAATTCCAGCAGCATAGCAGTCACTTAATTCCAGCAGCATAGCAGTCACTTAATTACAGCAGCATAGCAGTCACTTAATTACAGCAGCATAGCAGTCACTTAATTACAGCAGCATAGCAGTCACTTAATTACAGCAGCATAGCAGTCACTTAATTACAGCAGCATAGCAGTCACTTAATTACAGCAGCATAGCAGTCACTTAATTACAGCAGCATAGCAGTCACTTAATTACAGCAGCATAGCAGTCACTTAATTACAGCAGCATAGCAGTCACTTAATTACAGCAGCATAGCAGTCACTTAATTACAGCAGCATAGCAGGCACTTAATTACAGCAGCATAGCAGGCACTTAATTACAGCAGCATAGCAGTCACTTAAGTACAGCAGCATAGCAGGCACTTAATTACAGCAGCATAGCAGTCACTTAATTACAGCAGCATAGCAGTCACTTAATTACAGCAGCATAGCAGTCACTTAATTACAGCAGCATAGCAGTCACTTAATTACAGCAGCATAGCAGTCACTTAATTACAGCAGCATAGCAGTCACTTAATTACAGCAGCATAGCAGTCACTTAATTACAGCAGCATAGTAGTCACTTAATTACAGCAACATAGCAGTCACTGAATTACAGCAGCATAGCAGTCACTTAATTACAGCAGCATAGCAGTCACTTAATTACAGCAGCATAGCAGTCACTTAATTACAGCAGCATAGCAGGCACATAATTACAGCAGCATAGCAGGCACATAATTACAGCAGCATAGCAGGCACATAATTACAGCAGCATAGCAGTCACTTAATTACAGCAGCATAGCAGTCACTTAATTACAGCAGCATAGCAGTCACTTAATTACAGCAGCATAGCAGGCACTTAATTACAGCAGCATAGCAGTCACTTAATTACAGCAGCATAGCAGTCACTTAATTACAGCAGCATAGCAGTCACTTAATTACAGCAGCATAGCAGTCACTTAATTACAGCAGCATAGCAGGCACTTAATTACAGCAGCATAGCAGTCACTTAATTACAGCAGCATAGCAGTCACTTGAAAAAAACACTTTGTTGAACCCAGAATGAATCCACATAAATCCTGGCAGCATTCACATCTACTAGCCAGCAGCCTAAAAGTTGCTAACCAAACAGCGACACACACACGC